>NW_004955412.1:4367368-4488430 GCF_000276665.1 Chinchilla lanigera
CCCCGCCCGTGCCGCCTGCGCCCGCCGCCGCGGCCATGGGGCTGCCCACGCTGGAGTTCAGCGACTCGTACCTGGACAGCCCCGACTTCAGGGAGCGCCTGCAGTGCCACGAGGTCGAGCTGGAGCGCACCAACAAGTTCATCAAGGAGCTCATCAAGGACGGCTCGCTGCTCATCGGCGCGCTCAGGAGTAAGCGGGCGGGCGGGCGCGGGCGGCGCGCGGACCGGGCTTCTTTTGTTTGAATGGGCTGGGGACGCGGGCTGAAGAGCTCCCCTGCTGGTGGCCGCAAAGTTCGTTCGTAGGTGTTCTTCCTCTCCGGGTCCGCAGCGAGGGGAGCGCTCGCTGCCTGCTGACCCCGGGAGACCCGGGCACAGTCCTTCCGGCGCCTTTCGGGTGACGCCGCTGGGAAGGTGTTGGGGACCCCTCCCGCCTGTTGTAAATTCTCCCTGTGCCTAGTTTGATCCCTTTAAAAGGAGTCCTCAAAGGGGGTGGGGATGGGATTAAGAGTTTAAGGGTACCTTTAAATCAGTTTATGCAATGACAGACGCATGAAAACCCCTGGGCAGTCGCCAGCGGACTCTAAGAACGCATCTGCGGCTTTGGCCGGAGCGGTGACACACCGGTGACGGTGGCTGCAGACCCCTGCGTCCGAGCGCTGGGTTTTCGTTGCGGAGTTGTCTCTCGAGTTCTGAGAAGATTTTCCTTCCTCCTTCCATCCTCTGGAACTTTCATTTCTCTTCCTGAGGCTTAAGAGAGTACGGTACCGGAAACTCAGCTCCCACGGAGAATTGAATGACTGACTGATAAGCTAACCTGTTACCTTTCCCAGGACAGATTTGCATCTGAATGGAAACTTCCTAGCGCTTTGGCTTCTGAAGTGAAACCCAGGAATCTCAAGGCTCCGCGGGCCGGGTGGATGAGATCAGTGCGCAGGCCTTTGGGTGGTCTAGTAAGTCCCGGGACTTGTAGATAGGCAGCGTCTTTGTATCGGTCTAGTGCGAGGTCAGCAACGCGCTGTGGATGCGTGGGGCATGTGAAGGTGAGACAGCTTCGCGTCTCATCTGTATTTTGAAGCGTGTACTTACAGGAAGAGTGGAATCTAGAAGGGTGTCTTGAGGTTAATGGTTTCCAAAAACCTTTTTTGTTTTAATCGCCCCAAATGCTAAAATACTTACAGGGCACTGGTGTTACTTGACAAAAGTACAATTTTTCTGCCCATACTGTATTAACTTCTGAATTCGAGGCTACCATGATAATAGTATTTACTTTGTGAATAATAAGGTTTACCTGCAGTACAACACTTACCACTCTGCCTGAGCACAGATACGAACTCGCTACTCTTGTAGTTTGAAAATCCTGCTTGAGGTCTCAGGGCTGACTAGACACTCTGCCCCTTGGTGCGCGTGATGCCGCCCCCATCTCCCTATCTTGGAGTGCTAAATGCCAGCCTGACTCGTAGGAGCTGCCAGATGTTCTACATTTTTCTCCACTCTGCATGAGATGAACTTTGGTGTTTCAGAAGTTGAAAGTCTGACATATGCATTATTTTACTAGTGATATGACGTACTTTCTCGTGATTCTTGAGCCCAGCCTTGAAAAACTCGGGTGATTCTCCCTAATAGGTGTGTTCTTCCCTTAGTAAGTGAAGAAAGACGTCTGAAGAGTGTAAGCTCTTTGAGGATGCAGACCTTGCTTCGTGAACTTGGTTTTAGGCGCTTAAATGTACGACTTGCTTCCAAGGAGTCATAGCTTTGTGTTTAAATCGTATTACTGTAACAGCATTTGATTATTATTTTTTTCATCGTGGAAAGAAAATGCTTTATTCCTTGTTAAAAGACTTTCCAGCATTAGCTGCCAAATGCACGATTCTAGAGAAATGAAACCCTTAAAGTCACGTGCAGCACTGCTTTTTTCCCCCACCGGAACGCCTCTGTCCCTGGGGGCGGATGCTCGCAGCCCATACTGCAGCTGCTGAATGCTACGTGCATACTGTAGCACAGGGTGTGTCTGAGAATTTGAGTCCTACTTGGTTTTCTCCCAAGTCCACTAAGCAAGCCCTCTTTCTCCTGGTTCTGTCCCTCCTGTTTCCCTCTGTGGCGGAGGAGGCCCTTGCCCTGACCAACTTCCTGCACCTATTTCCTTAGGTGTATCCGTTATCCATCAAAGGTTTTTTAAAGCACCTTGCCGTTTAATAATAATGATTAATAGCTGATGATTAATAATTGATGAATTCCTACTATAACCTCATGGAGCTGACATCCTGTGCTATTTCGATCCTTGTCAATTACTTTTTCCCATGAGAGTTTTGGCATGCCTTCTCTTGATCAGTACGTGCATGACTGGCCCAATAGAAGCCACACGTGCTCCTCAGCCTGTGATTAAGTTTATGTCTCTTCAGTTGACTGTTCGGTAGGGGTCTTATAAGTTGATCTAGATGATTTAAATTAAATCAAGGATTTCATTTTTAAATAATGGTACTTAACATTTAAAAAAACGAGTTATTACATTTTGTGTTTGCATTTACTCTGAGACAAAGGTTAATTAATGAATTAACCTGAATTTGAGTTTAAGTTCTGGTGCTAGCCAAGTGCTCTGTGAGGGCTGGAGGTAAATTAATCTGAATACAAGCTCTCCTGTAAAATGAGGAAAACAGGTACAAAAACTTCACCACTGAGATTATTTTGTTCATTTTCTTACATGATATATTGATATAGAAGACATGCTAGATGTCAAATACTCCCTCCGAGTATGTGTCCCAAAGTTGAAGAATGAATTCTAAGGAACAACAGAGGTTAAGAGTAGGAGAAAAGGAATAGGAATGGGTGGATGGGGACTAGGAATAGCTCCTGGGAGACAGGAGGGGTCCCCAGTGGGTGGCCAATGAGCCCACCTCTCAAAGGGAGTTTTATAGAGCAAAACCCTGAGGTGGGTGCAATGTGGGTTAAAATTATGATCAACCAATAAGATTGCAAGTATAGTCGCTTAGGTCATATTGATGTAATGGTAGCAAAGGAACATGCGTGACGTCATTCAACCTTGGTCAATAATCTCTAGTCTCTGTCTTGTCTTTAGTCTTAGTAATTCTAGACTTAGTAGGTGAGAGAGGGTGCCCCCCGCAGCCCAGTGAGACAATGGGAAACCTCACAAGGATGATACCAATAATTCCAAACCTCCGTTCATCCCCCCGTGGGGAAGTATGTAGAATTAGCCATTGTGACTTTGATCTTCAGATGCACCTCCAGCCACAGCCTGATGGGCTGTCATCTTGTGCCCTGACTCCCTCGAGGGTCCAGCCCTGTCTCATGGCTATATTTCTCCCTACTTAGATTTCTATAGTAATATGACATTTGGTGAGTGGTGATAACTTGAAAAATATTCTCAGGACCCATAAGCCAAGCTTAGCTTATGCTGTATGACTCAAATTCTCCACCCTTATTGGCAAATATTATTCTGTGAACATTATTTGTTTATCAGGGATCAGCCTTAACATTTGAACTGTGGAATCATTTGCTTATGAACTTTCTCTTTTTAAGGATCATTCCCAAAGAAATATTTAAAAAGTACTTTCTTGTCATTTTTCCTTTACTTTTTCTTTATCCGTTTGAGTTTAAAAAATCATGCTTAAGTACAAGGTTTATTCTTGAAGGTCTATATAGTTCCCTCCAAGTAAAAGGAAAGAACTAAAAAAGAATAGGATTGAAAATTTCTAAAAGATTTGAAGTGTTCTAATTATAAAAAGATAAATAAATGAGGTTATGTATATATTAGCATGATTTATCGTATATGCATAAATCAAAAAGTAATCTTGTACATCTTAAATATGTACATTTTTTTATGTGTAAATGAGAATCAGTCAGTTCAAAACATGCAGCCTCTGTATGTGTGGAACCAACCAACCTTATGCACTATTAAAAATACTCAGAAAAAATGTTGATTACACCTGAAGACTTTCCTTGTCCTTTTCCCCTCAGGGATACTGTATAGCCACTTCTTACATATCATTTCCTTTGTACTAGGTATTGTAATTAATCTAGTGATGATTTAGAATGGAGGGTGTTATATGCAAATACTGTGACCTTTATATAAGCCTCTTTGGATTTGGTAGGCGGGTAGACAGGAGGGACTGGGTGGGAAGAGCATTATCAACATTCTTTGCTCTACCCTGCCCTGCAGCAGCTTGGCTTTCACTCCTTATCATGATTTTCCTCTCACTGCCTGAAGCTGGAGGTAGCCAGAATTTTGGTCTGCATTTAAGATAGCTTCTCAGATGTGTTGTGTACATCTACCAACTGCGCACCATGAATATAATCATTATGGGTCACAAACATGAACTAATAAAAAATTGAAATGAAAATGCAGAAAGGAAATATAGAGAACAAGAAGGGAGGGAGGCAGGAAGGGAAAGGGAATAAAAATTCAGATATGTTAAGTGCATGTACCTGCGTCATAAGAAGAATGTGAACGTTCTGTGCTGCAAACATGTCCTCATAAACAAAACAGACTTTCTCAACTGGGCACCGGTGGCCCATGCCTCTAGTCCCAGCACGCAGGGAGGCTGAGGCAGGAGGATAGCAATTTCCAGCCCAACCTGGACAATTTAGTGACATCCTGTTTCAAAATAACAAGAGGACTGGGGATATAGCTCAGTGTGAAACCTTCAGTTCAGTCCCTGTCTGCCCCTCCTGCACACTCAAAAATGAGTTTCTTACACCTATATATTTGTGATGCTTTTAAAGGAAAAAAAGCTAATGGACTGTAACAAAGATTTAATTATTTAAATATTTATATATGATCATATATAACCGTGAAATTGTAGTTGTGTTTAACATTCATACTATTGTAAAAGCAAATCACTTACCAATTAAGTGTAAACAATATTGAAAATTAGTAGAAAACTTACTGATATATTGAATTAGTCTAATGGAAGATACTGTTTTGTTGAAACTGATTTTTGCCTCACAGAGAGACTGCTGATAATATCTTGTGTGTCAGGGGTTCATTTTCTCCCTTCTTTACTTCTTTGAAATCTTTTTTTTTTTTTTTTTTTGTCTTTTTGAGACAAATGTCTCGCTATCCAGTTCAGGCTGGCCTTGAGCTCACTTTGTAGCTCAGGCTGGTCTCTGACTCTCAACAGTCCTCCTGCCTCTCAGCCTCCCAAGTGCTGGGATTACAGGCGTGTGCCACCATGTCCGGCTCTTCGAAATCTTTTCGCCCTGATGAGAGCATTACAGGCTTTTCTTACTGGTCACATTGCCTCTCTTCATGAGGCAGAAATTCCCAGCATTATGACCCGCGGCAGGAAAAAGGAGGGCCTTTGGTTGAATGGCTGGTTGCTCAGAAGTTGCGGTTAGTAGACTGTATGCGAGAGGCGAGCGGGGTTTCCTAAAGGTGGCTACCCGCAGGAGCCAGAGACCTCGGTTTGAAGTTGACTGCTGCAGTGCATTGCTCTCTGGAGACTGGGTAGGTGTTTGGAGTAAGAGAACCACTGCCGTACTGCTAACCACCCAGAAACATCTCAGCAGGGGCACAGTGCCCGGGTCTTCCACGTGATGTTTCCCAGCCTCTGCTTCACCTGCTCCACTGGACCTTTTCTTTGAAGCTGTTCTGTGTTTGGTGTGTGTTCAGGGCCCACTTGGCTGTGAGAAGTTTTTGGTGGCATGGGGAATAAATTCGATAAAAAGGAGGGAAGAAAGGAAAGTTCAAGACATATGAAAGCCCTTACATCGTTTTCTACTATTTCCTTGGTCGTCCTTCAGCGTCGAGTGAGCACTATTATTTTCTGCTATTTCTGGTATTTAAATTTGCACCTAGGTTTCGTTTAGTTTAAGTGAAACCCAGTGTGGGTTCTTGTTTATTCTGTGAGAGTCACTTCACTGTTCCTTATTCCACCGAGGTGGTTTTGTTTGTTTGGTTGGGCAGCATAATTAAAGGTGCATAAGTGTAATTACTTCAACCATTCATTTGGTTCTTAGAGTCATTAGAATTTGAGTTAAATGAGCAGAAGTAACTGCATCTTTTAAATGAACTGTAATTAATTTTAAGCACTGGTAGATTAGGAGTGTGGTGCTTTACGATTCTGTCTTGGTGTCCTGTTGCTACAGTAAAAGGCAGTTATACTTGCGTTAATTTAAATGGGGGCCTTGGAGCTCATCATAGTGGAATTAAATTGGTCGATCTACCTCTTTCGTGCTCTACGTGAGCTTAATAGGTGTCCTCTAATAGGATCTTCAGTTCTCCTGGATTTCCTTTCTACCAAGTAGTAATTGGAGGGCTCTCAGGTTGGAAGATGAGAAAATGGGTTTCTGTGGGAACAGAAAACGTTTCCTGTCTAGTGGGGACACAGCTTAGTGACCACTGCGTGTACATTGCTCCCGTTGCAGTTATTACCAGGGCAGGAGGAGAGTGCAGAGTACTCAGGAAACCACTGGACTTTAAGTTACTAAACGGCTACTTTAACACTTCTTCAATTATTAACATTTCTTGTAGTATGATTTTAATTGTATTGATGCTTACGATTATATAAGATAAAATAATAACACGTTTAATATTTCTTTGGTGTCAAGTGCAAGCCTATTAAAGTAATACGTGTGTGTGTATATATATATATATATATGTATATATACACTGTTAAAGTAACATATATATGGAGAGTGGCAAATCTGTTTAGATTCATAAACAAATATCAGATTTTTTAAAAAATTAAATGTTGTCGAATAAATGATCACAACAGTGAAGTGCTTATAAAGAACAGATGAGGATGAATGGAGGAAAGGATTACATAATGTTGAACCTCTTTCATGAATCCTCTCTCTCGCCCGAGCTGTGATTGCCCCCTCCTCTGGCCGCAGCCATCCCTGCTGTCCGGATGGCGATTTCTACTCACGTTAGCCTTTTCGACTGGTGCCAGTATTTCTGTCTCCCCACCTGCCACCCACCCGGGTCAGCTTGCAGCTCTGCCACTGTTCTCTTTTCTTCCTGCCTGCTAGACCCCGGCCCAGTGTCTGATAATTCTTCCAGTACATCCCCCGAGGATCAGGCGTCACCAGCCAAGGGCTGCTTCTGCTGTACCCTGACTCCGTTACCAAGAATTGTTCCAGTACTGAAGAAGAGTTACTTACAGACACAAACACTGTGTATAAGAAATATGATTTACTTCAGAGAAAGTAAAACATGGAATGGTAAAGTATCCACAGAGGTGTGGATGCATAGAAGAAGAATAGTAAGCTGTAATTTTCTAGGATCTTGAATTTTTATTTGAAAATAGATTTTTAGATTGTAATTTTTATGTGGAACATGATAGGAAAGGACAAGAATAAGACTAATAATTAATACCTCAAAATTATATTATTGATGATAGTTTTTTTGAGTTGCAGGCTTTTAAGATCTGGTAGAAGTTTCTATTCCTAAAGGTATTTTTTTTTAAGACAGGGTTGGCTATGTAGTTTAGTGTGGGCTCTCCTTAAATTCACAGTGACTGTCTTTCCTCAGTGTCCTGAGTGCTGGGATTGCAGGCATGCACCACCGTGCCTGGCTGCCCAATGGTATTTTAAAGATGGCGAAACATGACATTTTTTATGTTGTTGCTTATCTGATTTGGCCGATTATCCAGTATGGCGGAGAGTGACTTGTGTTTTGTGAAGGCCGGGAAAGTACCCTAGGATAATTTTCAATGTCAGGTGATATGGGGGGGAAAAAGGGAAAAAATGCTGCCTGGATATAACCTTGGTACATTAACAGTACTCTTCCTATTTGATTGAAATAAAACCAAATGTGTTGTCCTCCTCCTCAAAAAAAAAATAGTATTCTTCCTGAACCTTGGCTTGACTCTGGGCAAAAGCGGGTAGACATAAAATGAACATCCTTCTGTTTGAAAGTTAGACACACTCCTCCATAGTAGAATTTCTATATTTTTCATATCTAAAAACCCATACTGCTAAATGCCAAGTAGCATTTGCTTGAGCTTATCCAAATGGGAGACCCCGCTTCAGCTTTCACTAGTACACAAGGAAGGCAGCAATTTAACTTTGAAAACGGGTGTGTGTTCGTGTGTGTGTGAGAGCAGTAAGGCGCTAGCAGAAATGGGCGTTCTGTGTCCTGTGTATCGTGCCCCTGCTTTCCTGATGGGAGCCGTGTGCTGTACGAGATAGATTTTACTTCGTTGTCGTGATAATTCTCTCTTCTTCGTTTAACTTTCTTATTCTTTAAAAATGTCTGAAGGGCCGGAGATGTAGCTCAGCAAGCCTGGCAAGCGTAAGGCCCTGAGTTTGAGTCCCAGCACCTAAATAATAACTAAATAATTAGATAAATAAATATTAAAAAAATGTGTGAATGAAAAGGATGGCTGTAAAATGTGGTGGTGGCCGGAAAAGGTAGCAAGGGCAAGCAGGTTATAATTAGCTGTGAGAACAATTTAAACCTGGCTCAGAAATGCCTAGCTTGCTGGGGCCGTTGCGTAAAGAGGAATTGTCTTGGGCTGTAAACACAGCATATGCTATAGTTAATGCGTATACATAGCAAAACTTTAAAAATATTCTTGTATTGTAACATAGGTGTGTTTGGCCCATGGACCACGAGTTAGGCCTGCCTGTGTGGTTTGGAGACGTGGGCTTTGTGTGCTTTCTGTGAAAAAGTTACCATGTGACACTCGAGAATCAGAGGACTGCGAGACTAAAAGTTGGCGGTGGAAAACTTGAGGGCCGTGGTTTCTGTTAAAAATGGTCAATGAAATAGATAATGAACTGACTGTGCGTGTGTGTGTGTGTGTGTGTGTGTGTGTGTGGTGCTGGGAATAGAACTGAGGGCCTCACACGTGCTAAGCAACTCTGACACTGACCTGCTTCCGGACCCTCCTAGAGGCGAGCTTTTAGAGGGGCGTGCTGTTTGGGGAAGATTTGGGAAAATGACGTCATTATATGAAGTAAGAGAAGAGATCTGAAAAGCAGTCGTGGCTGTCCACTGATGGCCCTGTCTGCTGTCATTACTTCACCCAGCCCCAGCCCCAGTGCTCAGCTTTTTATCGGCCTGGAATGTTGCTGAGCTGCTTTCCCTTTTCCTTTTGTTCCTTCTGCCCTCATCAGTGTCGGTGATGTACAGGGATTCCTTCTTAGCCCTTCCACTGTCTCCTTTCCCTGCGTGATAATATCTGTTGCCAGGGTTCCGGCCCTGACCTCCTTTTCCTGAGCTCTGGGTGGGATTTTCACCAACAGAGATACAACTACCTGGGTGTGCTTCGGGCAACCGCATACCCGGTTTGTCAGAAATAAACTTCTTTCCTTCCAGTTTGTTCTCTTTTGTTCAGTTACATAGTCTTCCACCTGCACATTTTAATGACAGATATTTGAGAGCTTCAGTTTTGGTTTTGTTTTTTTTTTTCACAGGGCTGGGAAAGGAATCCAGGACTTCTTGTGCCTAGGCAATTGCTCTGGCAGGAAACAGCTGCAGCCCTTTTTATTTTGAGACAGGGTCTCACTCAGTTGTTCAGGCTGGTCTGGAACTGAACGGTCCTCCTTTCTCAGCCGCCAGAGTCTGTGACTGCAAGTGTGCTGCACGGGGCTAGACTACTTTTCCTTTTTCTTCATTCCACCTACAGTCTCAGCCATGCAGTTTTATATTCTAAACAATTTAAATTTGCTTTTCTCTATCTATATTAATACATCTTTACACACACACACAGCAGCATATGCACATAAACACATATAATAATATTTTCTTAGCTTAAAACAGCAGAAATTTATTCTCTCACAATTGTTGGGGTTAAAACTCCAAATAAAGGCATCAGCAGGACCTTGATCACTCTGGGGCCCCTAGAGGAGGACCCTGCTGTGCCTTTTCTACCTTCCGGTGATTGCATGCTGTTCAAGAACCGCCTGGTGTGTAGAAGTATCACTCCAATTGCAAATATGTCTTTGCTTTTTAAAAATTGACCTAGTCTTTTGAATATAAGCTTCTAGGTGTAAAGAATATTTGTATTCTGTTCACTTCTTAGCGATGTGGATCTCAGTAGCTTGCTGAACAAGAACCAGTTTACATTTTACTAAGAAGAATATGGTACAGAGAAGGATTCTGAATGCCTGTGGAGTAAATGAGCCAGGGAGCGGTGACTCCACACAGGCGCTTTAAAATTGCTTTCTGTAGGCTGCATATGACTTTTTCTCCTGGCTAACCTGGGGACCAGCAGACAGCACTGGGGTTTAGGGGTTCCCTCCAGCCCCGGCCTGGTGACTGATTAGTGGCATGGGTGCAAGTCATGGCCCCCGACTCTTTTCATCCATAGTAGGCGTAACGTTTGCCCCAGATTCCTTCTAGGCTTTTTGTATGAGCCAATGGAAAGAATTTATAATGACATATTATAAAAATATGGCCTTATTTGCATTCACTTTGGGCAGGAACACTGTGATTCTAGTCATTTCAGCTTTTTTTAGGTGATTTAACTTTAACAGATTCTTGTGAATTTTATCATTATAGTCCCTAGAAAATATTGAAGTAGAAGGGAGTTGAATGCTACAACATGGCTTGTTTGCGACCCAAATTATATTTACTTAGTAGGAAAAGGTGGAGGTTGTGTTATAGTTTCACCTTTTTAAAGGAAAAAAAAAACGAAAATAATTTTATATCTCGATTTAGGAACGAAGGAAACGTTAAGTTGGCATTGGGGTGTTCACGAACAGACTGCGAGGATTTTGAGGCTTGGTGCACGTCTCTAGTTGCTGCCTTCGTTCTGTTGGCGCCAGTCGGTAGGCTGCACGTTACTGAGAATGGTGGGCGCTACTTGCACTTTTCAGAAGGGAAGTCAGTAGTTGGGTAGTTCCACAGAGTTTAGCAAGCCAAGCTCAGGAAACGAGAGAATTTTCTCCACATCGGTTTCTGGATTTTGAAGCGGGGTGCTGGCCTAGAATGTTTTCCTAGGTGCCGCTTACCTGCACAGGTGTTTTGTAAATGTAATTACTGTACTTTGAATGTGAGGTCATTCAGGTGGTTGTTGATTAGAAAAGACAATGAGTTTCGTAGGGCATTGCTGGAAGGGTTGGGGCAGGGAATGCTGATAGAAAGGACACTGATCTAAAGGTTGAAGAGGATTCCTTTGGCTTAATGAGAAAATGGAATTGAACCTCTTAGCACGTTGATCCTGGGAAAGTGGTGCAGTGGACTTTGGGAGAGGATATTTGGATGGTACCTGAGGACAGATCATCACCATCACCATCATATCATCATCACCACACCACCACCATCAGCAGCAACAGCAGCATTATTTAAAAGATACTTCTGTGACCTTAGCAGGAGATCTGGCCTGGCCCTTGGGGGAAGTAGGGAATGGACAGGAAGTCGGGACTTTTGGCTTAGCATGCTGAGTGAAACGGGGTGGAAGAGGTGATCTTCAGTCAGTAAAGAGAATGTAGATCTTGATTAACCCTAAACAAGTAAAACCAGCAGTGACCATTGGCGTCCAAGTCAGGTTCAAACTCTGCTGGGTACACATGCTTCTCTTTCCAGTTCTGTCCTGATTTCTCAGACTGGTCTACTGGAAGTTATAATTCTGCGAATATTCATGGCTGGCTGAGTATGATGATTTGTGGTACCTGTTCTGGAGAGGGAATGAGAGAGGATGGAATAAGAACGCAGAATCAAGATGTCAGCTACAGGATACTGAATATTTTCAGTCCTTAGGTGATGGGTCTTGTTTGAGATTTTGTTTTCCACAGAAGGTCAGTCACATGTTAGCTCAAACTAATCCCAGTTCATTCAGATAATCTCAACATTAGATTTGGCTAAAAAAAAAAACAGAGATTACTCCTAAATGTAGCATTATCTCTTACACATGTGCAGTGCTAATAATACTACATCTTTAATCATTAAAATGTTTTGATGTGAAGTAGGATCATTGAAGAGTTTGCATTAACAGTAGTCAGCTTGATTTCACAGCAATAACCAGAAAAATGTTTTTCACTCCTAGTTCTCCCTCTTATGTCTGTGTGACTGTTGGCACGTCACCTGGCTTCTTTTGTGTTTTTTCACTGTATCATATGGGAACAATATTTATGTACATATTTTCATTGTGCTAGATATTTTACACATATAAAACGTGGTAATTGATATTAAATGATGATTTTGTTTTCTCATCTCTAATGTTGAGACTAAGGGGCCAAACTGGACCAGAGTTATAAACACCAGAATGACTGCTGTTTATTCAAAATAGTATATGAGGTGACTTTTTCTAAGAAAAGTCTTCACTTTACTTGGGCAAATGTATTATATTTAGTGTTTGCATAAGAGCTGTAGGCTGGGGCTGGGGATTTAGCTCAGCGGCAAAGCGCCTGCCTAGCAAGCACAAGGTCGTGAGTTCGGTTCCCGGTACCGGAGAAAAAAAAAAAAAAAAAAAAAAAAAAAAAAAGAGAGCTGTAGGCTGTGTATCATTGCTTGGTATCATGAATGTGGCCTGCAGTGAGAGTTCACTGGTGCTTCTAGGGAATAGCTTAGCTGGCTTTTGAAGGTCCTTTCCTTACTGGGATTTTATTGTTTTGTAAAAAACATGTTTTTCACCACGTTTTTATTTTATTTTATATAGTACTGGAGCTTGAAACCACAGTCTCGTACTTTACCATTGAGCTATGGCCCTAGTCCTTTTACTTTTTTAAAATTTAAGACACAGTCTCGTTAAGTTGCTCATGCTGGCCTTGAACTTGTGATCTTCCTTCCTCAGCCTCCCAAATAGTTATGATTACAGGCATTTACCACCTGGCACATTTCTTTTTAATGATTTGATAACTTACCAGTTTCTTTTCCTAGAAAATTAGATCTGTTAGAGTGGGCACCACATCTTTGGTACAGGAAGTTGTGTCCAGCTCATGTTTGGAGATGTTGAAGTCTGCATGTTGTCCAAGTGCTTAATGCTAGAATCAATTCTGATACTCTGTGTGTGAAGACCGAGTGTCATTGTAAAGAAGCTTCTAGCATATTATGTAAACACCCGAGAAGGACATTGATTAGAGCTGGCTTACTCAAGGGCTTGATAGTTGCATTAAGGAGTCTCTTTCCAGCAGTGACAGCTTTATTTTTTGATGTTTAAAATTTATATATGTTTGTGATACATAATAATTACATTTGTGTGGGGAGATTTAGTTATCTCTGTCTCTTGTATCCTGATCATTTTTGTCCCTCCTCCCTTCCACCCTGCGCTTGCCCTCTCTCCAGCTCCCTTTGCCCCTCTCCAAGAAGTCTACTTGTTCTCCATCACCTCTCCTTCCTGTTGCTCTTTAAATTACTGGCATTTAACCATTGGTGTATTGTTTATTTCATTTTGGTTTCTTTTTTTATTAGTATATCTGCAGTACATAATAACTGAGATTTAGGGGATATTGCCATGAAAATAAAATGGTACAAATGATTTATGTCATTTCCTATTTCTAAAGAAAGCACTGCACATCTTATTCCCCAGATACCTTCATAGTTGATTTTAATTGTGTGAATTGGGCTGGGGATATAGCTCAGTGGCACAGCACCTGCCTGGAAAACGCAACATCGTGAGTTCGATTCCTGTTACAAACAAAACAAAACAAAAAGCTAATTGTACGAGAATGTCCTCTTTTAAAGTGCCATTCATTTTTTAAGCTTTATTGAGACATAATTCACTGCCATAACATTTACCCTTCTAAATGGTTTTTCGCATATTTACAGAGTTGTGCCACCATTACAGTTATCCAATTTTAGACTATTTTCATCATCTCTAAAGAGATCCTAATTTCATTAGCTATCACTTCCCCTCTTCTCTAGCCCTTGGAGATTGTTGCTGATATGCTGCCTGTTTATATAGATTTGTGTATTCTGGACTTCATTCCTTTTTATTGCCAAATACTTCCCAATTATGTGGATATACCACATTTTATTTATCCATTTGTCTGTTGATAGACATGTTTAGTTATTTCCTTTTCTTTCTTTGGCTATTACGAATAATGCTCCCATGAACATTCATGCACCTGTGTTTGTGTGGACATAGCCTTAATCTTGAGTATACCTAGGAGTGGAATGGATGCTGTATACGGTAGCAGTGAGTTGCAGTTCATTTTTATCCATAGAGACTTAGTAAGTTTATAAGCACTTATACTGCATTTTTTATGGTTTAAGCATTTGAGAGGCACACATATATTTATAGTGCAGTTATTACTGCCCATAATAAATTCAGATATGACCTTTGTATTTTTTGGAGAAAACAGAATTATTTGATGGGTATTTAAAGAAGTAACATTGCCTGTTTTAATTTTTATTATAGATGGATAAGTACTTAAAATGATCTCAGTCGGGCATGGTGGACATGCCTGGAATCCTAATCCCAGCACTCAGGAGGCCAAGGCAGGAACACTGCCACAAGTTTGAGGCCAGCCTGGACTACACAGTGCGTTCAAGGCTAGCTTGAGCTACATAACAGGACCCTGTCTCAAAAAACAAACAGAAAGTCTCCTATAGTGTAAACATGGGATGAACAACCTTTATCCATGTCTATAAAGGGGCAGCAGGGTTGAAGAGGAGAAAACGCAGACGACAGAATGTGATGTGGGTGGACAGCTAATGGAGTTAGGTTCTCTTTGAGGCAACAAAAATACTCTAAAAAGATAACGGTCATGGTTGTACCACAGTAAAACTATGAGAAACTACTGAATTTTTAAAAGTGTAGATTTTGGGGCACAGCAAAACGTGGAGCTGAAAAAAAGGGAAAATTTACTTACATAATCATATGTGCACTTGTTACAGGTCAGGCGTTGTCCCTGGCGGTGCAGACTGGAGGCCTCTTCCCCTCGGTTTGTGTTCACAGGATACCTGCTGCTCGCATTGTATCGTGTGTGCATTACTGTGGCCGGGTGTTGGAAGTTAGTGTGCACCATGTGTGCCCTTTATTTCTTGAAGATAACTTGCCTCTCTTCTGTGTTCCACAGAGTAACTTGTATATATCTTCGTGATTGCAGGCAGCGTGGTGTCAGCATCTCACGTGGGAATGGGAATATCCATTCAACGATGGTACAGATTCACTCAGGGAACGCCTAGGATCGCCCTCCACTGTTCGGGTCCCGAGTTTATATGTGTGTGTATGTGCCCCTAGGTGCACATTGAGGGGCCTCCTGAGTCCTCCTTCTTATTAAACTTTGATTTCCTCATTTTTACAATAAGGATAGTAATATCTTCTTTTTTTCATGAAAATTAAGTCCCTTTTTTGTGAGCCTTAACTAGCATAGTACCTGGTACATAAAAACAAGCAAATGGTAGGTGTTACAATGATAACTTAAAAAAATAAAATAAAATAAAGTAATACCATCACTGTTCCCAAAGGAAACCTTTTCTATCCCTTTCTATTATAATAAACTTTGTTTTATGTTTAATTTAACCTTCCATGCCCACGTGAACACACCTTAAAGATGTATATGCAAAATAGTAGATATACTATTTATACTATTGTACAAAATATTTTCCTTGCTTCTGCATGTATTTATTGTTAGCATATTTATAGCTAAAAGTCCTGAGATTGAAGGTAATACTTACATAATAAGTAATTTAAAACAGTCTGTGTATGAAATGTAAGTGAAACCAGTGGGTTACGTTTTGAGTAAAGAAACATCTGCAGTGTGCTACAGTTCACCTACAGAAAATTGGATCATGTATTAGCTATGTGATGGAATGAGATTTTCATCTTTTAAAGCATTTTTCCTGCCTGAATTCTGCGTTCCTTTGTTTCTCTGAAATGAAGCCTGCGGAGCCGGTATATACATTATGATGCAGAGTTCAGGGAACCCTGGCAGAGCTTTGGCATTGCGCTCCAAGTGCAGCTGCACTAACTGCTGAACTTGGAATCCCAAGCAGCTCTTTTCAAAGTCTATTCAGGTTCACACCTTCAGAGTGCTTCTCCCTCTTCATTTGGTAGATTTAGGCCAGTTCTTCTTTTTGGGTCCTAAATTATTAGGTTTTTTTTGGAAGTATATGTCATGTCATGTGTGTGTTATACAGATTATATTTGTTAAAGAACTTACTTATTAAGTTAAAGGGAGGAATTAGTCCCTTAGGGCACCTTTGCCCTCCTTCCCTCCCTCCCTTCCTCCTTCCCTCCTCCCTTCTTTTTCTGTCTTTCTTGCCTCCTTCCTTTCCTTCCTTCTTTCCTTCCTTCCTTCCTTCCTTCCTTCCTTCCTTCCTTCCTTCCTTCCTTCCTTCCTTCTTTCCCTCTCTTTCTCTTTTAGTGTTAGACTTCTGATCCCGTGTCCTGTTGCCTGCACCGTTCCACACACCCTCAGGGTAAGAACACCTTTGTGCGCGTGTGTATGTATGTGTTAACCTCCCAGAGTGCTCTAAGCTATGGTCTTAGTCTTTCTCTGTATTCAGTACTTTGCTATGTACATATTTATTTCCAGGTAACTGTTGAATAAGTGGTCAAACTATTTCAGAGCTTAGGACCCCATTGGCTAAAGGACACTGACCGTCATCCTTCTGGACTGTTTCCTGTCTGGCCCTGTGGGCACTCCTTGCTTTCTTAGCTTCTGTGTCTCTGACTTCTGGCCCTGTTCTCTTGTCACCTTTGCATCAGCCTTCCAACTTGGTCCTTCTTGCCTCTCCACACTTTGTTCTTTTTACATCTTTCTTCCTTTTTAATGTGAGTGTTCATATTGTCCCATGAGAACGTTTTTTCAATAGATAGAAGTTTTTGAAGAAGTGTTATCCACAACCACATGGTCAGTATCTGTGAGATAAATGGGAAGAAATAGGAAGTCAGTGGAGAACTGGGCACTAGACTGTGTATAGTTGATTAGCCAAAGGACAAAAACAGCCATTAATTAATAAGATGAGGATCACCTGTGTGAGGAGCGGAACCAGTGTTGAGTACACTGTGGTATCCATTTTTACCTATTAAGTAAGCTGAAGTATTCCATTTCTTACATGTTCTGTTAGTGCAGGTTTTCAGTACACCCCAGTTACGTTCGTCGTGGGGAATCGGTGCCTGTCCGTAACACACCTCAATGCCTTGTAATTCCTGTTCCCCTTTGCCTGCTCCCCTTCTTCCACCTCGTGGTTTTTGCTAATTGTGTACTAAGACTCCTGCTCTGTTTTTCCTTAGTTTTTGAGCAAGGTAATTAACTTTGTTTTTTATGGCAGTTTTCAGTTTGCAGCAAATTGCAGAAGGTACAGAGATGGTCCTGCCCCCAGCACTCTTATTTTCAGCCTGCTGCTAATGGCTTTGTAAATTACACAATATAAACGCCATTGTTCTGAGAGCCTTAAAAGGTTTGTGCATAGTGACTTAGTGATCCCAGGTCTGATCCTCTTGCTACCGCAGGTTACCCTTTGCAGCCTCGCTCTTCCTTCCTTTCAGTAAGAACTCTCTGGCAGGACGCTTTTCCCGGTTAGGGGTAAATGCTGATTAATGGAGTTGCTCTTGGTAACCCATTTCCCCCGGCCAGTGATCCAGGTCCAGCCCAGGACGTGTAAGTGACATCAGCTGTTTCCAGTGTAGCCCACAGTGCTCCTGTGGGATTGCATTGCAGTTCAGGACGTAGTCCTATCCTATGTAATTAAAATTTACTTAGAACAGAAAATAAAAATGACTTCAGTAATTGCTCTTAAAGTTTAATAAATTAGTTATCCAGTCAATTACACATAAATCTGATGATATAAATCTAGGTTAGAAAAGCAAGGTGCAGAATTTTGTATGTGCTGTTGTCATATGAGGAAAAGTATGTCTGTAGACAAACTTGTTACAGTTCACCCTAAAGCGGTGTTGTATGTAAATGTACTGAGGTGGTGAGTGATATTAGGGGGTTTTCCCTCCCCGGGGTGCGGTTAGTGATCCTCAGTGGGACGTTAAGTTGGTGGGAACCTGGTGGGAGGTATCAAGGGAGGCCTGCTGGGTGGGTGCCCTTCTGTCAGGGCTTTGCTGGTATAATTATAATTGCTTGCTGGGCGCATTGCTGTCCAGTGTGTATGTGGGTGGGGGTGTAGAGGAGAAGGTCAAAATTTTTGAAGCTCCATCATAGTACCAAGAGGTAGAAGCTGGGATATGTACAGTCTTTGTAACCTTTACTCTTTAACATTTCCTTTTAATCCATGAACTGTTCTCTATGAAGAGTTTACGAGTGCTGCTTTTATTTGTGGTCTTCAAAGCCATTTCCTACCTGCCTTCTCACCTCTAATTTCTGCCTATGACTTAACTTTCTCTCTTTTATTTTAATCCAATTATGATTACACAGAGCTTTTTATTCCCTTTTGAAATAACATAACAAGGTAATAATAAAATCTACATGTCCAAGTCCTGGTTGTTGTATTTGGTTGTGGTATACATTTATTTTCATGGACAAATTAATTAGACCAGGTGTTCCATTATAATATCCTTATGTTAATAAACAAAGAGGTTCTTCTGGAATACAGATTCAGGTTTCCAGGATATTGCAAATACATTTCTGGCAAGAGTTTAAGCATAGACCTTTTGCATACCTAATTTCTTCTGTAATGTTTTATAAACTACTGGGAAAAAATCCAGTTTCTGTGTCAGTCCCTCATAGGATAATGTGACATTATTATTGTTGAGAAAACAGATATTTAGACATGTTGATCTCAGCTGAGACAAAAAAGTTATAGACCTAGAGACCAGGAAATGAAGTGCCACTATTGGATAAAATTTGTCAGCAGTTGGACCAACTGCTTGATCTTAATTTGTGTGGTTGAACCTCCGTATAACTGGGCAGGTTCTTAGCACTCCCTAAGGCTGTTTACTTCTTTTGTTTTTGTTTTTTTTTCTGGTGCCAGGAATCAAACTCATGACCTTGTGCTTGCCAGTCAGGTGCTGTGCTGCTGAGCTAAATCCCCAGCCCAAGGCTGTTTACTTCTTTACACTTAGGATAGCCACCTTCTCCCTGTGTATTTGTCATAACTCAGGCCATTCATTTGTCAGATAGTTTTTATCACAAACTGCTCTTTTTTTTTTTGGTGCTGGAAATTGAACTCAGGACCTTGCACTTGCCAGGCAGGCACTGTGCCACTGAGCTACATCCCTGGCCCTATCGTCACAAACTGGATTAAGCACCAGGGACATAGTTTAATCTAAAATAAATGAATCCATAAAATGATAATTTAGTTTCTCTTCAATATCTGCTAAAATACATGAAAAATGTGTTTAATCCAGAGGAATTTGTATGATAAAATGTTAGGTATTTATTGGTTATATTGAGGAATTTCTTGATGGAATCTGCAGAGATTTGTTCCCCTGCAGGTACTGGCATAAATGGTGTGCTGTATTCATTCTCTTTCGATGCCAACCTTATATTTGAGCAAATGTATTGAATTCTGTTTACTTCGGAAATATAGCGTTTGTATTTTTGGTGTAGTCTGATTTTTTATTGTACTTATCATTTATGCTTCCTAACTTGGTTATTATGCCATAATGGTCTCTCATCTGGACTTTTTTTTATTGAAGAAGAGCGAAGAATTTGGTTGCTGAGATCTGTCTGTCCACCCCAAACTGATACGGTTTTGTAATATAACATCAATGTCTCGAACTTTCTGTTACTTAAATCATGACAACTGTAGTGGGCAGAGTGGCACAAACATTTTTGAAATCCTGTTTTTGTGAAATAGAATCTTTTTAGCAGACCTTTAAAATGATCTACTGACTGAAATGAAGTGTTTAAAGATAACTGAAATGGATTTACCTGTAAAGTCTATTTTTTCAATGCTATAAAGTGAAATAGTGATGGCTAATGACATTTTGTATTCCTAATTCTCCTGAACATTATAAAAGCACTTCAGAGGATTAACAGTGGATTGAATTTTAAGTTCATGCACATGTATGAATTGGTGTGTGTATGTGTGTGAGAGAGATACAGACCTGAGATAATTTGTGCCATTGAAGATACCCATTCCCACTAACCCAGCTTCCATAGTTGGTGGGTGCTCATCTTTCTTCTACCACCACTGGAAAAGGTGTAAAATCCCAGTGTGAAAGGCATTGTGTTAAGCAGCCATTTTCAGTCAGCCCTCTATTATGTGGGGATGGCTCTTTCACCTGATAAAGAGGTAGTGGACATTAATTGAAGAGATAACTAGGCTTTTTAGATTCTTTTACTGGGCCAAGTTGAATGACATGAAGCCTGAAGAACTAACTTACTTTCTTTCTCTTTCTTTCTTTCTTTCTTTCTTTCTGTCTGTCTGTCTGTCTGTCTGTCTTTTTGAGACATGGTCTCACTATGCAGTTCAGGCTGGCCTTGAATTCAGTTTGTAGCCGAGGCTGGTCTCGAACTCGCAAGGATCCTCCTGCCTCAGCCTCCCGAGTGCTGGGATTACAGGCATGCGCCACGCCTGGCTAAGAACTCTTTTTTTAAAACAGATCGCAAGCTGTCTTGCTAACTCTCAGCTCCTGCTGGGAAATTGGGATATAACTGGGAAAAAGGTCTGGTTCTGTTCCTGCTTGACAAAGCCAGTGGCTCAAGAGGGAGATTAATGGTAGGGAAAAGAGCTGTATTTAGTGGCGAAAGAATGTACAGAGGAGAAGCAGGGGCTCTGCTCACAAGTCAGCTTTCCCAGTCCAGGGGATTGAGGGGCTGCCGCGTAGGGTAGGAATGATGAGGGAGGGATGGGCTGGTGAAGGGGAAGAACGTTTGTGTTTCGGGGAGTGAGCAGAGCTCTCCCAGGAACTTGGGTGCCTTTGTGAGCCTGATGCCCTCTGCCATGGCAGTTGGCAGGTGCATTTAGTCCTGACGGTGGGGGGAGAGTGGGCAGGCTAGTTTAGAAAAGCTGACCGTTCTCAAACAATAGAGTACTTGCAGGGCTGTGTAGAATCTGACCTAGCGGTTAGGGCGGCAACGGGGACAGACACCAATATGAAGCAGCATTGCTGAGCTGTTCCATCTTATTCCAGTCACCTGTTGGGTGTCTGCGGGCGCAAGTGAAGAGTCGCTGTTTTCAGCAAAAGCAGGGTTCAAGTCTCCTGTCAGAGAGGAACCAGCAGAGATCCACACTGGGCTTAGTCTTCCTCTGAGGGTGAAAACTGGGGCCGTTTGTTCCTGTGCAGGGCTGGTGAGCATGCACGGTGCTCTGCGTTACAGTAGGGGTGGTACAAGATAAGGAGGCAGCTCTTCCTGTTTTAAAAGATCTTACCGAATACAGATAGAGCAAAAAATAAACCGGATGGTGTGCAGTGCTGAATGTCAGACAGCAGGTCTTGGAGGGTGCCGTCAGCTCACTGGTGGACTGGTCAGGGAAAGCCGGCCGGCAGTACTGGGCAGCGTGGACAAAGCACTGGGGCATCAGTGAACTATTTCTGTGGCAGCTGACAAATGAAAAACTTAAGGGAGACCTGGGGAACAAGGTGCTGTGAATGTGTCCTTAAAAATTAACCTAAACTCTACAGTGAGCTTCATGGAAGTCTGCGCTTGTCTGCCATTTGATTTCATTGGGGTTTCCGCCCCTTGAACTGGGCCGGGGTGATGGATGATGCCGAAACATTATACCCTGATTACGGGGTGTTCCCAGCACGAACCTAGCCTCGTGCACATCTTGGTGTACCTGTGTAAGGTTCTTTGTGATGGGCGCTTTTCAGCTTGAATAAGATGTCAGAGCTTAGTTATGAGTAAATAAAGTATCAGTGGATTCTGGATCGAACTGATGCTGTAGGCAGTTCATGATGATGATAACATTCAGTGGTTAAGAAAATTAACTGAGAGAAGATTTTTTCTTTTTGGTAGTACTGGGAAATGAACGGAGGACCTTCACACTGAGCTAGCTCTCCCTCCCTTTTTAAAAGTTTTTAAAGTTTTCAGACAGATTCTCCTTCAGTAATGAAGTTGCCCAGGCTGGGGACAAACTTGTGGTCCTCCTGCCTTAGTCTTCCAGAGGGCTGGGGTTACAGGCACATGGCACGCACCATCGCCCCCCAACACTGACAGTTTCCTAAGAAGTTTGTAAGTGTACAGATTATTGATTTCTGGAAGAATCTTTTTTTTTTAAACCCATGTATTATGTAAAATGGAATTGTGTTTTTGTGGTTTTATGTCCTTTGGAGTAAAAACTGTTCTCATAGAGAGAGGTTAATGTTATTAAAAAGCAAACAGAATTTTACCATAAAAATGCAAGAAAAATAGCCATTTCATTTTGTTAGTTAGGTCTGCAAGAGAGAAGTTACTGTAACATGTTTTGTTTTTTCTTTTGGGGAGGGCTTAGATAAGGCTAATGAGAAATTTCAGGAGGCTAGGAAAGCCATATTTTTATTTTTGCTCTTTAAAATCTTTCCCAAGGTTATTTTGAGAATGAATGTGTTGAGTGGAGAAGAAGGAATATTAAATAAGCCACGGCAGTGGATGCTGGTTCAGAGCCAACGTCCTGCCCAGCAGGGAGGGAAACTGCAGGATGAACGCTTGGGGTATACAGTGCAGAACTGCGGGTTCGTGGACTTTTCTGAGAGTTTAGATACCGCTGACTAACAGATATCACTAAATGTGTATCATCTCAGGATGGTTCTTGGCTATGTGGAAGACGGGTTCTAAAAGAAAGTGTGGAGAAACCGTCCTGGTCCCGTTTCACGCAAGTGGGCAAGGAAAACAGTTCCGGGTTGCTGTGGACCTAACACTTACTCACTGCTGAAGCACGCTAGGTGCTCTTGAGGCACTCAGGGTTCCCTGGGTGCGATGTTACCTATTTAAAAGTTCCAGTGGTTTCCAGCTTGTGGATTGTGATCCTAGAGTGTTGTTAAAATCGATTTAGTGAGTTCAGTTAGTGTTAGGAAAAAAATAGAGTAAGATGATACAGGTGTCCTCAATGTATTGAGAGCAAATATTGCTTAATGAAACTTTCTCTCTTTCATGAGCACCCGTGAATGAGCACCCCATCTCATGAGTCAGGCGTGTCTCCAGCATGTGTATGGTGAAGCCTGACGGGCTTTTCCCCGGGAAGGTGAGCGGAGCAGACCATCAGGGAAGGGAAGTGCAGCGGGGCCTCGGAGGGGCTTGGCGGTCACCGTGTTCTCCGCAGCCGCGTATCCCAAGGGTCCTGTGAGGCGCCCCAAAGCGCAGCCCTGCGTGGGCAGCTCTGGAAGGCGGTCAGAGCCCCTGTACCTGGGAATGGGGGTGAAGGTCAAGAAAGAGGATTTATCTGGCTTTGAAAGCAGGTGTTGCTGTTCAAACCCATACCTCTGAAATAGGCTTTGTCTGTGTCCTTCACCCGAGACTGTTTCAGGGTTTGGGAGACGCATAGTTTGGTTGCTAGAAAAAGGGAAGATTTACTCAGGCGAGCAAGTTTGAAGCAGCCCGGGTCATCCTCTAATGTAAAGGCGGAAGATGATAAGTCATTGGACAGAATTTCCCACACATCAAGAGTGGAGAAGTTAAAGTTATGTGTAGACAGGGGATGTACAAGTGGATTTTATCACGTTCTCCTGCAGAGGTTCCTCCGCGCGGGGCTCGCTCCTCCGGCCCCTGGAGCTCCTCTTGGGCGTGCAGCCCACGCTTTCCTGCCCATACTGAGCACACCTGCGGCCCGAGCCCGGGAGCAGCCCTGGGCACTGCTGGAGGGGCCGAAGCCACCGGCCTCCCCGCTGTCCTACCGCAGAGCCCGGTGTGCTGGGGAGGCGCCTAGCTTCGCTCACAGTCTTGGTGGCCTGGTGGCGCCCACGGCCGCAGGGAGCACAGAGCTACAAAAAGGGGGATATTATCTTTCTTCTTAAGATAGACCCCCAAGTTTTTCAGACTTGTTTCAGTAAAGGCTAGAGTGAGTAAGGAGTAGAGCCAAGTAAGGTTAGGTGTCTGAGCCATGAAGTGTAAGTATTGCAGGATGGCAAGCATGAGGTCCTGAGTTCAATTCCTGGTACCTCCCAGCTCCCCCCAAAAAACGAACAAAAAGACAAAGGTGGGCCTCTATAATTTTGCCTTTCCCAGAATGTCTTACAGTTGAAGTCATATAACATGTAGCCTTTTCAGATTGATTTTTTTTTTTTTTACTTAATAGCATTTGCTTAAGGACTTTTCATGACTGGATACTCACTCTTTTTTATTGTTGAATAATATTCTCTTTGTGTACCTCAGTTTGTTCACCTATGGAAAGACATCTTGGTTACTAAATTTTGGTGGTTATGAGTGAAGTTGCAATAAAGATTTGCATGTGTTTAGCTATGTTTTCAATCCACTTAAATACTGAGAAATGTGATTACAGATCATAGTATGAGAGCGTGTTTTGCTTTGCAGCATAGTGCTAAACCGTCTAAGTGATTGTATCGTTTTGCCTTCCGCCAGTAAGAGTTCTTGTTTCTTTCACAGTCGTGCAGTGTATTGTGTTGTCTGTATTTTGAGTCTTAGACATTTTGAAAGATACACCCTACTATCTCATTTTCAGTTTTCTAAGTTCATATCATGTTCAGAATTTTTTATGGTTCGCCATTTTGTATATTTCTTGGTGTGATGTCTATTCAAATTTTAACCATTTTTACTTGGGTTGTTTTTCTAATTGTTGAATATTAAGGGTTCTTTGTATATTTAATAGGTAAGACCTTTATTAGATAAATGTCCTGCAAAGATTTATTTCCAGTAAGTGTATGACTTGTCTTTTTTCTAAGTTTCTTTCATAGAGCAGACATTTTTAATTTTAGTGAAGTCTTTTTCTTTGATGGATCATGCTTCCAGTATTCCATAAAAAGTCATTACCAACATCAAGATTGTCTACTATGCTAACTTCTAGAAGTACTATAGTTTTGTGCTTTACATTTAGGTCTGTGAATTTTGAGTTAATTTTTGTTAAAGGTGTAAGGTCCATGTCTACGTTCATTTCTTTGCATGTGAATGCCCAGTTTGCGGAATTATTTATTGAGATAACTATCTCGGTTTTATTGTATTTCCTTTGCTTCTTTGTCAAAATCAGCTGACTGTATTTCTATCAGTCTATTTCTGGGCTCTAATGTGTTCTGTTGGTCTATATTTAATGTTTTAATTCTTCCACCTATACCATACATCTTGACTGCTTTAGCTTCAGAGTGAATCTTGAAATTGGGTAATGGCAGTTCTTGCCTTTACTTTATTCTTCTCTTTCAGTATTGTGCTGGTTTTTCTATCTTTTGACTTTCACTACAAACTCTAGAGTAGTTTTGTAGCTATCTACAGAATTACTTGCCAGAATTTGATTGGGATGGCACTGAATTTAAAGATCAGGTTGAGAAGAGCTGACATCTTGACAATACTGAGTCTTCTCCTCCATGAACACAGAACATCTCTCCCTTTATTTAGATCTTTGATGTCTTTCATTAGAGATTTTTAGTTTTCCTTACAAAGATCTTGTGCACATTTTGTTGCATTTAAGCCTAAGTATTTCATTTTTGTGTGTTGAAATGTAAATAATATGTATTTTTAAGCTCAAATTTCAATCTTTTAAAAAAACTTTTGATACAGATTAAATATCCCTAATCTAAAAATCCAAAATCCTAAATACTCCAAAATCCAACACTAATTGAATTCTAGCATGATGCCACAAGTGGAAAATTCCATACTTAACCTCATGTTATGGGTCTCAGTCCAAATACCAGTGTCCTAAAAATATTGTATGAAATTACCTTTATGCTTTGTGTGTAACAGCAATATAAAACATAATTGAATTTTGTGTTTAAAATTGGGTCCTATCCTCAAGCTGTCTCGTGATACTGATATTTCCCAGTGTAGGAAAATCTCAAACATTTCTGGTCCTAAGTATACTGGGCAAGAAATTCTCAATCTGCAGGATACAAAATTAATATGATAATTAATCATCAATTAAATAAGTTAGATTAATTGAATTGCTTAGTAACAATTAAATTGCCTACAGTAATTTAAAAGTGTGCATCTTACCTTAGTCTGGATCTGATTCTTGGTTTGTCTCTTCAGATTGCTTTCTTCTTGCTGCTTACCAAGCCTAGTAATTTTTGGTTGAAAACTGGACATGGTGTATAGGATAATAGGGACTGAGGCCATTAGGCTTTTAGTATAAGGTTTTCTGCAGATTGGTCCTGGAGCTAGGGTATGTTTAATGTTTGCTGTAGCTGTAGGAGCCAGGAACTACAAATTCCTACCATGTCCTTACTTTATTTCCCCCTGTTGTATTTGAGATTTACAGTAGGAACATTTTTTAGGCATTAAGAAATATTAAATTATGCTTTTTAATTCTGTTCCTTTGGTAGATAACATCAAAAGCCTACAGGCAATAGAAGAATTCATGGCGTTTTAAATAAATAGTACTCAACTGAGTAGAAAGTGCTACATTTTTAACAGCATGAAGTTCATGATTGCTTGATTTGCTACCTCCTTTTCATTAGTAGATGAAATACTGTTTGTATTTATTTACACTGAGATTTTCCACATAACAATGTAGTGCCCAGGCAGAAATATGCAAATATTGTAAAGGTGAGACCTTTTCTTCTCCATAACTTCAGTTCCCCTGGGTGTTACTGAGAGGGACCGCATGTGAAATTTTGCCTTTCAGAATGCTGAAGTTTTTGCTGCTTTAAAATTTTTTGCCAGTGTTTTCTTTTCTTTTCTTTTTTATATGTTTTTATTTTTATATTAAAGAATATAGTACAAAAAAAGAACAATAGCAAAATACAAATAAAAGAACACAAGGACATTAAAAATGGTATGGGGTTTCAAACCAAATGATAAGGATTAACAGTGGCTGTTATATTAGATATTGGTGTCTTCAATGAAGTTGCTCAGATTACCAGGTGCAATAATAGAAGATTGATCAAATCATTAAAGGGGATAAGAACATAATAATTTAATAGAACATTAGAGACAATGCATAGACTAGACAGGACTGTAGGAATTCACCAGTGGTTGGTATGCTGTAAATTGTTGTCATCACACAAGTTGGTTAGATTACCAGATACAAGCATGCAAAATAGGTCAAAATATTAAAAAAAAAACAAAACTTTTAATCATTAACTGTTCCCCTCAACAAACTATCAGATACCAGCAGCACAGTTATGCCACCAATCCATATATATAGCCTTAGTACCTTCTTTTTCTTCTTTCCCTCATCCCAGTGTTTTCTTCCAAATGTGTTATGTATGCCCATGTATATGTACTGCTCATTTAGTGTAGATTCCAGTGGACATATAGAGATTTATATTTCCTTTTAAGCTATTATATGTGCATAATTTGTATCAAAGGATATAAGTAAGATCTCCTTTATAAAGTATAGCAGAATCCAAGTATGTAAATGAGTAGATGTCAGATCAAATAACTGAAAGCCAGTTGCTACTTCCGTTGTGAGATGAGTTAACGAAAGAAATGAGAAGTTACGTACAGTAGACAAATTGAGCAGCCATAGACCGCAAAGTAGGGGATGTCTTGTGCCAGCATATATCAGCGAGTAAAGATGTAGCAGGCGCCCTGAGCTCAGGAGACGAGCAGATCGCTTGGCAGGGGTTGGATAGGTACCAGATCTTGGGGTGCTGCATGCTCTTTCTGGAGGTTATTTCTAAATTTCTTTCTGTCCTGAGCAAAGAATTGGTCCCCACAAGTACAAAAGGTAACACAGTTTTATCAAAGGTAGGAAAAGAAGCAAACAGGCTCTGCAGAGCAAGTTTGAGCCAAGTAAAGGCAGGAAAAGAAGCGTGCCCTACAGGGTGAGGGTGGCCGCCATGCCCGAGAGAACGCAGCAGCAAAAGCCCAGTGTGCTCTGTCGTTTCAGTACCACCCGCTCCTCGGGATGGAGTCAGTCTGGGCCATGCTGTGGAAACCTGCTGGGGTTCTTGTGGGAAGTGCAGGGCTTTGGCAGCAGCTCTGTGCTTGTGTCCCGGGCTTCTGTAGTTAGCAGAGCACCACAGCCTCCATAGCAGCCTGGCCACGCCCTTGTCCCGTGTCTGGTGGAGAAGAAAGGCAGCAGAGACTGTCAGAAAAATGAGCTGCCCTAAGTCAGGGACACTCACCTCAGTATGCCACAGCTAAAATTGCAACCCAAAGTCCTAAAAGAAGACCAACTTCACTGTGTGATTTATTTTTTAAATTTTTATTTATTTATTTATTTTATCCCTTTGAGACAGGATCTCACTGTGCAATGCAGGCTGGCCTTGAGCTCACTTTGTAGCCCAAGATGGCCTCGAACTCACAGCGATCCTCCTGCCTCAGCCTCCCAAGTGCTGGGATTACAGGCATGCTCTCTGCTGTAATCCAGCTGCTCTGTGTATTTTAAACAGTTTATCCAATGAATGATTAATTAGTGTTGATTTAAGAGTTACTAGATTGTTTGCTGGCTAAGGAGTGACAATCAACGGTTCTAATGTTACTGCACTGCAGTGTACTCTGCTGAAGCTGAGCATGGTTGCATACACCTGTAATCCCAGCACCCCGGCACTACGGAATCTGAGGAGCAGGATCACTGCACGTTTGAGGCCAGCCTGGACCACATACATACTGATTTCAAGGCCAGCCTGAATTACAGAGACCCTGTCTCCAAAAAAAAAGAACTCTGCAGAAAAGGTGAAGTTAGAGAGTAATGAACAGACTTTCTGATTCTGCCCATTTGAGAGAGTACCCAAGTGGAATGATTAAAGCAAAGGAACTAGAATACAACCATTTTAAATGTGAACTCTGTTCTTTATTAAATGCGGAGATACTGATGGTGCTGTTGGGTGAGGAGGGTTGAGATGACAGAAGTAAGTCAGTGTTCGGCACACAGTAAATGCTCATTAAAGGTGGTCCTTATTCTGTAAAATCCTCACTATATGGCATATAAATGCTTTGGAGAAAAGGTAGCTTTTTGTATGCATTGTAGTGCCATGAGCTAGTAAGTGCTATGGTAGTTGCTGTTTTGTTTAGAACTATTATGTAATGCAAATAAAGAAAAATGACCAAAATTTATTTTACTCTTAAGGAAAATGGAATTCATTTGTAAAGGGAAATAATGTTGGGTGTGGTGGTACCTGCCTATGATCCCAGCACTCAGGAGGCTTAGGCAAGAGGATCATTGTGAGTTCAAGGCCAGCTTGGGCTGCATAGTGAGTTCAAGGCCAGCCTGAACTACAACACCCAAAACCCTATCTTTTGTTTTTGAGATAGGGTTTCACTGTGCAGTTCAGGCTGGTCTTGAACTCACTTTGTAGCCCCGGCTACCTTCAAACTCGCAGCAATCCTCCTGCCTCAGCTTCCCAAGTGCTGGGATTATAGGTGTGCACCACCATGCCTGGCCTTAAAACGCTGTTTTAAAGGAAATAGTGTTATTTGGGGAGCTGTATTTCCATATTTTTGATTTACATGGAACTGTACCGAAGTCATTATAGAATCTCACCAGGGAAGCCTTGTATAACTTCAGCTCCTTCAGCGGATGATTGAGCTGCTGCCTTTTGTGCTGCTGTGGGGATGCTTGGAAGGAGTTAGCTTTCTTAAGTGCTTGAACTCAGCTGGGTGAACTGTATGGTGCTTTTATTTGTGATGACATCTGTGCAGCTAGGCCTCACTTGACATCCATCTGACCTTGCTCAGTTTGAACTCGTGGCTCCAGGGAGGAGATAAGGTGACCCTGGGGTGGGGTTGCGGGCTGGAGCTGAGAACTGTGAGAATTCCTTTGTAGGGTACATTTGATTCTGCTCACTTGGGTATTCACAGGGATCGGTGAGAATGAGTTCCGGCCTGCTGTCATACGTTTAAAGAGTCTCAGATAAAGTGAATGAAGGCTGTGAGGAGATTGCTGTTTTATTCTGAAAACTTCATCTTCCTGATAGTTTGATTTGAAAAGTTTTTATTTGGCCAGGTTTGGAAGTTGCCGTTAGCATTTATGGGACATGTTGGTATGTGCTTGTAACTGCTAAAATATAACATTTGCTCACATGGCACAGTATGGTTCTGCTCCGAGTTCCTGGCACAGGGTCCTTGAAACCCTTGGAATTTCCTGAGTGACGGAGGTTTTGAGTGCATGTTTTGTTCTAATATTTGGTCTTTGACCCCAGTTGCTGCCCCAGAGCTCTTAATTCCTAATTTTTGGGGTGACAGGAGTCATGCACTGTGGAAATACTTTGGTAGGCTCCTGGATCGTTGCTGGCCACCAAAAAGACCGAGCTATGACTAGAATCTTGGAACGTCCATTTATACCCTTCACTCTCTAGGGACAGAAGAGGGCTGGAGATTCATAAGTGATGATACCTGTGTTTCAGAACCTCCATAAAATCCCCTGAACGCTGTAGTGTGCGGAGCTTAGCGGCGGTGAACACGTGCAGTGCTAGGAGGGCGCACACCCCGAGCCTGCAGGGCCAGTAGCTCCTGTGCTGCACACCGTACCGGACCTTTGCTGGTGTATCTGTTCCTCCGCTGCTCGTTCTGCCCTTCACTGTACGTACAGTAGCAGGTAAAGTGTCTTCTTGGGCCCTGTGAGTTACTGTAACACATAGCCGTACCTGAGGAAGGGGTTGTAGGAATCTGATTTAGGCCAGGCTGAAAGGGAGTACGGGTGACCTTGGGACACCCCGTCCCCCTTTTGCCGTTGGCAGCTGAAGTGCATGGCCTTCATGTCTGACTGATCCCTTAATCTGCGGATCTGTGTTAACTCCGGTGTCAGCGTGGAACTGAATCATAGCACACCCAACGGGGGGAGAAGTGCTTACGTGGGAAGTCTCTCACATTGGTTCATGTCAGTGTTGAGTGGGAAAGTACAGAAGAGAAAAACAGTTTGTATTTCTTATAGTCAGTTCGGTTGATGTATTTTGTTTGCGTCTGAGGAGGAGGACAGGGCTTGTTCTGAAGCCTGCTGAACTGAAGCTCCTTAATCATGCAGTTGGCTGTTGAAAAGGCCACACTTGCTTTTCCGCCCATAAAGTGGGTGCAGGGAGCTGTATGTGATGCCGGGGCCCAGAGAAGCTGAGTCTCATAAATGGGTTTTGCTCTTCTCCAGTTTAGCTCGGGGTTCACTGACTAGAAGGGTTTCCCTTGGGGAATAAAGATGCCTTGGAGAAGGGCAGTGGCACTGGTAGCACTTGGTGCCTCAAGTTTAGGGTTTGGGGACCGTCTGTTCTGCTCTCAGGTGCACTTGCTCTTTCTTTCCTCTCTGAGAAAGTAGTTGTGCACTGTGACGCTTACATATGCAGTTGTTGTTACTCTGTGTTTTTCTTTCTAAGCTCCCTAGGAGTAGAAAACTCTTTTTTGCACAAAGCGGTATGTATGACATTCATCTGATATTTGTCTAAATAAATGTTGAATAACTTAAGTTATATGAGCAGCTTTCTTTTTTCTTATCATTACTAACAGAGTCAAAAATAAAGGCTAGCCTTATTTAGGCCAAGCTTATCAAAACTAGGGACCTGCATGCTTTTGCTTTTCATGTTATTTACTTTTCATGCTATGATAGCTAAAGAACGCCATTGTTTCCTTTTGCATGACATGACGCACTCACTGAGTAGGTACAGTATAAACCTTGCACCTTGACATTCAGTATATTATTAAGTGTAATAATTACCAATGCTTATATTCGTAATACACATGCAATTCATATGGAAGAATCTGCTCGTCAAAAGTTGAAAATTAACCCCAACTGCCCAGGAAGTAGCATCAGGAGTCCACAGATGGGAGCATACGAGATTAAAAAGCTCATGCACAGCAGAGGAGACACAACAGAGTGACCAGACAAGCTACGGAAGGGAAACAAATTGCCAGCGACTACTCAGACGGAGGACTAATACCTAGAATGCATAAATAACTGAAAAAAATTAGACCTCCCCCAAAACAGATTATAGGACATTGTTGGACGGGATAGGTAGACCTTGTGGTCATATCAGGCAGCAAGAACATCTCAAGCCCACAGGTCAAGAGGCTGCAGCTGTGGAGTGCTGTGCCCCTGAATGCACAGTATCTCCAGCCTATTCACGGAAGGGCCGGGAGCTGCTTCTCTTCTCCCAGGGAGACACTTGCTGTAAGCATCAATTTTATCAATGGAAAAATTATCTCTCATCCTTTCTGTGCTACTTAGCCAACCCTAAAATCTTGAGAGATACTTCATGTACTAATTATCTAACATCATAATGTTGATTCAGTTAGGGCACATGTTAATTAGCCAACTTCAAAATATTGAGTTAGATTAACTCAATGAAGTATTACAGCGTAAATCACTGCAAATCCAGTGTAACTCTTAGGATGTAAAGTTTAGGACTTAGCATACACTTTCAACATATGTAAACCAAATTTAAAAGCCATGGCTAAATGCTTTGATTCAGTAGTTTAAATGTTGGATTCAAAGTAAGGTGCAAGCTCTAGCTGGGTGACTTAATAATGTTCAAGCCTTAGTTTCTTTATCAATGCACTGAGGATAAAAGTACTCCACTCATGGTTGTCATGAGGGTAAGATAAGAGTACTTTAAAAGCTCTTGGAAAAATGCTCAGCACATAGTAAAGTATCAATAAATATTTTTAATAAATATTAAAATTTCACAAAGATTTTTTTGTGTTTTTCTACACTGTAGGGTTAAGAGGAGAAAAAAGACAGTTTAATTCTAAGTGCACACATGCATTATGAAAGGGTTGCTGAGCGGAATAACAAAAAATGACATTAAGAAGGAAATTCTTTAAGAAACCAAGCTAGGGGCTGGGGATTTAGCTCAATGGCAAAGCGCCTGCCTGGCAAGTGCAAGGTCACGAGTTCGGTTCCTGGTACCAGAGAAAAACCAGAAAAAAAAAAGAAAAAGAAACCAAGCTATATTTATATATATCAAATGTACTCACAAATTAGACACATACAGTGGCTTATAAGCAAAGATTATAGGATTATTCTTTAAATAAACAGTTATCATTAGATTATAGGGTTTAATGCCATCTGGAATGCTTTATTTATTTTCTCATGGAGGATTAATTTAATTTTAAAAACAAATACAAGCTATCAAACCACCCTTCTCAACTTGACAGCCTACCTGAGGCACACGTGTCAGGTGAAAACATGTACCTTTACAGCTTGGTGGTCCCAAGTTAAAACAATTTAAAACCAACAAAAACTATTTCACAGAAAGGAAAGGAATAGTATGAAAACAGCTCAAGAAATAAACTAGCAAGCAAAACTATATGGGGAAAGAGGAACATGTAGCTTTGACTTAACTGAAGAAACCAAGAGAGACTGGTGTACATAGGAAGAAAGTCAGGTGTGATTTAGAGTATTCGCTTTTCCCCTACTTCCTGAAGAAAAATGACGTCCTGCAGTACTTACACTGCATGGCTCAGACACCTAACCTTACTTGGCTCTACTCCTGACTCACTCTAACCTTTACTGAAACAAGTCTGAAAAATTTGGGGGTCTATCTTAAGAAGAAAGATAATATTCCCTTTTTTGTAGCTACTTTAGAACTGGGTTTGTTACTAAAAACTCCTAAAGAAAATTTAAATACAAGTCTGTGGCTCTGCTGAATCTAGTACCCGGTTAATATTTAGAAAATACCCCCTTTTTGGGCTAATAGTGTTACTGGTGGTACCTGTAATAGAAGGATAGCTGAACAAAGACTCCGTCTCAAAACCAGTGTTAAATCAGTCTCGAGTGAGAGGAAAAGGCGGAGTCTGAAATCTCAAGTGCAGACATATCTAGTGTCTTTCTCCCTCTGGATCCATGCCCCCTTCAGGGTCTTCATCATAAATGTTCTCTGACCTCTGCCATGCTCGCATGATACTGTCTTCTGATACTTACGTATCACCCAAGGTTCACCGTGATCCCATGAAGAATCAGATATCGTGATGGTGTGACTGCCATGAATAAACAACTCAGGTGGGCCATCTTCTCCATCTTCTGGAGATTGCTCTTCTCCAGTTTTACTTAAATCCCAGACGTTGTGTCTGCGATAAGAAGCCAGAATAGTCTCATTGTGAGGTGACCACTGAACCTGGACTGTCTCATCCTCATGTGATTCAAAGGAATGCAACTTAAGTTTCAGATTTCTCAGATCCCACAAAGCAACAGCCTTGTCAGCTGGTCCTGTGGCAAGAATGAGTTCATCGTAAGGACTGAGAGGCAGCTCCCTTCCGCAGGGTGAGCATCAGTGGAGTGGCTTGGCTTGGAAGTGTTGGTGGATTGAGTATCCAGATCATAAGTTTCTGGTCATCCACACCTGGCCCAAACAGAGATTCACGGAGCAGATGACGGGAAACACCTACTACTGCTGTGTGCCCTGTAACGATGGCTTTTGTATCGCCCGCTTTTCCTTCCTTTGGAACAGCACTGATGCCCCATAGGCAGATGGTGTGGGCATCGGAAGCCCTAAGTAAGCACCCACTAAGGTTAGGGTTTCAGGAAAGCCATAGCTGCCTTCTGCTGTCCATGGAGTGCGAGTCTGGGTTGCACTCTCCAGAGGGGTCTGGTTTAGAAGGACGCTCTGTATTGTCAGGAACAAGACTCTCACTGGATGGCGTCCTTGTTGCAGTGATGCAAGGGTTCTGGGGCATATAGCGGGTCTGGTTTACTTCTTCATGGTCGGTCTTGATTTCTGTTTCAGTTTTCCCACTAGCAGCGTGAAAACCTCCAAACTCTCCTTTCTTCCTGCCGTTCTGTGACGCATCAAAGTGGGCGTCGTCTCGGAGCCGCACGCTGGCTCTTACACGGTGGCTCTGCTCATCCAGCGTGCGTCCCCAGGACAAGTCAGTGAATGCTGACGTGCTTCCCTCTGGTCTGGTTGCAGCTGGAGGCCACTGTGCTGTTAGGCTGGGCCACTCCAGAGCATGGGTCGTCACCGAGTCATAAATGGTGTGTTCGTCTTCCGTATCGTGTCCTCCTCGTTGGCCACACTTTTTCCCACCGCATGCGCAAAGGCTTCCCTGTCAGCCTCGGCAGCAGGAGAGCCGGGAGGACCCTGGGCCGGGCAGTGCAGGAGGCCTGGGAGGCTGCCTGGGGTGCTTTATTCCGTGTCTGATTTTTACTGTCTGTTGCCAGTAAGAGGAAGGTGGAAAGGAGAGCCGTCGGTTTTGGTTTTAAAATAACAGAGCAGCATCCATTCAAAGATCTTGAGAGATGTGGGAGTAATCAATCAATCAATCAATCAATCCTTATCTGTCATCTGTCTGGCACTAGCTTTGAAACATATCAAATTCCATCAGTTTGTAGCTCTGTTGTACAAGTCCAAGGAACGTTTTGTGGGTATTAACTGGTTTGTGCAGTTACATTTTCGTTCAAAAGGATAATGAACGAAAACAGAATTATAAGAAGACTCTTCATTTGTCAATATTAAAATCATCTCTGAGGCCAATTTCGTGGATAGTGAATTCACAGCAGTGGGGCCTCAATTATTCTGATAGTTGACCCTTCATCCTCAACGAAGGTCTGTTCTAGAAAACAGTAGTATTTCTTACAGTCTGTCCAGTTTGAGAAGCGTTTTGACCACAATGGGATGGTCAAAGTTCTGCAGAATTCTGAGTTCTACAGAATTCTGGGTTCTACGGAATTCTGAGTTCTACAGAATTCTGAGTTCTACAGAATTTTGTTACTGTCCTATGGACAAATTATAGGTGCAGCTTGTTCATAGGATAAAATTGGTCCCTAACAGCAACAGCTAACTATTTCACTGATGCACAAAGTCTGTTTGCAGTACTGCTGCTCTTGCTTCGTGAGGGATGGTGTTCAAGTAAAGCACACACGCTGGCCCTGTCTCACAGCCTCTTTTGCCTTCTCTCCTGAGGGGGATGGTGTGTAGCGAAGGAAGTGTTCTGAAGCCCTCTTTACGAAAGAGGTAGACCATAGCGCATGTAATTAGTTGGTCTCAATGAAAGGTAGTGTGTTTCATAGCCATCCTGCTACTGCTGTGGTCCGTGGAGCAGCAGCACTGGCATCACCTGTAGCTTCCATTTACAGTACCGAGCTCCTCAGGGTCTGCTGTGAGCAGTATTTCTTAGGTGGCCCAGATGTACCTTAACATTTGACAAGCACCTGCCAGTGTGTCACACCTGTAGCCTAGAGACCTCTTGCCCTCTTTTAAAATAAATTAGAATAATAAATTTCAGAAGGAAGTTTTGTCACTTAAATGCATTAACTATATTATATATTTCATATGTGGCTCAAGACAGTGTAGCCCAGGCAAGCGAAAAGGCTGGACATCTGTGATAACTGTTCATGAGAGAGCTTGGTCACGGCAGGTGTGCAGTGCAGCCTGGTAAATGATTCTGCACGGATCTGTGCAGCACTTGCTTTTTCTCCCACACAGGAGTTTCTACCATACCGTTTTCCCGAGAGAGCTTACTTTCTTTGGGTATTGCACAAAAACAGCAGTAACAGCGACAAAACCCCCAGATCTTGCAGGGAATCCATGTGGTGAAGGCAGATCACTAAAAACCTCTACACCTTTAACTACAACATCAAGCAAACAACAGAGTTCAACTCCATTAGCATCTGTACCTAGGGTCTGTTGATCTCTTGCAGCCTTCAGCTCTGGGGCTCTTTTTTTCCTTAAAAAACCCCATGTCCCCACGGTGTTTACTTAGTTGTTTTGTTTTTAATGTAAACAGAATCTGTATGTGCAGCTCTATGCTGTGCAAAGTGTAGCGAATATTGAATGTGCCGCATCAGCCACTTCTTACACTAAAGGAAAACTCTTCTGTAGGATTTCCGGTGTTTTTCTTCAAGTCTTCATATGTTGCCAAAACTTTTTCTTTCCTTTTTTAAGTGTGAAAATGTTTGGTCCTGATGGCTTCAAAATGTCATTATGTGGAGGGGGAAAAAGATCACACTTGAACCAGTGTGACTTCTTGCTATCCTCTGTCTGCTAATCATGAATGACTAAATTCCCATTACAGGGACAGACACTGTTGCAGAGCAGACTGAAGTGTTCCAGTTTTCTAGTTGAAATTTTCAGGTTTCTAAAAGTGAGACTGATGAGTGACACCTTTCATTTCGTATCTGAGTTCATCACCTTAGAGAAACTATAAGATTACACTGCTAACAGGTGCAAAAATGAAATGGAAATGCACATTTAGGCCAGTGTGAAGCAGCTTGGAGAAAGTGCCGTGTGCTGAGGACTTCCAGGAGCCTGAGTCTGCTCAGCTTGGCCGCTGTTCGTGAGGCGCCTGCAGGTTCTCATCCTCATGGTGGACGTGGAAGCAGATCTGACACAACAGTTTCTCATTTCCATCTTGTTTTGATTTTCTCCTATGAATATTTTTCTGATTATTTTCACTTCATGTCTTGGGGGTTTAATACTAAGCCCGTACCAGGCCTGCTGAGTTCCTCCCACTCTGGCTTTATTTTCTCTTGATGAGTGAAATTCCCCCTTTTGTTTTTGGGCCTCTTTTTTAAGAGGGTTGTTTAAACTCTGGAAAAAGAAATGCCCAAAGTGACTCCAGTAGCAAAGTTACCGTATGTCATATTCTTTATCCTTACTTATTTGGGGAGCAGCTTACATGCTTTCCAGCCTTTCCGGGGCTTTTAGATGTGAGACGTGAGAGAACTGGGTAAAGGTCAGGGACAGCACAATATTTTACTTGTACTACAGTGCTTAAGTATTTGGTACACTATTGGAATGGCTGTCTTTGTTTACACAGGTACTGTGGTATGGGAAAGTCACGCGTGCAGTGTTCAGGAGGCAAGAGTAAGAGGAAAAGATCATTTTGTGAGCTGGGACATATTTTTGTAAAAACTCATGACCCAGCTGTTTCTGCTGGGAACCACCTAAAGCGCGGCAGCGGGAGGTGACATAATGCTGGGAGACCTAGGTTGGCGGTCTGCCTCTCTCTCTCTCTCTCTTTCTCTCTCTCTCTGTCTCTCCCTCTCTCTCTCTCGCTCTCTCTCCCCCTCTCTGTCTCTGTCTCCCCCTCCGCATTCTGTGGAATTGAGCAAGCACTATGTTAGAGAATTGGGTGAGATGTCTCACAACCTCTTAGGCAGCATGTGAGCTTTTTTTTTCTTTCACTCTTCTATGTCTCCCTTTTTCACAGTAGCCTCTGCATCATTTCCTTTCCGTGGATCCATGCTGGGGCTTCCCAGTAAGGGCTTCTGGATGGCTCTGGTAAGAGGAGAACTTGGTGGAAATCCCCTTCAGCAGCATTCTTGAAAAAAGTCTGAGTTGAGAAATCTTGGGGCTCTGGGAACATGAAAAAAGCCTCGCAGACAAGCCGTGGCGCTGTCAGTCCTGTCTTAGCCGGTGTGACAGATGAGCCTGGGCTGGAGAGCTGTGTGGCAGCCCTAGAGGGTGTGTGACACCCCCTACCCCGTGCTGCATGGCCTTTTCCAGCAGTCTTGTCTCCGTCTAGGGTCTTTGTAGGAAACAGGATGATTTTAAATGCGTAAACCTGGAGGACACAGTTTAACTTCTTCAAGAGTATCTTGCTGCTTTGTTGTTACAGTACACTAAGCAGTTTGTCATTGTTCAGTTAAAAATGCTATTTCCAGACTACATAGACAACAATGTGTTCTATCAGGAGAGAAAAGGAAAAAAGGACAAGAAAAGCATGATAAGCATTATTTTGGTTTGTCCTCTACCTTTGACCAAGCATTTACACAAAACTTCCCCACTACAGGAAGCAAGGGGACAGGGGAACAAGCTGAGCAGTCCTTGGGACGAGCACTCAAGCCCTCAGCCAGCTGCGCAGGACAGCCGAGCCAGTCCACTCAGTGAATCAGCAGCTTGGGAAAAGAATGGAGACAGCTTTCTGGCTACGTAAGAACGCCCTGGCCCCACACTGTGCAGCCAGTGAAGCAGAATCGCTGGGGCTGGATTAGGTGTTACATCTGTCCCAGGTCACACTGGGAGTGTCGCCCAGGGCTCCGCGTGCTGAAGACCTGGCTGGCAGACGTTGCGGTGCTGTGGAGCGAGGTGGGACCTGTAGGGTGAGGGGCCTTAAGAAGGAGGGTAGGCCGTTGAGGGCATGCCCTTGGATACTGCGACCGCAGACTCTGTCTGCCTTGGCTCCCGGGAGGTGGGCATCCCTCCTTCACCACCAGTTCTTGCCCTCGTGAAGTGTGCACCTCAGCCTGAAAGATTGACACCTCTGACACTCATTCATTGCTCGTACTTAAGCCTCTTCCTTACAAAAGAGATAACATAGCCGTTTCTTCTCAATGCATTGTGAACTTTTCATAAGTGAGAAAGAAATACCAGGATCACTTCAAATAGTCTGCGGATACTAGGCCGTTGCTGGACGTCAGGCTTTATTTTCCCAGCCTAAGTGATGATTAGCTATTTTGATGTGACGGGAGAGAGCAAGGACAGTCAGTGTGCGAAGTGATTCTTCTTCCCGTGGTTAGAGACTGCGGCCCAGAGCTACTGTTCTACCCTGTGTGGCTTTCAGGTGTGGACTCGGTTATATTTATAGTCCTTCAGAGATCGCTGTTTGCACAGGCTGTCTCTCCAACCTTGATGCAATTACGCAGAGTGTGAGAGTGGGGAGAGGCATTTCGTTAGTGTAGAGCGGACATTCAAGTATGGGCAGGGTTGAAGTTCCCTGGAAATCCAGGACAGGCTTTCCAGTTAGGAGCTGGTGTTTTAGAGCTGCAGTCAGTTTGGAACCTTGCTCAGCACTCTGGTTAGTGAGGTAAACACTTTTTCTTTCTTTATTTTTTTTATTTTAAAAATGAAAATACAATGAAGACAAAATCAAAACAACACAAAAACAGGGAAAATGATACATGACCTCAAAGCAAAATGATAGAAATTTACAGTGGTCGCTGCATTACGTACTGTTGTCTTCAACAAAGTTGCTCTGTCCACCAGACATAAGAATGTAAGATCGATCAAACAATCAAAGAGTAGCAAGTAATAAAAAAATAAACAACACTGGAAATAATGCACAGCTTCACCATACAAGATGGTAGGAGTTCGGCAGTGGTTCTTATACTGCATATTGTTTTCAGATCAGTCATTCTGGTTACCAAATTCAAGCTTACAAAATTGGTCAAGAGAAAAGAAAATTTTAAGCATTGACTGTTCCTCTCAATAAACCATAGACATCATCAGTACACCTATCCCAGCTCTCCTGGTATGTGCTCAGGTAAAAAGAGAAGACATAGATAAAAAGGGGAAGACTTAAGTCTGAGTCTGACAACCGAGGACCATCTGTATTCTGGGCTCACAGGGGCGGCTTGTAAAGGATCTGACCTTAGTTTAAAAACTAAGACGGACGTGACTCAGTAATTCTGGTGCGTGTTTTTTCTTCTCATTTTACATGTCAGTGCTGTCACTAATCATTGCTAGCTTACTTATTTTTAAGGAAAAGTTAAGATTTTTATTAGTGAGCGTAATGTTTTTGAAGTGTTTCACAATTTATGTCCCTAAATATAAAGTGAGAATGTATAAGGGAACTGCCGTTATTACCACTAACTGCTGAAGGTGAAGAGTAGAAATGTTGTATCAGACAAAGTGAGTGAGTGGGACTCTGTTTATTGTTACATTTCATGTTTAAATACTTTGTTTTCTTTTGAAGAAAAAGCAGGGAAGCGCTGTTCCTGGGGCAGTCCATGCCGAGGTCAGCGCTCTACGACTTTGTCCGACTGTTTAGTTTAGTGACATTCGAGCAGAAGCCGTCCGGAGGCCACTCCCTTCGGTAAACCCATAGCTGTACAGAAAGCATGTACTTAAGAATTTAAGAAAAAAAGCTGTTTTTTCATACTTGTTTTCTGAAAAAAGCTCTTCTTAAGACCAGATTTATTTGGGAATCTTTTTGAAAACGACTGTATATAGTGTTCCAGAACTCCAGGATTAAGACAAAGAAACACATGGTAGAAATACATAGGTTTAACAAAGGCTTTTTTATAATTTGAATCACTCTAGATCTTTTTTAAAAAATGAGATATCTATATTGCTTGTATAATTTCAGGTATATTAACTAGTTATCTTTAGATTATAAATTTACCAGTGATTAAAAAATAAGGGATTCTTGATTTTTGGTAAATAAAATGTTCCTTGGCCGGGCGTGGTGGCACATGCCTATAATCCCAGCGCTCAAGAGACTGAGGCAGGAGGATTGCTATGAATTTAAGGCCAGCCTGGGCTTCGTAGTGAGCTCAAGGCCAGCCTGAACTAAACAGCAAGACCTTGTCTCAAGAGAAATTTTTTTTTAAAAAACTGCTCCTTTTTTTTATTGTGTTCAGGACCCATTATTAAGCAATTTTTTAAAATATGAAAAACTTGTATTCTGAATTTGAAATCCTGAGAAATATATTTTCATGAATGAGAAAAATAACTTTAGATTGCATATTTCTCTGAAAAGCATAGTTATCTTAAATTGTCTTTTTCTGACTAATTGAGTTTCACTTGTGCGGTTCATTTTGATAAAAATATTATAATTTGATTTATTAAAGCAACAGGAACTAATTGTTTTGACAATGAAATACGCTGTCTTTTAAACCATTTTAAAGTTTTTTAAGACAAAAAAAGTATGTAAGTAAGGCACAATCTGTATGTGTGCTTTGATTCCCGTCCGCCTTGCTCTGAGAAGCCCCTCATTTGCAGTTCCGTTTTGTAAACAAGCGTTGCTTATGGCTTGTGTGGAAAGAAGGCTGTCAGGAAGTAGGGTGAGCAGAACTTCTTTCCCATGACCCTCACTCTCATGCCGTTCCAAGGGCTCCCTACTTAGAAATGCCTGATAACCGCACTCATTCCTGACATACCCCACCCCCAGCGCACAACTGCCCCGTGCCATCTGACCCACATCCAGCTGCAGCCTTTGCAAACACCAGTGCTGAGGCTTTTACCTATCATACTGCGTGTCTGGGAAAATACTGGGATGTGTGTGTGTTGAAATACTATTTTTTTAAAGAAATTCAGTTACTTGTTGTCAGCCTGAAATGTTAAGTTTATTAATGGGATTTAAAAAAAAATTTTTTTTTATTTAGAGTCAGTAATGCTTTGTGTGTGAACTCATTCTTTGTGGATGGTTTCTGGAACTTTTCCTACTGGTGATGAACTCTGAAATATGAAAGCATTTTACATTCTGTTGTTTCCTGACTTGGATGAATATAAAAGTTTCAAGCAGACCCTGTTATGCTGGCCTCTACCCATTGCTGCCTGACCCCTCCCTATTTGTCCTCATTTTTTATTTATTTTTATTTTTCTGTTTTGCAGTATTGGGAATTGAATCCAGATCCTTTACATTGAACTACACCCCAGCCCTACTGTATTTTTTACTTTGAGACAGTGTCACTAATTTGTCCAGGCTGGGCTCGAACTTGTGATCATCCTGCTTTAGTGTCCCAGAGCATGAGGATTACAGGCATGCACCACCATCCCAGGCTCTCCCACCAATTCCTGTGTGATATACTTCATTTTCTTCTTTTTGGATAGAAGAGGAGGGAATGTATTTTCTGAGTAAACCCTGAGGCACTGAATTTATTTCTCCAGTCTTCCACACAAAAGTGTACACTGGCATTTTTCTTTTGTAGATGGAAAACTGAAACTCTGCAGAAGTTCTGTACTTAAGGTAGTTATTGACTTACTAGTTGGTTGTGGAAATGGGATTTAAACCTATCTGATACCAAAGAACTATTCTTTGCTGTTTGAGGGCAATACTCTTGAAACCTTGAACATTGTCCAGGAGCTCTGTGTTCGAGGGGAAGAGAAGAGAGGTGGGGACAAAGAATGCCTAGAGGCCGATGTGGAGTGGTGCCCGGAAGTGAAGGAGACTGACGTCAGGAAGGGTAAGATGTGGGTGGTGGGGGTGGAGGAGGCTCAGTGCTCTCGGGAGCTACTCCTTCTGCAACTTGCTGTTGTGCAGTGCCGAACTCTGCTGCCCTGGGGAAGATTCAGCCATTGTTAGTCTGATGTAGTCGATGACGCTTTGTAACTTTACTTACTGGATTATTTAAAAAACAACAAAACATACACACACACACACACACACACATACACACAGAGTCATGCACTATGTTACCAATGTTTCAGGCAGCGAGAGACTGCATAGGTGGCACTGGTCCCTTAGCACTTAGGTTTGTGTATGTTCAGTGATGTTTATGCACTGACGACGTTGCTTATCGGTGCGTATCTCTGAACGTATCCCTGCCATAAGTGACACATGTCTTTCTGTGTAAGAGGAAACAGAGAAGGTGCCTGTAAAGGGTGATACTTGTGCTTATGCTTTGTTTCTCCTGTCTTGAGACAATTTGACAGGGTTGTGTATGAAGTATAGTTATTCCTGGAGGGAGGCCATGTGGGTCCATCCCAGTCCATTGGTAAGCAGACAGGTTTATTTGATGAACTTTCAAAGCAGTGTTCGCAGAGAAAAGGAGGAGGGGATCTTGTGGCTCTGAGGCTGGTGCCTCCCGAGAAGCCACGGTCTGAAAGGCGTGAAGTTGACCCTGTGAGTGTTCAGCAAGCGCGGGACAAGGGGAGCGCGGCAGCGGAGTGCTTCCTGCGGGGCTGTGTGTGCTGATACTGACCTTTGCACAGTCCTCGACTTCTCCCTGTGGCCACAGTCCTAGAGTGAAGAGCCCCAAGGACCCGGCTTCCCAGTCCTCTGTGGTACTAGGAATCTAAATTGTGGGCACAATAGTGTGACAGGTTGAGAACACCTGTTTCGGAGGTAACCGCTTGTAAAGCTGACTTCTCTGGGCAAGACTTTTTATTCCCATGGTTACCATCGTGAAAGTAGAGATTAATTTTGGTGGAATAAAGTAACCTAGTATGAGAAGTATTTATTTTAATCTGGAATCGTGGTTTTGTCCTCAGCTAATGCCAAGAGCAAGCATCGCCTCCCTCTGTCGCAGCGACACTGAGTGTGGCTCGGCCCGCCCGAGTGTAGAAGGGAAGCTGGAAGGTTCTTCTCGCAACCAGAGACTCTCAGACATTCTAAATTGGTTTTGTGGGTTTTTCGGTAAATAAACTTTAGCGGAAATCTTATCGATCTCTTCGGAAATAAAGAGGCAAGGCAGACCGTGTAAACAAAAGTCTAACTGCATTTCTGTCCTTTCCTCTCCCTCAGCTAGTTCTTGCTCACGCTTCTAATCATCTCTCCGCTTCTTCTTCAGTGTGGGTCAGAGTCTATCATCACACTTAGTCCTGCTGGTGAAATAGCTTGTTTATGCCCCCGCAAGCCATGAACCCTGGGATGATAGACAAGGCCACATTTTTCTGTGTAACCAGTTACGCTCTTGTGTTGCAGTGTTCACTGACTGTCATTGTTGAACTGGCTTCAGGGTCTTCATTTCCTCTCCAGCTTCAGAAGGGGGAGCGAGGTGACCCCGAGGCAGAAGTAGCATGAAGGCTCCTGACTGTTGCTCACATTTGATTGTCCTGCAGGAACGCAGTGCAGGGCCCGTGAGTGCGGGTGTCTGAGTGGCCTGGGTTTCAGGTGTGGGTCCTGGTAGGTGGCAGTAGTCTATTTCCTTTGAGGTTCCCTTGGAATTGAAGAGTTTTCTGATTGAAGGCCACAGACCCTACGAATTGCAAAGCTGACCTGGCTGAACTACCAAGTGCTTGCTGCACGCTGGGCACTGCTGGTGATGGCCTCTTTGAAAGGCCTGCAGTGCGTCGTCTGTGGTTCGTCTCCTTCGGCCCAGGGAAGATCTCACCAGAGTTTCCATGTAAGGCCACAGAGGAAATTAATAGCAGCAGAACTGGGAGTACAAGTAATGGCTTCTTGACTTTCTGTTCAGTTTTGTGTTAATAATAATCCAAAATATAAGTATTTTTCGTGCTTTTATAAAGGGCAGTTATGTTAAATGAGTATTTGTTATGTTAAATGAGTATTTGAACTCAAGAAATAACTGGGACAGTGTCCTTTAGAATTACTTACACCCACAGGATAAAATCGATACAAATACAATTTAGACTGACTCGTGTGGGTGATAGTTCAAGTCATCTTTCTTGCTATGCTAGTAAATGTCCATTTAATCATGATTTAATCTTTAAGTATTAATGCAGATTTTTACAGGTCGTTTAAAACGTGAATTCCACTAGGTGGTGGAGGAACCGGAAAGTAGTTTTGTTCAGGTTGGAGTTGAAACAGTGATCTTGAAATCCTGTGTGTTCAGGATGCTTAGCCGGGTGTGGTGGTGCACGCCTATAATCCCTGCACTCTGGGGGACTCAGGCAGGAGGACACAAATTCCAGCCCAGCCTGGGCAACTTAGCGACTTACTGAGACACGATCTTAAAATAAAAATCCTAAAAGAGGGCTGGAGGTGTAGCAGTGCGAAGGCCCTGCACTCATTCATCAGCACTGAAAACAAAAGTCTTTAGTGGAGAGATAAGAGCTAAGGTACATACCTTTTGTGTAACGGGTGCTGACTTTAGGGTTCTCAGGAACCATCTGGCACTTTGAGAACTTTGCACTCTGGCCACTCCTCGCGAGCTCCTTTTTCCCTGTCTGAGTTCTGTTCCATACGTACAGGAAGTGAACTCTGGCAAATCTTAATTTTAGTCTTTGATGACGTGATCCAGATTAGCTTCAAGGAAAATCGCTTTACTTTGGAATGCATAGCTGGAAAACATTTCTTTTCAGGTGTACATATAAAAGGAAGAATGTTATTATTTCTGTTTATGATAATTTAGTTTTAATACAGCACTTCGCAGGCGTTCCTATAAAGTTACTTCTAAAGGGGGAGCAGAGGAAACACATCCCATTCTATACCACCCCTTTCCTATTAGACTAAACATTGTATAATTGTGTTCTTCCCATCACAAGCCAAAATTCTTTAAAAAGTGAATTCTTTGCTTTGTAATATCTCCTGATTTGTTTTTGTATAAAAGTTCTAGAGCTGTACATAGCTTGTATTAATAAGGCCACTATTGGAGGAGCTGCCTGGGATGCAGTTGGTCTCATTCATGTCCTTATGCAAAATTGCACACCATTCGACAGTGATCAAAATAAACTAATACTTATGTTTTCATAGAACCTGTGTTCAAATTGAGGGAGCCCATGACACATTACTGAATAAACTGTGTGGATCAGGTGGTGATAAATAAACTCAGAAATGGATCAGGGGAGCCTCCAACCCCGGGTGAGCGCAGACCCCAGGCTGGGTGCCTCTGGGGAAGGTTGCTGGGGAAACCCTTACTGAGAAGGAGAGGCAGACCTAAAGAGCAGAGGAGGGAAGCTCTGTCTTCATCATTCACGGTACTGGTTTCTTCTTAACTTGAGAGGAAAAGCATTTCCTTTGGAGTTAATTCTCACTTAACACTTTTTAACTAGCCAGTTAGTTACTCCTGTCGTTCATCGTCCAGTGCCTCTGGTGAGTCTAGAGAAGCCTTCTCAGTGAAGTGGTTTGACGGGCTGATGAACTTCCTTCTCAGCTCCGCACCTCAGGGCTGGAGGAAGTACTGTCTGTAGTCTCTTTGATCCTGAAAATTCATTCCCTGCTCTTGTCTAGTAGTCTCGGAGCCAGCTGATGTTCCAGATGCATTCGCTTCTCACTTCGGAGCATCCACAGGACGCGCCCGGGGTCTTGTAGACTGAGAGAGTAGAAACTGGTAGGAGGGAAGTTAAACGTACCTTTTTGACAGATTACAGAAGACTTCTGGACTAAAATTATAATGAAGTGAGTGGCCTACTTTGTTATACTTTTGATCTCTTTATCACAAGGGTATTTTCATAAATAGCTCATTAATTTGTAGTTGTTTTTATAGAATTTATTACAGTTGGAACGGATGCAGTTTTAAAACTTACCCTTGTTTAAGGAAATGGTTTCTTCACTGATAGTGAAAGTTCATAGCACAAAAATTTGTTCGTGGGGTAAAGATACTTAGGAATAAAATCTCTCAAGATCGTTTTATTTATCCATTCATCCATCCATCCATCCTGGTACCCGGAAATAAACCCAGGCCTTTGCACTAAGCTACATCCTAGCCCTTTTTTACTTTGAGATTGAACCTTGCTGTGTCACTAAGTTGCCAGGCTGGGCCCACACTTGCAGTCCTGTCGCAGCCTTCAAGAGCACTGGAATGACAGGCTTGTGCCACCACGCCTGGCATCAAGCTCTATTAATTACCATGCAGATTACATATCAAATTTACTATGCATTCTTTGCTAAAAACAAACAGAAACTCAAGAATTTTATGTTTTTTCTTCTTGATGTTCTGAGACAGCTGTGTAGTCCTGGCTGGCCTTGAACTCACCGTGTACTCCAGGATGGCCTCATTCTTGCGGTGATCCTCCTCGCTTCCCTTCCCAAGTACTGGACTCACAGGCGAGCACCACCACAGCCGGCCAAACCCCAGGGTTTCTGTTGGGTTAGTACAGTACGTCTCTGCGTCTTTGGTTCTGGAAGTTGTGATTAAAGAAACGCTCCAGTGAACTTCACAGAGATAATAATTTAAATGTTAGCTGGGTGTGATGGAGCATGATTATAATCCCAACACTTGGGAGGCTGAGGCAGGTGGATCACAATGAGTTTGAAGCCAGCCTGGGCTACATAGTTAATTCAAGACCAGCCTGAAGTACTTAGTGAGACCCTATCTCAAACAAATACTAGATATAATATCACTAGTCTAATATGCATTATAACCTGCTTTTGTAATGAAGTTGTTGAGTTAATTAGCTGAAGACACTGCACCACCCTTGCCACAGACCTGGTGGCGACTAGCGCTCAAACTCCTTCATTTCCCTCGAAGGTCCTCGCCCCTGAGACACGATGGGCTGCTCCCCGCACCGCCGAGCATCCGCATTGAATGTGTTATGGAGAACTTCCTGTGTTTGAAGTTACAGCCGGAAATCATGTGGGAAAAACTAATGGTCTACACAATTTCATCTCTCCGTTGTTTGTCACTTTCTCATGGGTTTCAACATGAAAATGCAGCAGAGACTAATACCTGACTAGCTTGCCCATGGCCTAGTGTGCTTTTGCTGAACTATTGCCCACAATTCCATGCTCCAGCACTTCTAGGGCTCTTGTTTGCGAATAGAAGCTTGTAGGAGCCGCTTGCAGTGCTTGTCTTTTTTAGACCTGGGGCTTTTGCCTGATACAAACCCGAAGGATTGGGAGTTGTCGGACCTTGTCTGTCCCGAGGGAATGAGAAGCTAAGCTAGTGAGAATGGGTTTCTTCCCATTCTAATGGTTAAGAGATACCAGAGACCTGTTTCCAAGCAGGCTTTTCACAGTGTTAGGATTTTTTTTAGTACTCAAAGAAAATGGCAGTTAAGGTAGTGCACAATATGCTGTTTGTCATACTAGATCTTCAGCCCTTTGGGGTTGGGTTGATGGTAGTGCTTTCCTTTTATTGACAGTGTCAGGCGCTCCCTGTGACGCCGTCCTTCAATACAGCGCTCCGAGTGTAAACCGTAAAGCCACACCATGATCCACTGAGTCTCAGTTGCATAGTTTTTGTACTTTAACGGAGGATTCTTAAAATTCAGCATCTTAGAATGCACGAACTGCAGTAGCTAAATGTTATAGCACAGAAGGTTTCTGGTTGTTCAGGAACCACTTCAGAGGTTCTGAAGTCAGCCAAAAATGTAAGAGGAGCTGAAAGTCACATACATATATCTTCAGTAAATTTTTAAATTTAATGGTGACTTACTCATTGGCTGTGTGCTGTCTAATTAATGCCTGGCATAAATTCTGTGTATCACTTCTATGAAAAGTCCATTATTTGTTGCTACAGTAAAATAGAGACAATATGCTTTCCAAAATGTGGGAAACTCTACAGCCAGACACAGTTGTACAAGTTGACACAACTGGAATTCCTCAGTTCTGTTTGCTAAATAAAAGCCTTCACTGTTCATTCTCTGCAAGCAGTTCGCTAACTGTGTGCAGATCACTGACGTGTGTGCATGTTAGTAACTCAAATAGCAGAGCATCTTCTGTGAATGGGTTCAAGTTTGTATTTCAGTTCTGAGTAAAAGGTTGAGATTTATTATGTTTTCTGATGTATATAATTAATTATCCCCTGATAAGAATGTTATATAGATGATGCATATCTTCTTCAACACCACTTACAGATTTTTATACTGACCATTCCATGTGAATATATTACATAGGCAGTTAATATAATTGCATAAGGTGGATGAAGTTAGGTCTATAAATATGAGTGTTTAAGAAAGACTGTGATAAGTAAAGGAAAAAATATAAATGGTACAGTGAAAGTGAGATTTTTGTTTACTACTCAGCTAATTCCAGTTTTGCTAGAACTGTAAGTTTAAAAGAAACATTCTGAAGTTACTTAGTATGTTAGAGACATGGGTTTGACCTAGAAATGAGAGGCTGTGATTCAGTCCTCATTCTGTTGCTAAGTCGATGAATCCTGGACCTCACTTTCCTTATCTATGAAACTTCTCTAGCACAGTTCCAGTGAGTTAAGGGATATGCCTGTGATTTGATAAGTCATATGTATCTAAGATAGTAGGATGGCTTTAGTAAGTCAGTTTTCTAAATGTGAAGCATGTGAAATGTAAAATAGAACAGAAAAAGTACTAAGGTAGTATATCCCACTTTCAAACTGTAAGGGTACACAATGAAATTTGAAATTTTGACATGCATTTTTCCCCAAATAGTCTCCAGCATTGCTTTAGTGTTTCAGAATGGGCTAGGATGCTAGAAAAATGAAGTCTGAAACTAAGTAGAATAATGAGTTTATTGAAAAAACACACACAAAACCGCCACTTTAAATAGAGAATAATGATCTTTGTGGTCTTTCTCTGCTGGCAGCCCAGGCTCTGCCCAGCTGACAGTGTCCTTTTTTGTTTCTGCTGAGAAGAGTGAGGCACGATGCCAGCACACTTCCATGTGTTGTCCAAGGCAGCAGTTAAGTCCTCTCCTTTCATTTGCCGTTCATTATAAAATATTGTCACGCTGTAAGAGAATGTTACTTATATTGCTATGTGAATATTCTTTATGCCATAGCCATGCTCTTCATATATAGCCATGGTATTACAGGATATAATGCACTTTCTTTTGTTCAAATAAAAACCAATAATGATACAATAGTGAAAACCCAAATATGACATCACAATAAACATAGCAAGTAAAGTTACACTCATGGCCAGGCGTGGTGGTGCATTCCTGTAATCCCAGCACTCGGGAGACTGAGGCAGGAGGATCATTGTGAGTTCGAGACCAGTCTGGGCTATAAAGTGAGCTCAAAGCCAGCCTGCACTGTATAGCGAGACCCTGTCTCAAAAAGACCAAATAAATAAATAAATGAATGAATAAAGTTACACTCGTGTTCTAAGTTTATCACTAAGCTCATCAAAATGTGTTTAGAAAATTTTTGAAGGTTTGTGTATGTGAACTTGTTTCTTGGCTTAATTAAACAGATTTCATATTGGGTTCTGGGAGGGTTTTCCTTAAGGAACGATGGGCTGTGTCTACCTGATGTCAGTACTGAAATGACAGTTTTTTGAAGTTATAATATTAAACTCAGTCATTTAAGGCCATGTAGGTGCTGTATAACTTAATGGTGTATGGTGCTTACCACTACTAGGAAAATGCATTTAAATAAAACAGTAAATTTGTGTCTCAGAATAGAGACGGTTTGACTGTATTGGTGCTATTCCCACTTTGGTTTGAAAGGACTTTGGCTGCATTAAAAATCCTGCCATCATGTAGTAGTGAGTTGTTTTGTGCTTTGGATCCACAGGCCTACTAACCAAAGGCCACAAACCAGCACACATTTATAGTCTTGGAAGGTAATCCCCCTTAAAAATTAAATATTAGCAATAATGATAGTTTAGCTGGATATGGTGGCACATGCCAGTACTTCTAGCACTTGGGAGGCTGAGGTAGGAGGATCACTATGAGTTTGAGGCCAGCCAGGGCTACATAAGAGTGTTCAAGGCCAGCCTATATTATATAGTGAGACTCTGTCTCAAAACAAAAACAAAAACAAAACCTCAAAAATGATGGACTATTTAGTCTTACTGTGTGAAGTGCTATAATTTGCAGGTATGATTTCCTGTGGTTATCATAACTATCCTACGAACTAGAATAGTTGTACAGTTGAATGATGTATTAATGTTATCTCTGTTTTATAGATACTTACAGATACTTGGAGAGCTTAAGCAACTTACCTTATCCATATACCAAACAGTTTAATCAGCAGTCTGACAACAAAATATCTCATCATTGTTCAAAAAGTAAGACCCAATTTTAATCAGGAGATGATACAGGGAAATAGAAACACATTCTAGATCTTCCTGTAGTGATCGATGCTCACGAAACTTTAAAGAAAAGTTTAGCTAAATGGTCACTCCACCAGGCTTGATGAGACCACCAGAATAATTTTTAGAGTACATTTCTTTGAAGGCAGTGCTGAGGTTTGAAGTTACCTATCAAGAGTGTGGGGTGCTTTTGTTAGCAGCCACTGCTTTTTCTGCCCAACTTTAAGATCTTCAATGAAAGCCGTTCCTCCTGGCTCCTCGGATCTCATCTGTTTGATTTAATAGATGATTTGATTTAATTAACACACTCCAGATCTGTTTTCGGTTCCTCACAATACCTTTTATACCTAAGGATAAGTTTGTATCTCGTTCACCTGGCGTCTTGTCTCTAACTGATCTTTAACAGTCTTGGAAAGGCCTTTACTAAATATTCTGAATTCTTGAATTCTGTTTATTTACAGCATCCTCTTGTCAAGGTCCTGCGCTGCATGTAGTAGAGTCTGGAGAGATTCTCTCCCTCCACAGACATATTGTCTAGAGGGATCAGGGGGTGTAGATAGAAGTAAGTAACTTAGTGTATTTTAACAGATGTTCAAAAAAGAGGTAGACTAGAGTAGTGTAATATTTCTCAAATTTTTCTTCAAATACATCTAATACCAGAGTAGGAAAAGTGTACCTTTTTCAGTAGTGTGGGGACACAGCTCAAGCTGGCTGCCTCAATAGAACTATCAGATGCAAGTTAATTTCTGTGAATTCTGATTTGTCTGTAATATTTATTGGCAGGTTAATCTTAATCATTGATTTAACTGGACTAAGAGATTCCTGGTGAGGTGAGGGCATCTCTTGATGAATTCATAACTGAGTGCGCTGTGAGGAAGTGGGTCCTAGTTGGCGGGAGTGACCCTAGGGGTGTGACCTTGGGGACCAGACCAGTCCCTGGCCCCTTCCTCTCTGCTCCTTCCCTGCCCCTGTTTCCCTGTTAGCAGCTTTCCTCCACCGTGTCCGTCCCTCTGATTATGCCTTGGATCCAGCTGACCATGGACTGGAAGTTATTTTGAAGAGCCAAAATAAACTCTCCCTCTTTATTTATGCCAGGTGTTTTGTGTCAGCACTTGAAAGCTGACCAATACAATCAGAGAAAAAAGTAAAAGCAGCATAAAAAATTTGATTCCCTTCTCCCCAGTTTTCAGAGAGAAGTTGTAGCACCAGGAAAATTTGCTAAGAGGATGCATTGCTTTTAGAGTTCTTGGTTCTATAGGGAATGTCATAATTTGGTATCCGTAAGTCAGCAGATAGTTTGGTTTGATTAGAATATTTAGGGTAGCTTTAGGATTAATCTTTAAAGAGGCAAGTTTAAACATTCTTTAAAAGGACTGAAGGAAAATAGTAGTCTGTCAAGACTAGATCTTAATATCCTGATGATATTGTATCCCTTGCAAAGTACAATGCACCGGATCCTGTAGTAGTTCCTTTCTAGTTCAGAGTGGTTTCTTTGGCTGAAAATTTGATTATGCAAATAATCTAAGAGAAAGGGTAATTTAAAAGACATAGAGCAAAAACAACGTGCCTCAGTAGTCCAGTAAATAACAATTAGTGTGATGCTTTGAAAGGAAATTAAAATAGTCAAATAAATGATTTCAAGAAGTCTGTCTGGCATATGCAGGCAAGAAGAGCAGGATGAAAAAAGGAAATGAGTTGTAAGATTTGGCAGTAGGCAGATGTGTAAGATAAAAATGTAAGGTAACAGCGAATCCCTTCCAAAGTTATTGTCTTGAGTAGGTATATTAGGTAATTGAGAAAAATGGGCTGCAACTAAGGCTAGAGCATTGAGACTTTCTCCTAGTGAGTAAAAGTTGTAGCACCAGGATGGTACATTAAGAGGACCCATCGCTTTCTGAACTGGCTAGGAGAGTAAGTTGTAAAAGCTCAGCTAGTAGTGGGAAGTGAAGGATTGCAGGCTAAGGAGGTCATGGGTAGGCAGGTAGATCAGGAAGCCGAGATGAAGCACGGATGGGACAGGGAGATGAGAATGGTAACCTCGTCTGTGTCGGGGAGCTCAGCGTTTCGTAGTTTAAAACAGCATCAAAAGGCCAGGGGATATTTTGGAACATTTTGCTTAGGGCTCAAGCTTCTAAACTTCAGTCTCAACTTAGGGGTTATCCGTGCATAAGTACACAGATGTGACTTAACAAACAGCACAAGTCTTGAGGTGTACCGCGAGGTGGCCGAAGACAAACTCTTCTGTAAGGAAGAGGCAGTCTGTGGGAGAGAAACCTCAGGGGCGGCAGCAGAGGCGAGGCTGTTGAAGCAGGAAGAGAATCCAGAGAAACTGCAGAGTGGTTTATAGCTGTCTCCTGCCGCCCTGAAGTTTTTGTGCATTAAGGCAAGTACAGATGAATATACTGCTGTTCTCAAGAAGTTTAAACTCTAGAACATTATTCAGTTATTTTATGGGATTACAACATACAGTTATGAAATACAATAGTAGAGGTCAAAGGAAATGCACACATTGTGTCTTTTCTCTTTTCTTCTCTTTTTCTTTTCTTTTTTTGAGACAGGCTCTCTCTATAGTTCAGGCTGGCCTTGACCTCACTCAACCTCCCAAGTGCTGGAGATTACAGGCATGTGCCTGTTATGTGAGCTATGTGTTATCCTTACCCTTTGTTTTCAAGCTTTTCCCCAGGGTAGGAAGATGGGTGGTTTATCTTTCGAACTTTCTATTTATAACTTGGGTTGTAGTAATAGCAAAGTCTTTGTGGGTTTTCATTTTTAATTTTTATGGAATTTGTAGTTTTATAGAAACTGTGGATAAAATCTGGCCAAGAGTTGGTTCCTGTTTGTTATTTTTAGGCCAGAATCTTCTGAAAGTGCTTGCCAAACACATATCATTTATAGGGTTATAGACTGTTTGGTCTTCATTAGAGGCTAGCGTCGGTATTTTTTTCACTGAAGCTCTCCTGAAAATAGTAATTTAATACACAAATTAAAGATGGTATGTTTACAATGAAACTGTTTTTTATTCTGTATTTGCCGTCATAATAAATAGTGGTGTAACAGTCAACATTTGTTGAGAAGGTGTTTCAGATTTCTGCGCTGTACAGGTACTGTGCTGAACCAGCTTTGTGTAATACTCACGACAGTCTCTCAAGGGGTCGGCTTCTTTCCAGTGCTCACAAGAGACCTGAGTTTCCACGATCCAGGGTCCTGGGTCTGAATCACAGTGCAGTACGTGGGATTGACCTCCAGGTCTGGGTGACTTTTGTGTACTGTTCATCTGTGACGTGAAAGAACGGTTGATTCTAGTTGAGGAACTTCTTTCCACCTCTGAGAGCCTTCATCACGTGGCGCTTTGTCACTGAAAACTGATATTTCCACTTGGATGTGTCCAGGGCAAGAGGCGGGTGCAGGAGTGATCGTAAATACGTATCTGGTGTAGACATGAGAAGACCGTGTCACACTAGGCTAGCTTGTTCTGTAAGTGTTCTTTATTGTTCATGTCAAACAATCATAATTTTTCTGGCCAATTAGACAAAATCGAATGTAGAAGAGTTGGCGTTTTAAAACTTGGTTGAAGTAAGAGCCATAGAAAATTTGTAACTGACAAGTTCCCATTGTGTTTTTCTTGTATCATGCCACACCCAGCATTCTTTTCCCCTGACTTCTCCCCGTCTAACAATCCAAGCTTTTTAGTTTTGAGAAAACAGTAAAAACATAACTGCAGTTATGACAAACTAAGTCTTATTTGGTGGTTCCTGACATCCTGCTGTGTAATATACTGTGTGGTTTTTTTTTATTATTATTAAATTAAGGCTTGGAGTTATACTCATGTGTGTTGCAGTACTGTAAGCTTTCCGGTTTATCTATAGTGGAATCTTACGACGTTATGAACAGTTCAGTGTTCGTTTATATCTCTGTCTCCTGCCTCCCTGTAGTTTTTGTGCATTAAGGCAAGTACAGATGAATATACAGCTGTTCTCAAGAAGTTTAAACTCTAGAACATTATTCAGTTATTTTACGGGATTAGAACATACACAGTGTGCTGGGTGTGGTGGCACATGCCTGTAATCTCCAGCACTTGGGAGGTTGAGTGAGGTCAAGGCCAGCCTGAACTGTAGTGAGAGCCTGTCTCAAAAAAAAGAAAAGAAAAAGAGAAGAGAAGAGAAGAGAAGAGAAAAGACACAATGTGTGCATTTCCTTTGATCTCTAGTATTGTATTTCATAAGTCTACGTACATTTTCTGCTAGATTCTTCCATCCTAAGCACAGCTAATATTTTCTCATCATGGTCCAATTTACATGGAGTTTTGCTATTTTAAAATTTATACTCCAGGGGAGGGAAGAGTTATGTGTTATCTAAAGGCTGCCACGCCCCTGAGTCTTAGTATTTGTCAGTCTTTGGGATTTGTCTAGCATAGGCCATAAAAGAGCATCGGATTTAGAAAGCAGGACACCTCTGCAGGTTGGAGCGAGCTCTTTGACTATGGCCAAGTTATCACTTAATTTTTCAGAGCCTTAGCAGTCACACCTTTCTATAAGAACTAAGTCTGTAAGAACTTTGAAATAATAAAACATCATACATGTGATTTCTGTCTTTATTGTGCATCTTGAAAGCTTCTCGTAAGTAGTAAAACGTCCTTATTTTGGAAAGAGGATAATTCCTCTCTTTTAAGTGACTTAAAAGCCACATCAGGGACATGGAAATGTGAAGAGAAGAAGGGAGGGTGCGCAGCGTCTGGAAGCTCCAAGCACTTTCCCTATCTTTCAGAAACTGATGGTTTCAGCAGTTCGAGCTCCTACTGCCTAATAGACGTGCTGGATAATTGGGTAATACTCATGGTGGTAGTTTCTCACATTTAATATATTATTTAAAATAATGTGAATGGATTAGATTTACGTGTAATTCAGCTGTAAGTTAGAGAAAGTATGATAGGAGTCACAACACAGAGGAAGGGCTTTTGGGAAGAAACTGGCTTGGGAGAGATCATGAAGAAGGGATCATTCTGACTCCGGCACATGCACTAGGTATAATAACAATAAAAGCATAGGTATGAGACAGTAGACAGTTTGTTTCAGATACTACCCAGTGGCTTAGCTGGGTACAAGATTTGATAGACGTGGTTGACATGTAGGTCCTAGCTGCTGTTTGGGATATCCTGGACACAGTAGCACTGTACCCTTGCTGGAACGTGGTTGCAGTCTTCATGGACCTCTTCTTATTAATTCCTCCAGGAAGTCTTCCTCCACCGTCAGGCAGACTGACTGTGGCTACTTCTCCTCAAGGACTGTGTGCAGAGCAGTATGGCAGCGTGGTGAAGTAGGATTCTGGAGTTGGCTTCCTGGGTTGAAATTCTGCTTCTGCTGTGACGTTGGCTTTTGCTACCTCCAGGAAATTACCCTGTCTACCCTAGATTTTTCATCTGTAAAATGGGAGTGTTGATACCTAGTTCTTATAGATGTTGTAAGGAGGGGTTAACTTCGATGAAATGCTTGAGAAACTATCAGGTGCTAAGTCCTTTTTGTGTTGTTATTAACTTCTGTAGTAAAATTTGTCAATTGCCTTTTGATGTACTTAGTTACCTGCTTCATACCGCTACTGGACTGGGCCCTTTGAGAGGGAAGGATCAGCCTGTTCTCACCTTTGCAGTCGTGTTGGTTGAGACTGTCTGCCTTTTCACGGTAAAGATTATAATTCTACAATGCGTGTGTTTGGACTCAGTGCTCCTGTGAGTCTTGCTTCAATCCAATTCAGGGAAGCTGAATTCCAGGAAGGACAGCCGTGTACCAATGGACTGACTGGTTGTACTTGTTCCCATAAATGTAGCTCATTTCCATATCCACACTGTAAGAGGAGATCCATCAACAGCTTTTAAGTCTGTGTTCAAGAAAAGTTATAATTAAACATTTGCCAGGTGTTTTGTATTCCTCGTATGAAATGAAACTTTACTGTTTCACTAGCATCATCTAATCATGGATCCCATAGGTTAGCTCTTTGATGTGAACATTATTGACTAATTAAAGCGCAGTGTAATGTCTCCTGAGTTGCAGTGTGAAACATGGGGAAGCAGTCTGTTCTTCTTCAGGTTAGAAGAATGGGAGGGACGCGTGTTGTGTGTGGCGCTTGTGGCCTCTTTGCGTGAGTAACATTGCACCAGTTAGTGAGTGTTACTTCTGTGCCTTCACCTTAGGGTGTTACCATGGTGCCTCCAACGGGATTATTTTTCTCGTTTGTCTTTGTGTTTGGGTGAAAATAGACAACTCAGTCTAAATGTGATCCTTTGTTTGGCATAGTCTCTCTTTGTATTTAGGAGAAAATGTTTTTTCTGTTCATTGTGATGCTTTAAAACTGAATGCATTTAATAAATTTAGGTTTTAAAGTCTGTCTCCCTGTTATGATATAAATCAGCTTTTAAAAGGATTTAGAAACAGTACATCTGTTTTAAGCATCTGATTGTCATTTAGAAACTTTAGCTACACAATTGGGGAATAGTGTGCTTCATGAGATTTTATTAATTTATTTTTAGTGTTGGGGATTGAACCCAGGGCTTTGTGCTTGCTAAGAATACACTCTTACACTGAGCTTATACCCCTAGCTCATGTGATTTTTAAATCAGTGAAAGATGTTGAGCTCCCAGCTCAGAATTGCACACTCAGCACAAAATAGAGCCAAGATTAAAGAGTAGGGTAGAGTTCTCATTTTATATGGCTTAACGGTGTTACTGCCAGAAAATGTAAGTTCTTTACCTTGGTGACAATTTTGACCCCATGAGTACCTAGGCATTTGGAAAATGAGAAAATAGAAGATCAGGAACTCTAAAAGTGCTTGAAGTTGACAACATGTCATGTTTCAAACTTCCTTTTTATTCTTGGAATTTCTGTCCGACTGGTTGAGATCCATATTTTCTTTTATAATCTTGTCTCTTCTTCTGTTTCCAAAAGCACGGTGAAAGGGGTATTCGTGTGTTCAGTTCTGTCCAGTGTTGAAATAGACGCTCACCTCTTACGCAGGAACACTGAAGAATAATGCTGTGGTGGCTCGATTGCCTTACAGTACACCAAGAGAAAATTTGAAACGGCTGTCAATAGCCCAGTTTTTTGAGCACCTTTCCCAGGTTATCTGTGGTTAACTGTGCTGCCTTTATGGTTGAACTTTGCTTTTTCCTTTCTTTCTGAGATGTTTGACAGAGAAAGAGCCCGTGTGTTTTGAGTGCTTACTGTGTATGGACGTGCATCACCTGTGTTAACTTTCTCCCCAAGTGACCTTGAAAGGGAGATTCTGTTCCCCTTAGCGGATGAGGGTACTGAGGTGTGTAGACGTTATGGAGCTTAACCAGGAGAAGGTTATAGAACTTACCTGTTACTACACCATGAGTTACTGGTAGAAGAAAGAGTCTAACCTAGATAATCAGCATCTGGAGCTTGTACTTTTTTGATTGTTTTATTGAGAAAGGGTCTCACTCTGCAGTTCAGGCTGGCCTTGAACTCGTTACGTAGCTCGGACTGGACTTGTACCGATCTGAGTGCTAGGATTAGGGGTGTGTGCCGCCAGGCCCCGCTTTGGAGCTTGTAATGTTAAGTGCTTGGCTGTATTGAGCAGGTGGCTTACAAGTGGGCCTTGGCATTCTTGTTGTGATGGAAATTAATAGTACATTACGGAGATCTCTGTGAAAGGACGAAAGTGGCTGCCTTTCTCAGTCAAGGAGGCCATCTGAAGGAAGTAAAGGCTAGAAGGAAATGGCAGTTTACATGAAGAGTTTCCTAAGACAGAACTGCTGAGTACTGTAGCTCATTTGGATTTTGGGGAAGCTCAAAAAGACTCTTGGTGGTGAGCCGGGAGAGAAGGAAGGACAGGCACTGCAGGATTTCTGAGCGTCTTGATCTGCCCTGTCCCTGTCTCAACTCTGCTGCTTCCTCCTCAGATCCAGGATTGAGTCTTCAGGCCCAAATCCAGTAGAACATACACTAAATTTATATTCTGTGTGTAAAATTAATGTTACATAGAGTCTTACTTCATCAGCTTCATCGAGAGTACACACAGATAGGTTATCTTAAAAGGAATCAGCTTTCTTTGTATTCTCATGATGTTTGACATAGGTACTACTTTTCTACCCCTGGTCTACCCCAAAGCTGTACACTTAAATAAATGCATGTTTTCTCATGGTACCTTTCTTTGAAAGGCTGTTCAGCTTCTCTACCTGTGTAAGCTGGGCCAAATGATAATCACTAATGCCATGTATTGAGCTGTCTATTATGTACCAGGTACACACCTCATCTAATCTTCCTAACAATGCTGCAAAATAATTATTAATTTTCTGCTGTATAGATAAGAAAAATGAGCCTCAGGAAGGATGATTGATTGTCAAGGCCTTGTAACTGTTAATTGATGAAGCCTAGTTCTAACAAAGCCCTTCTTTTTCTCATTGACTAATCTTTCCCTAAGGAGGCTCCTTCATCGTTCTTCCTGAAAATCTAAAGCAGACCAGCTCTCTTGGATCGAAGGTGCCCTTTCAGGTACCACATATAGCTGATCCTAGGGTTTTACTCTTTTATGTGAAGACATGTTAATATGACAGCAGCAGACTCTACCAGAGAATGAATTAGTTTTTACACCAAGTTAAAGAAATAGAAACCCACTCCAGGGTATATTTAAAACAACAACAACAAAAATGCAGCCTCTGAAACCTGCGGCTGTGGTCCTCAGAATTGCCTTTGATGAGCTCTTGGATCACAGTGGTATAAAAGGTGGCTTTGGTGGCTGGAGATCTATTTATTCTTCAGCATTCTTTGACAGTTACTTGGGCTTGGGGTTTCCTGTACTGTGTTGGCTACTTTTCTCTCATTGCTGAGACAAAATACTTGACATCTAGAATTAAGGAAGGAAAGGTTTATTTAGCTCACAGTTTGTGGAGGTTTCAGTCTATAATCAGCTGGCTCTAAGGCAGAGAGGCACAGGGCAGTGGGCAACACTTTATGACTGTGGAAAACAGCAAAAGCAACAAGAGCAAAAGGGGAGGAGCAGAAAGTGCAAGCCTCTTTCCCTCCCTTATATTGTATGCAGGCTACTCGCCCCAGGGTAGGTGTGACACTCACACCCATTCTCCTAGTATTGTACCATGAATCACTCACAAACTCTAGAACCTGCCCGATGCCTGCATGAGGCCTTGGGGGACATCCAGACACAAACCATAACCTGTGCTGCAGTAGGTCTCTGAGCAACAATTGAGGCATGAAGCCACAGTTGGCCCACTCAAGAAAAAATTAAGCCAGTATGGTGACACATACCTGAAATTCCAGCACTCAGGGAGGCTTAATACAGTATGGGAGGATGTGGTGGATAGACAGCTGGTGGTCAGTTTATAACCCCCATCTGAAATGAGTCAGCATGGTGCTGGGTGTGGGCAGCCCACCTGAGGACTGTTGCCAGCAGCATAAGAAGCAGAACCAGAGAAGAAGAAATTACTGAGGCTGTTGGGAGCTGGTAGAAGCTGTTGGGAGCCTGTTGGAAGCTGTAGGGAGCTGTTGGTTTTCCTAGAGGAGTTTGTCATGCTGGTTTTCATGATTAACTTGGCTGTCTGGATCATCAGAGGAGCTTGGGACCTCACTGTTGCTGAGGATGGCTGTGGTACCTTTCAGGGGAGTTCTGGTTCTTACTTTGAGCATCGCTTCCTGGCTCCAGTGCAGATCCCTCAGCCTGCTGGCACAGATCCTTCGTCCCGCTGCCTCAGTCTTTCTAGATTCCACCACTGACCTTTGGGCCTTCCCAGCACAGATCCGTGACACAGGCCTGCATGAGACATTGTCATGGGCTCCAGGCCTCCAGCTGGCCTCATGGGAGGTTTTGTTACAAGCTCTAGGTCTTCACCTGAACTCATGCAGGACATTTCCATGAGATCCAGGCCCTCAGCTGGATTCCTTGGCCTTAGCGTGTGGACAGATTTCCTGCACGCTTCTGTGTATGATTCTTTGGGTGACTATTACACTCTTATAAAATATGTGCCTTGTATTATATTGTTCCCCTTGCAGAAGCCCAAACCACAACAGAGGGTCATAAGTTTGAGTCTCATCTGGGCGACGTGGTGACGTAGTGAGACCCTGTCTACAGTAAAAATTTTTAAAACAGTGCTGGGGATGCAGGTCAGTGCCACAAGAAAAAGAGGCAAAACATCATTCTGACACTTGTTAAAATGATGAGAAAGACCTCATGGCGGGGGGAGACTGTCATGATCAGGTGTCAAGATTCTTGCAAGAGAGACAGGCTCAAATCCCAGGACAACAAGAACAAGCAGGGATTTATAGCTAGCCTATGTAGAGCAATTTTAATTGGAATTAGTGGGTAAAAAATGACCAAGAGGAGATATCAGAGGTAGGAAGATTCTTGCTGAAGGCAGGGAAGGAAGTTATGCACAGCAGCTGGGGATTGAGGAATTGGAACACACATTGAGGGCGAGGGATTCTCTGAACTAACTTAGCGGCCTTGCTGGCCCCGGGCCATGCAGACCTACAAGGACGGGACAAGGTGGAGGCTGACCTGAGAGCTGAGAGGCGTCTGACTGCGCTTTGGGCCCTGATAGTGTTTGCAGTTCCTAGTGTGTGAGGTGTGAGCGTGTTGGTATCAGAAGTGAACCCAGGCCGGAGTACACCAGGGAATGGAGTACACACTGAGCTCCAGAAAGCGTGTCTTGTCGCTGGTGTAGACATCGTGGCAGGGTGGGCACGGAAGATCGGAGCAGCTCTGAGAGATGGGACCTTTGGTCTCCCCGGTGGCTGTACTTTGAGGGTTTCATTTGAATTTTAATTTTATTTAACAGATTTAAACAGTGCCAGGCGCTGTTCAAATCCTTTGGAATATTAAACCATGCGATCCTGAAAGCAGTCCTGTGAGGCGTTCATGCCACTGCTACTCTGTTTTTATGTAAGAGCGAGCAGTGGCCCAGAGGAGTTAGGCGATTTGCCCCGTGTCACGCGTGAGCGAGTGCTGGGCGTGGACTCCAGCCAGGCAGGTGGGCTCCGACCGTCCAATTCTGCTCACTGTCAGGCTGCTTCCCGTCTGTTTCCTGCAGCGATTTATGACCCTCCCTTTGGGCAGGGGTTGTTTTGTTTTCTTTGCCCCTAAATAAGAAATAATTCTTTATCTGGGTTAAGTCAGACCTCTGGCCTTGTTTGAACTCAAGTCAAGACTGTTAATCTCCTGTAAATCACAAAGCTGTTGGTAAACACCTTTCAGGTTTTACATATTTACCTTCTAGATCTAAGGCCGTAGTTTGCTAAAACACGCCGTCTGTCTTCCCGCAGTGTGCACAGAACATCGCTGCTGACCCTGTCTCATCAGCAGTTGAATTTGTTCTTCTCCACCAGCAACTTCCATGGCGTTCGTTTTTAAAATAGTGCCCCATTTGTGACTAGTGCTTGGTAATTTCTTGATAAAAGGTTTGGTAAATTGACTTGTAGATAATATATCCTGCCATCAAAATTCCATTTTCTTCTCTTTCATGTCTTCCTCTTCCCTCACCTCCCCTTTTTTCTTTTCCTCACTGTCTCTCTGACTCTGTCTCTCTCTTTTGTCTGTTTCTGTCTCTCTCTCTCTCTCTCTCTTTCTAGCCAGGATCACTTTAGGCTGGCCGTAAACTCACTGTGTAGCCCAGGCTGGCGTGAAACCTGCATTTTCCTGCCTTGCCCCCCACCGCCATGCAGGGACAACGGCTGTGCCACCACTTCCTACTCAAAACTCTGTCTTGGTGTTCCTTTTTTTTTTTCTTTGGTACCGAAATCAAACTCAGGACCTCACACTTGCCAAGCGGGCGCTGTGCCGCTGAGCTATATCCCTGGCCCTTCAAACCTCTTTCTTAAAATGACAAATCCCCTTTGAGCAGAGCAGATAAGTCACTAAAATATTTATTTAGTAGTCTCCTTAAATTCTGTAAAGTCATGTTATGTGGAGATACTTCACTCACTATTCCATGGTACCTCATTTTTAAAGTATTTTTTTTTTCTGTTTTTTGATTGCAGATCTATCTATAGCAGTACAGAAATTTTCCCAGTCCCTACAAGACTTCCAATTCGAATGCATTGGTGATGCCGAAACGGATGACGAAATTAGTATTGGTAAGTACTGTGCACTTCAGCACTCTAAGGTACAGTCTTTGACGTCTGACTTTAGATATGTATTTTATTGAGATCAGATTCCCATACTGAAAAGGTAAGCATTGAAATTATCCTGATTTTAATAAAACTGAGGCTTATTTTGGAATTCTGTGGAAAATAATATTATGAATTGCTTTTAAACTGAAACTGTTGTTTTTTCCACAAGGAAATTGTTTAATCCCTTTTTTAAACCCGAGGCAGCCTTCTGAGGAAACGTGGGTTACGCTGTTTGTCTCTGCATCGAAGTAAATTGTGCATTCACACAAACACGGATGGGCGTCTGCTGTTAAATATGCTCGGTACAGGTATTAGGGATTGTCTTACTTTTTTTCCTGAATACTGATTTCTTTTTAACTTGAACATTTGTTTATTAAAAAATCACATTTAATTAGCCGTGATGTACTGAACTAGCACCCGGCAGGACGCAGGGCGTGACGGGGGACCAGAGGCTGTGTCCGAACCTGTTTGCCTCAGTCGTCTGTCCGTCCGCCCTGGGGAGCGCACAGCCCTTTCCCGGCCACGTGATTTCATTCCTGTGACACGGAGCGCTGAGGGTATGTGGGTTTTATCTGGACCTCAGTTCTTACTGGTTAAACATCAGATTCAGGAAGCATTCGATCCCCCACCTTTAAAGAGCCCTACTTGCCATTTTATGGGTGTGAGATTCATTTGTAGGCCAGACGTGTCACATGTGAGATGTTTCAGAGAAAACATTAAGTGTACCCACTTTCCAGGTATAAAAATACATTACAAGGACTGAGAACACTGATTCCCAACCTGTAGTGTCTGTGTGAAAGGTGAGGTTTAATAATGACGCAGGCCCTGATGCAGCAGGTCTCGGGTGAGAGTCACAGCTCTGCGGTCTCACAGAACTGAGAGTGCCCGCAGTGGCGCTGGCCTGCCGAGCACGCTTGGGCGGCAGGGACCTGTCGTCCTGGTCACACTTCTCCACAGTTGTATTTCTGTCCCTCCTTGCTCTTTCTTTTTTCTCTATAGTTTTCCATTGATGACTCCAGAGTAGCTTTTATTCACTTTGAAGCCTCCGCAGCACGTCTAAACCTTGTTGTGAAAAGAGACAGGGGTGATGACAAGGGCTGTAACCCCAACACTGGGGAGGCCGAGGCAGGAGGAGGACCGCCTGGGCTACATAGCGAGTTCAAGGTCAGCCTGAACCTTGTCTCAAAAACAAAAGAAAACAAAATAAGCAAAAAAGATAAAGACGTAAAAGGAAAGACAAGAAAGGAAAACAAAAGAAAAAAAAGAAAAAGCAAGGCAGTATTTTTCCCCAGGATAGGCAGACTCCGCAGAGAAGGCAAGCCCCTGGGATTTCTCATTCACTGAGAGGCATTGGCTTGCTCCCGTTCGCAAGAGCTGCTCCTGGAGCAGTCTCTGGGCAGAGCGCAGCCCCCGGCAGGCTGTCTCTGCATAGGGAATTTGCAGCAGGCTCGCATCACTCTGGACGCGTTGGCAGGAGCTGGGTCCCTGGCGCTGCGTCCACCTGCTCCACCAGGAGCGTGGGGCCCTCTGCGGGAGCAAGTAATGCCTGGTCTCTGGCACCATGGGCGGCTCCTCCTGCCTCAGGCTGCGAAGGAAAGTAGGCCAGTGAGGAGTCTCTAGGAAGAAGGCAGAGCCCTTGCACATGGACCTCAAGCGGCATGGCTCCTTCCTCTGCCCCCTTAACAGGACGAATGGGAAAGACCAGCGTGACTGGTCGTGCATCATCAACACGTGAGGAAACAGCGTTATTTCGTTGTCTTTTCTCTGTGCTGCCAGGAGTCTAACCCAGGGCCACGCTTGGCCACTGAACTCCATCCCAGCCGCACCTGTTACTTCCTGACATTTGTGTCCTGTCTGTCACCCGACATCACCAGATAGAAGCCTAGGTTACGTCGCTAAGATAGTAGCACGCTCTATTATTTAGAGAAAGAATACTCAAGGACACTATTTATTTTCACCTAGTTATAAAGCTGGACTCCATGAAGGTAGCCGTCAGATCTACTTCTATTTTTTCATCATTCTAGCCTTTGCACTTGTGATAACCCCTCAATTAATTTGTTGAATGAATAACTATATTTTAAATAAACTTTAGTTTTTTTCCACATATTCGTGTCATTTTCTACGAGAATGATTTTAATTATGTGTGAGGCTGGCCCAGCCTGTTATTCCAGGAGAGTGAACTGGCAGTGTATCCCTGAGACCCCTGTGAGGGCCGTGTGGACCGAGAGTCCCCCGGTCAGTCATGCTTGCCTGCCTTAATCACCTTCAGCTCTACACAGACATGTACAAAGTTTCTGCTCTCTTTGCCTTGGCTTTTGGGTACCCCAGTTGCAAGTTCTTTGTCCCTCTGATTCAATGAAAGAGGAATGGAGTGAGCAGGGCTGTGACTCCGACGCTGAATTATAGCCAGACACTTTCAGCCAGAGTAGTCTTGAGACTTCACAGGGGCGTAACTGCGAATTCAGTGACTTAGTGGGAAAGCTGCTTGGTCTCCTCCTTCCTCCCTCCTGCTCAATCCAGGGCCTCCACCCTGAGCTCCATCCCCAGCCCTTTTTCTTTGTACTGCGGCACAGTGGCATGCTAAGTTGCATAGGTGGGGCTCAGACTTGTAATTCTCTTTCTCAGCTTCCAGGGTGCCGGGATCACAGGTGTGCTCCGCCAAGCCTCCCTGCTCTTCTCCTCTAAGGAAGCCCTGTCAGGGCACATGATTCGTGAAATGAAAGCACTGTCAGGCTTTCCCCGTGTAAGGTACCCTACACGTGAATGTGAGCGTAGTTGGAGTACTGTGTCCACTTTCAGAGGGAGAGGATGCAGTGCAGAGTTTGAGTAAAGGAAAAACAGGTAGTGGGAGAGTATTGGTGTAACTTGCTCGTTTGTGCCGGCTGTTCTGGGAGTTTGTTAGGCGTATAAATCGGTGCCTGTTGGTGACTCTTCCCTGGTGTTCAGCAGTTCCCTTCTGCCCACACCCTTCTGGCCCAGTGCATGCTGGTTTGTTTGTTTGCTTTTTGGTTTTGTCTTGTTTTGATTTATGTGCCAGTAAGCCACTGTAGTCGGGGAAGGAAGCAAAATGGGACTCGTTGTTCAGGACCCAGTGGGGAATCCCTGAGGCCCAAGAGCAGGCCTGGCTGGTTGCAGGACTGAGGTCCAGAGCCAGGCAGCAGGCTGCCCTCTGCTTTTAGAGCAACAAGGGACTTCCATCCAAGGCAACAGGGGACGTTTCTCCGCCCTTCCCTAAGGACAGTAAACTTCAGGTGAGCCTTCGCCTGCTCACGTTCTTCTGTGCAGTGCAGGGTGGAGCGAGCCGGAGCAGCCTGTCGGGTCCACCCAGCTCCCACCGTGTCTCTCGCTGCCTGCTTTTACACTGCTTTGAGTTTTGAGTAGAGTCAGGACACCGTTAGACGCTTGGGCTTTGGGAGTCGGTGATGGAGGGGCAGGGGAGTAGTCACAAAGGGACACAAGTTTCAGCCATTCTCTGGATAATATATTTACAGGGGTAGACTAGATACAGAATGTTTGATTATTTAACTACAACTACATGGCAATATGCGTGTCAGTGCAAAAATGCAATACCATTGCATCAGCTCTGGAATACGTTCATGCATGGGAATTGATAACGCTCCAGCATGAATCATGGACACAGCCTTAAGCCTTCCTCACAGGTAATAAAAGGCTATCTGTACAGAAGATAAAATGCTCTTCTGCTGAAAACACTGTTTACAGTAGTTCAGTTTAAATGTCAGAAATTTCAAAGATACTGCAAATCTGCTGTGAGACAAGTTTTTCCGCTAGGTTAATTAAAAACTTTAGAGTATAAAATAACGAAGGCTGTACATCTGGGTACATGACTTCAGAGTTATGTCTGCCCCAAAGCTGGAGCATGTACATGTAGCTTACTCCACGTTGTTTCTCCTGAAGTGCCTATGATTTGAAATCACTGTGAAGTCCCTGTCTTAATCTCAATTTTGAAAAATTCAGATATTGTTAGTCAAGCTGAGCTATTGCCAATAAAAATATTAGTCATGAATATAGAGCAAAGTTTATTCATTCTGTGTGATCTTGGAAACCACTGTAAAGTCCATTCGCAGTTGTACGTAAACAGCTCGGTCAGCAGGGCTGTGTGACTGCTAGGGTAACTCTCAGGAATGTCTCAGACTATGTGAGCTTTGTACTCAAGAGATTAAACATTTACCAAGAAGGAGAGGCAGTTTGCTAGTAAATATTTTGGGTGGGGACTTCATTGCTTTAGACACACCTAAATAGAACATTCTTGTGGTGGAGAAAGACAGCAAACTACCACTTGTGGACCAAAGTTATAGTTCCAGACTCTTAGTAGATAAATGAGGCGGTCAATTCGGTAATTCAGATCAAAATATATTTTGTAATATTCACCCAGCTGTTTCTGACCTAACTGGTGTATTCCTGTTCCAGTGTTTACTTTTGAACACAAATACGTAGACATAGCAGCCAGGATGGTTATGCTGGATAGTTGTGTAGAATGAAGAGCATGTTGCACTTTCCAAAATAAACCTGTGGAAATGTATGTTCATGTTACGTATGTATATATGTACAGTTTGATGACAGAGTCAGCTTGAAGCCGAGCCAAGTTTTACATCTTGCGTTGACTGGGTACTTTCTAGATGTTTGATTCTTTCCTGTTCTGTCTAGGAGCCTATGCTGAAAGGCGAGGCTGTAGGAGTTGACTTTGAAGTAATGAGAGTTTAAGGCTCAGACACTTTATTGTGTCTTTCTGAACCAGCAGTGGTTTGTCTGGGTGCAAAGATGTGTCATTTTACTACCTCTTTGAAGCTGGATGGACATCACTGGGATATCCTCGTAAAAGTGACTGTCCTGTGAATGTGACGTCATGTTGGCACGCACCTAGAAGCTTGACGTGATCTTTGTGCTTGCTCTGAGCATGTCAAGTGAAGAGGTTTTCCAGTGGAGTCGTCAGGAATGTTGTAGTTCTTGCTTCGAGGAATTAGAGTGGGGCAAGTGCGTAGCCAAGTAAATCTACTCCCTTTGAAGATGCATCTGCTAGGACATATGGAGAAGTATTTGATCCTGTTTTCCAAATGATAAGAATATAATCCGCAGTGGAATTATGGCCAACTCTGCTGTGTGTGTTTGAAGAGATCCCTTCAAACGCTTGGAGAGATAGTCAAGTGGTTTCCAGATTAAAAACGACTGGTATAAGCCCAGAAAAGGCACTTAAAAGATCATCAGTAATCTTAGTTAAAAAGGTTGTATTTTCAGCTGAAGTTAATACAGTTAAACCGTTAAATTACTTTAAAAACCTTCTTTGAAGATTTTCTTCAAAATTAGGTTGCTCTTCGTATTTGTCTAATGACATTAGGATGCGTGTAATGGAGCTGTTTGTGGCCGTGAAACTGTTCTTGGATGTCTTTGGGAAAAATTTGTAAACCAAGGACAATAGTGTAGTATTTTCAACCACAACTGAACTCTTCAAGAAGAGGCCTGTAATATTTTATTAAATTCAAGGAAACAAATTACGTATTCATTTTCTGAATCAAAAGAAAATTCCTCAGTTTTACCAACTGTCATTACAATTCACTTAAATGTGGCTCTGTAAATCAGGAAGTCCTTTATTGAGGTAAGACATTGCCAAATGCCGAAATTGTTGATATAAATAACATTTCTTTTGAACTTTGCAGAGGAAGCATGTTTTACTTTCTGACAGCTCTCAGAGGGACAATTGGATTATTGTTTTCCATTTGTTTTTTACCACCCTTATTTTTGCATACACATAGAAACCGCCCACAGCGAAGGATTAAAACAGCTGGGGAGGTTGAGCACGCTAGGTGTTGTTCCTCTCTTAACAAATCTTCCTGTTTGAAAAGGATGTGTTCATTGTGCCGTCTCTATTTTAAAGATTATTTAATTGAATTTGAAATTCAGAAGGTTTTTAAAAATTATTTTCAGGCTTTGACTGAAAACAGTTACATGAGAAAACGTCAGACAACAAGCTTGAAAGGACTTGTCGTCTACCTTACAGATAAGAGATGAGTCTCCTGAGACTTCTTTTCCTTTGTGGGTGGGAAGTTGAGGAAAGGCCTTTTTCCTTTGTGATTTTGTTTTAGGCAGTAAAACGTTGTTCAGTCTTTTTCCACAGAGGGCTCAGTCTGTCTCCTCTTGTGAACTATGTGCTTTTTGAGTCGGAAAGTAACTTTTACTCATATTCCTATCCTTGGATTGTACTTTAGAGCTTTCGTTAAGTGAGGTTTAATAAATGTTTGTTGAGTGAGTAGACTCCTGCAAAACCCATGAGCATGTTACAGAAACAAATCAGTTTAAGGTGCATAAACAGAATTTTAGAGACATTAAAAATAAGGCACTATGTGTATTCATTTAGCTAGGTCTAGCATGGTTCTTTTCAACCTGGTAATAAACTAAATTTTGAAAACTAGTTTACATTTTTACGAATACACACAAGCATACACACATACATAATTTTGGCATGTATGAGTGTAAAAGTGTATAGAAATATTTGAGTTGCCTAACGTTTTAAAATAGTAAATTTCAAGCTAGAATAATTTTTTTTTTCTGTTTCTTAATTCATTTAATATTTATTGGCTGCATTTTCTGTTTTAAGCACTGTGTATCTCCCTGGGGCACAGTGAGAACGTTGTCAAATCTTTAGCTCTCATGGAGAATATAGACTAAAAGATAAGGTGGTGACAATATCTTTTTTTTTAGGATAACATAACTTAGTAAAAGGGCTTATTTCAGGATAGGTAGATAAGGAGTGAAAGAAATTTTATCTATGGTTAGTGATTTTGCAATAGCTCAAAAGTAATTTCAACCAAAAAAATTAGGCAACGAGATAACTATCGTGGCCTAATATAACTTGGGATATAATAACAGTCCACATTATTTGCAGATTCTCCTGTTTATTAACTCATTACTCAAGTTTATTGATAACCTCAAAATCAGCACTCCCGGTTCTTCCTTGGACATGCGCAGCCGGGTGAAAAAGTTGAGTGGCCCGACCTCCCCTCTCTTGACTGTGTAAAGCAGTGTGGCAGCCATGACTTAGGGAAGACTAGTAAGAGGCCTGCGGTTGGCTCTTCTGCAGAAACTCTGTGCTAAAACAAAAGCACTACTGTTTACAGTCAGAAACCTGCTTTGCAGCTTTCTCCTGCCACTCTTTTAAACCTGCCTGTGCTTGTTTTCCTGTCTGTAAAGCTCGTTTATTTGATAAGTACAGTAGTCAAGTGCCAACCAGGTCTAAAATACCATCAGTGGCTTAGGTAATTTATATTTGTTTGTGTTTTCATTGGGGAGACAACGTTAACCAGCCAGTTACAATCAAGTTACCGTTGTGTTGCATGTATTAAATGCAGTGGCAGCAAATGCGTGCTGTGGGGAGGACCTGCTCAAGACAGACTAGGCCTGGGGGAGTTGGTGGGAAGTTGAGGAAAGGCCTTTATTGAAGTGAGGCTTAAATGAGGCATCTAGAAGTATTAGGTGGGTGTGGGGGTGTTTGTAAATCTCAGGAAGGGATGAATGAAGCTGAGGGGCTGAAAGGAGATAGTTAAAGAGAAATGCCATGTGAAAGATCTGGGCAGATAGACAAAGGGAGTTTTAACCTGAAGATACTGAGAAGCTATTGAAGGCTTTAATCAAGAGAAGCTTAATTTGGCAGTCTTACAGAAGAATGAATGCTGCTGTGCATACGCTTTTCTTAAAATTTTGTTTTCTTTTTTTTTTTGGCGGGGAGGCATTTCTCTGGTTTGTGTCCAAGAGAAATTGGGTATGGGCAGTCTAACTTTAATATAAGCTATGGATACCTGTCTTCTTTTTATATAGTTCATTACCCACAGAACTGTAGGTAGGACTTCTCATTTATTGTGCATATGACTAGAACGGTTTTAGTAACCTGAAATCATATGATTGGCTTCTAATTTCATAATTTTTTTTTCTAATGGCAAAACATACTTAATTGCGTATTGGTACATATCAGGCAGTAGAAGAATAAACAGTCGTCTGTGTAGCTGTTATGCGGATAGTTTGTAATTTGGTTGAGTAAAGGTCCATGGCAATGGATGTGTCCCTTCTCAGATTCAACATACTGGCCTATTTTATTGGCATTTTCCTAGTTTGCTTTGTGTGGTTGATTCCACCCCCGTTGAGTAGAAGGAAATTCTGCATGAGTTTTGAAAACAGCTTTCAAAGATAGTATTGTGCCACAGTTGTTTGCTTGGTGTGGAGTAGCTGCTATCTTCCTATGCGGGGCTGCATTTCTGCAGTTCAAGAATCATTGTCTTCCCATCTTTATGAACATGTAGGAGTGAGAAGGTAGGGGGTGCTGTGAACTACTGTTTATAAATGTTCAAAAATGATCACTTAGAAATGCTACCCTGATTCCTAGAATGTCAAATTCAGCTTTTCAGAGTGTAAAGAGAACTTGGTGACTCTGAGATCTAACAGTGTTGTTTTCCTGCAGATCTAAGGGGTGGCATGATTTTTGGAAGTCAGTGGATAACCTTGACCACCTGGCTCCTAGGTGATGAACTTCGAATCTTAGTTTACCTATTTATTCATTCAGTAAATACTTAGCAAGGGCCTATCATTTGTCAGATATTTTGCTGGATATAAAACAGGAAGTAAAAAGATCCCTGGCTGAACAAGGTTTGCGTTCCTGTCAGAGGCATTAGATAATAAAACACGTAAGTTCATATTATAGAAGCTTAGACTATAACTGCTATGGATATATAAAATCTGTTAATATTCTATGTTTCTAATGCATAAACACCTGCAATCAAGATGGTGGTATAAGAGCAGACTGTCCCTAAAGAAAGCTCATTTTATCCTCCATTCCTTATATAATCAAGTTTATATGACCCGGTAGATATCATGCTAATTCCAGACCACAAGGGCTAAATGCTTCCAAGGCATGCTGGCTGTGCCAGCACAGATTTCAAATTTTGGAGCGTTTCTCTAGTTCTGCCTTCTGCTCTGTCACTGCGTCCCTTCCCCTGCTCTGGCATAGTGCGTCTCACTGAGTCTGACTATGCACTTCAATTTTCGTTATTTTGGTATTTGTGTTATTGAAGAATATTAAGATTTAATATCCTCTTAGCTGGAGAGTAAGGATTGAGAGCCTGAGAATATCATAGAGGGCTTCGCTCTATAGTCTAGAGTTTAATTTGCAGGTTCTCAAGAGACACTCGGGGCATTTGCTTGAAGTTACTCTTTAGGAGGTTTATCTTGGCATCCATACAGGTGATGAATTACAGCACGGAAGTCTTGGCCAGTAGAGTGAATCAGACATTGCCTGCAGATTACCGTCAGCACCAAATAACTTCTGCACCAAGACAGCTCGTTTCCAAACGTAAGTGAGATAGTAATATAGTCGCACTTTTGATGTAAAGTCTTGGACCAGAGAGGCATTAGGCAAGCCTGTAGATTATGTTTGAAAGAAGGGTGTTAGGAGACAGGATGCCCAGAAATTAATGGAATTCATGGGCAAAAACAGGAACAAACTTAGGAGCAATGAAGAAGAAATTTTGGGATGGGTGGAGAGAGGGGATGAAAAGAAAGCAGAGAGAGGTTGGAAACTGTATGGAGTAGAATGATAGGACCACAAAGGAGCGTTACCTGGAAGTATCTGACCCAAACAGGGCTGGTTTGGAGTCATGTCTCTGTCGGACAGAATTCAGGGTGGTTGCTGAGTCATGACTGAGGGTTATGGAGAGAAGAGCTTTGGGGTCCTGCTCGAGTCTGGGGACTCGGCGATAATGTGTCTGGGGGCTGAGAGTACTGTTTCTCACATTGAAGTGCCAGTGAGCTTTGAGAAGGGAAGCGGAAATGATCCTTAGAAGTCTTATTGTAGTATATACGTTGCTTCCTACTTACATGTAGTTTGAACATTTAATTCCTCATACAAAATACGGATTTTATTTTATTACCAAAGTCAGAAATTGCCAGGCTACTTATCATCAGAATCAGCTGCAAGGAGTCTTAAAAACTTGGATCCTGAGCCCCAGCCCAGACCTGCACTGTGACGGACTCCCCTGGGTTGGGGACTGAAGAGCCTGTAATTTTATGGAGATCCTTGGTGTCCGATGCAGCTTGAGGAACCACTTCTTCAAAAATACGATGTGGTTTACACAGAGGCACTGTGTAGGGCTTGAGGGTTTGGGAGTGAGGGTCCTATTTTAGTCTATTCCAAACATGTGCATCTTGGTCCACTAGACGCCCAGTGTTGTTCTAGTAGAGTTGTTAAAGCTGTAGGTGCCACATGTCCATAGGGAAACCTACATTTTTTGCTCCTCGTGACTGAGAAAAGTTTTTTTTGAGGGTGTGCTTTTGGAACAAGTGATGATTTTCATGGTGCAGTGTACATACTGTTCAGAGTTCCCAGGGAAGACAAAAAAATTAGCCTTTCAAATTAAAATCATATACATGATTTGCTTTGGACTGATGGGAACTTTGGGTTCTTTGGAATTCTCTGCCAATGATGAGTTGTCTGAGTACAAAGAACCATGTAGTACACAAAACTGAATAAAAGTTTGTTTTATCCTTAACAGGCTTATAAAATAGAAGGGTCAGAATAACTTCATGATGCAATAGTGATTGTATACTGTATACTGAGGAGAAGATGGTGAATGCTTAAGGTACAGCACAGACAAATGTCCTTTGAGAGCACCAAAGCCAGAGGAGGACTCCTGGCTGCGGACACACGTTGTCCAAGTAGAGGAAGTTATTTAAACTGGGCCCTCATGGGCAGGTAGGATGCAGCTAGGAAACGCAGGTAAAGGAAATCATGGAAATGGTAAATTACGGTCATGTCTGGTAATTTCAAACTACAGAGTACAAGATCAGAAACAGCAGCATCTTGGAATAAGACACTTGAAAAGGTATCTTATGTCACATTGTGGGGGAGGCCTGTAGTAGCCTGACAACTGGTGGTCAACTTATAACCCCCAGCTGAACTGAGTAAGCACGGTGCTGGGTGTGGGAGGCCCACCTCAGGATTGTTGCCGGCAGCATAAGAGGCAGAACTGGAGAAGAAGTGAGGCTGTTGGGAGCAGACAGAGGCTATTGGGAGCAGACAGAGGCTGTTGGGAGCTGAGGGAGGCTGTTGGGAGCTGGTAGAAGCTGTAAGGAGCTGTGGTCCTGTTGGAGGAGCTCGTCATGCTGGCTTTGCTGCATGAACTCGGCTGTTTCATCCTCTGAGGAGCTCGGGACCTTGTTGGCACTGAGAATGGCTTCGGTTCACTTTTGGGGAGCTCTGGTCCTCACTCTGAGCATCGCTTCCTGGCCCTGGAGGGGAAGAAGGTGCACTGCTCAGTCTCCTGGAGAAGCTTGCTGCATTGGCTTTCCTGATGGGACTCAGCTGTCTTCATCATTGCAGGAGCTCGGGCCCTCACTGTCGCTGAGGATGGCTGTGGTACCTTCCGGGGGAGCTCTGGTTCTTACTTTGAACATTGCTTTCTGGCTTCAGTGCAGCTCCCTCAGCCTGCTGGCACAGATCCTTCATCCCGCTGGCATGGACTTCCTAGATTCCGCCACTGACCTTTGGGCCTTCCCAGCACAGATCCATGACACAGGCCTGCAGGAGACATTGTCGTGGGCTCTGGGTCTCCAGTTGGACTCATGGGAGGCATTGTTATGGGCTCTAGGTCCTCAGCTGGACTCACGCAGGACATTTCCGTGGGATCCAGACCCTTGGCTAGTTCCCTTGGTCTTAGTGTGTGGACAGATTTCCTGTACTCTTGTATATGATTCTTTGGTTGACTATTATAAATAATCTTATAAAATATGTGTCCTATATTATATTGTTTCCCCATGCAAAATATCCCCCAAACCAGCACAAGGCCCCGTATCACTTGCAGTTGGAATTTGGATTTTGAGCTGGAAAATGACAGTCAGAAGTACCCCATGGGGATTTTATTCTGGCATTACATTCTGGCATACAGTGACTTAGAACGAGAGATGCTGGGCAACTAGGTGATATTACAGCAGAGATGAATGAGGTTTTTACATGAATATGTGTGAAAGGTAGAGGAGAGGAATCAACATTTGGTAATTGGATGTGAGGAAGGAAGAATTTACGGTAATTCATCACTGGAATTACTAGGACAATGGGGCTATGAGAACATTTGTATATTTATGTGTGCTTAGGGTACCTGGGAGTGGAACAGAACTGGGAAATAAATTTTGGTACATGTTAAATTTGAAATTTGACAAAATCCCTGGTAGAAATTCCCAGGAGGTAATTCTTCCCCGGGAGAAATTCCCAGGATTTGCTAAATGTAGGTAGTGAGTTGGGGTGAGAAAGTGTGTACATTCCAGGTCAGTTAACTTGAGTTTAAAGTTTAACTTTGAGGATCATTAGCTACATGACTGTGCAGGTTACTGAACTGTATACTTCGGTTTCCTGTGTGGGAAATGTGTGAGTGGTGATAGGTTTCTCTTGTGATATTGTGAGTATTATTGCACGATGCTAGAACTTGAATCAGGTAATTTCTTCCTCCTCCTCCTCCTCCTCCTCCTGCCACATTTTCTTGGCAGTAGGAGGAACTTCCTAATATAGGAGGTCCCTATATTAATATAGGTGTTACTTTGTAGAGCAAGGGGAAAGGATAGGTCTGTAAGGAGGGAGAAGAGGTGGGTGAGAATAACAGGGTGGTAAGTTGGTAGCTTTGAAGAGGAGGAGGGCCCCTCTTCTGCACAGGAGGCGGGTCGGGGAGAATGAATAGAGACAGTGTTGATCACAGGGTCTTGAACTTCTGTCAGAGAAGCAGCAGGCCGGGACATCTGGCCAGAGTGAGTGGGATTTGGGGTTGGGTTCTTGAGAAAGAAGAACATTCTTTTCAGATAGCCACTGTGGGAAGTAAGATTAGGAGTAAATTAGAGTTGAATAAAAGGATTGCCAAAAGCAAAACCAGAGGGGTTAGATAGCTTGAACTTTTGGCATCCTTGTATGTGTGTGTGAATTACAGCAGCGAGGTCACGGGGGTTAAAAAGTGAAGCTGGGCAAAGACCCGGATGTTGACACTTCACGGGGGTGGGGGGGGTGGTGGCAGGAGGACTGGGTGCAGAGGAGTATGGATGGGTTGCTTGAGGCTGGGGAATGTGACGGAGTGCGGGAGAGAGGTCAAGGCTGGGGAATGTGACGGAGTGCGGGAGAGAGGTCAGTTCCTGATGGCAGTAAGTCTGTGGGAGCAGAGGGTGTAAGTAGTTGTTTCTCAGCAACAAATTACTGATTGTTCCAGTGAAGGCAGGAGACTTGGCGCCTGATTACCCTTCAGCACAAACAGCTCTGGGACTGTTTGCCTTTAAAGATGATAAGCTCTGTTCTTCTCCTCCTATAATGTAGCAAGCAGGGTAATAGGCTGGCACTACTATCTTTTTTTTTTTTTTATCCCCATTGTCAATAATGGTTTGCCAAAAGAGAATGGACTTTGGAGTCAAATAATCCAAAATAAACACATACTTTGCCACTCGTTTGGTCTGGGATCAAGGAGCAAGCTCTTAAGCTGATACTGCTTTTACCTTTGTGAAATGAAGATATGCTTATTTCAGTATGCGTGCCATTTGTGGACTTTAGATAGTATACGTGAGATCACTACCTCTTCATATAGGAGCGCCATCATGTGAGTGCACTCATGCTTGGGAAGATGGTTTCCAAACTGATGGTTGTTTTGGCTTTGGGAGACAGATTAATATATCACCTACATGCAACAAATAAGCAAACAGTAAACAAAAATCAAAACTACATGAGAATTGCACAGTTCTTGCTTTTCATTAGCATGTTCATGTGTGCTTGGAAAGAAGATGAAATATGTGACTTGCAGACTATAACATGCACAACAGTACTTGGTGCATTGATAAAATCTGAGTAAAAGTCCCTAAGAATTCATTTGAAGTAATAAGAGAGCGTGACCAGATCTAGCGAGAAACCAGCTGCAATTGTTTCTTTTTAATGGTGTGACACTGAAAGATTATCCTTTATATCTTGGTATGTGTTCATTTGTCTAAAATTGGCAGTCTGTGTAATACAAATATATATGAATATTTATACCTAAACTCTCAAACTATCTTCTGTTTGGATGGTTTCAAAGCAGATATCAGTAGTACACCAAGGAATCACTATTAGAGGATTGAAAAATACGTTGCCTGCTTAAGTAAAGAAAAACTTACTAAAGTAAAAATATATTGCCACGAATGATAGGATAAGTACATTTGAAGCAAGAGGAAGTACTTTGAATATTTTGCAGGGGATTAATAGCAGTGTGCCTTTTACTGTAATAAATTTTTAAAATTTAGCATTATATTTTTTATCATACCCTGTTTTTTTCTGTACCCCCATTGTGGCTTTCATCCTGGAAGCCTGATAATTTATTTTTTATTTTTTTGTTTTGTTTTTCTCCGGTACCGGGAACCGAACTCACGACCTTGCGCTTGCCAGGCAGGCGCTTTTGCCGCTGAGCTAAATCCCCAGCCCCAAGCCTGATAATTTTACTCAGTTTTTGTAGGTAATTCTAACAGTCTGAGGCAGTAGTGGGAGCTCTGTTTGCATAGGTCGGGCCCCTGGCGTTCAGATTTCTTTCTTGTTTTGAATCCAGCTGTTACACCAGTGAGGGTAAGAGAACCCAGACTGAGTATTCAGTTAGACAGGAAGAGAATGAGCGCTGGGAGAGCTGGTCAGTTTCTGAGTCTCAGCCCGAACGTGCAGTAGCAGGAGTGTTGGGACCCATGTTGTTAGACATAGCTAAGGATGCCACATGTGCCTGAGACCCGTGCATAGCAGAACCCAGGAACAAAGGCAAGTAGGAAGAACAGAAGTTGGGAATTTGAAAGAACACTGGATGACAAGTTACAACCCCTTAAAGGACCTGGGTAGTATAATTAGAGGATAAAAAGGAATTAAAGCAAAAAAACAATCCCTTGATACTAAGCCAGTAGCTTGCAAAATAAGGATTCCTTACCATCGTTCCGGTGCAGTCTAGATTGGGGTCTGAATGCTGTTGGGGCAGATGCGGCACGTGGGATGGTCAGTCATAGACAAGTCCTGAGGTGAAGACTAGGCTGACGCTAATTATTCAGAGTGCTTAGCTTGGTTTTTAAAAAAAGTTTAAATGTTATTACCTTTTTCATTTATATCCTGTGTATTTCTTAATCTAGAAGACTATGCTATAATATCAAACTACTTTTGAATGGCGAAAACAATCATAAGTAGTACCCTCTTCCAGCTTGCTGCAGAATGTGCCACATTTCCCTAGCCCAGCCCTCCTGACTGCAGCGCGGGGCTGGGCGCAGCGCGGGGCTGGGCGTTGATGGCACCTAAGACTGCACTTTAAACACGCGCTTCCAGGTGCTTGCCTTCAAGCGGGTTTCTGGTTTTGAGCTCCGTTTGGCGGCTGAGACGTCTGCCCACGAAGAGGGCATCGTGGAGAGCCAGGATTAGTTACCTCAGAACTTGCGTGTGGTTTTCGTGTAAGACCTGGGATTCCAAGGGGCTGTGGGGTGTTAGAAAGATTCATGCCCCTGAGTCCTGAACTGTGTCCAGCACTTTGCCCTTTGTTCCTCACTGGGCCCTTGAATATTAATTTTTCCTGTTAATTTAGGAAGCAGTATGTCGGCTTTGCGACAAGGTGCCCATGGAGCTTGAAGGGGTGAATGGAGTAGCGAAGTCCGGATGTGGCGGCTCCCAAAAAATAACCCTAGAGCTATCTGTTTTGCTGACGTGATGTGTATTGTTTAGGCTGATTATGCTTCTTGCTTTGTGTGTAGGTTAAATTGTTTCTTAGTGAAACTTTCTGTTGACTGTAGTCTGTATGCTACCCTTGATTGTTTTTAAACTGTTTAAAGAATTAATATGCTCTTAGTGGAAGTTCCAGGCATGAACTGCCCATAACGCAATGCCCTTTAAATTGCTATGCTTTTATAGTATAACACTGAGTGTCACGTGGCACTTGGCTGTCTGTTGATGCTACTTGTATTTATCTCAGCGTGACTCATTCTAGAAGGATATGACCAACTCACGTACTCTGGCTCATATCCAAATTCTGTTAATGCCTTACTATTGCCTAACATTTATAGAAAGTGGTCCAGAAAGATATTGCAATAGTCCCCAGCAGAGCCCATCTCTGCCTTCCAAATAGGAAGGTAAGATTGTAAGACCATCATCTGGACTAATAAAATGTGATCATATTACTTTCATCTGGCTTATATAGACTTTCACAAGTTTTCATGATTTCTTTGAGATTTAACAAAGTAATTCACCCAGTTGTTTGTTGTAGCATATTTAAAGATTAGAAGTCACTTGTTTACTATAATAAAATGATACAGTGTGCTGTAGTTTTATATTTCACTGAATTGGTGGTCTTTGGGTATGTATGCTGTTTGGATTTAAGGAACAACGTATGGGAGAATTCAACAGAATTTTCTGATGATGACATAAATGTTAGCTCAATGTGAGAAAGGAACACTTTGCCAGTTCTCCTTGGTATTTTAAAATACATGAAGCCCAAGCTGATCAATTTGAAACATGTAATCATATAATGCTTAGTTTTGTACGATTATAGAGTTATGTCAACAATGAATTGAGAGTCATTTTCTTTATTCTTTTTCATTCCTTTTTGGACCCTGGACAGTTCTTTATTTTCTCTTATTCTTACTTTTTGACACTGAACAAGCTTTCCGTCAGAAACAGTGGGATGAATTTAAGTCTGCTGGAAAGACTAAGTTAAGAAATAGATATTTAGACATTTCAGGAATGTTTCAGAATTTAAGTTATTGGCAAATATAGAAGCAGTCATCATACTTCATGACTGTCTAGGCTACAATTCAGCTGTTGTCTTTGTGTTTATACTCAGAGGACCTGTCATGAATACACTTGAATAATAGATTAATTTTGTTCAAAAAGTGTTTTTCTAATATTATGTTGTAGAGATAAAAAGAAAATCAGTAACAGTTTTGTTAACCTGTACAGATTGTTGGAAAGTTTAAATTGATGTGTGAAACTATTTGGGTTATACTCCAGTAATGGCCTGCTCCAGATGGACAGGAAGGGGAGAGATTATTACGGATGAGTGCAGCCAGGAACGTTTCGTGCAGGTGGCAGGAATTCTCCAAAGTGTCTGGCCTGTTTTTTTTTTTTTTTTTCTTAATATTTCATGAATCCTAGAGTAAGAATTGTTACGTTTCTCCTTGTACAGCTAATAGGCTGTGCAACTGTATTGTTAAACTTGTTAATTTATCTAATAACCATCTATTGACAACCCACTGTGTGTTAAGTATTACATTTGGAATATAGCTTGCGCTAGATCAAGCTCCTGTCATGAAATGTAGGGTAGTCAAAATCTGGAAGGACCTGCTGTTAAATCAGATGTTAGTCTGGACCCCCCAAATCAAAGAATAAATTGGCCTTTAGTCATATAAAGATTAATATGAATGAATAAAATAATAATAAATTAATTTTGTTCAAAAATAATTGCTTATACTTGGATGTTAGAAATATGAAGGTAATAAAGTTTTCAGATTTTTGCTTAAGTCTTAGAATAAATACCTTAATGATTCAAAAAAATCCGTAGCTGTTCTGTATACAGCATGTAATGGGTGCTAGAGAAATGACTGCATATGTTTCATACTCATGTCTGGTACAGAATAAACTTTCCACAGTTCTTGTGGTCGTTTAAGACACTTTGGGGTCCTGTACATTACAAAGACTGGCCTCTCCTTTCTTAGGAGCTACTGGCATACACTACATGGTCCGAGTCTGCCTGAGTTCCCTCAGAATTTTTGTTAGACTTTGAGGGTGAGGAAGACAGAGTTGTGACCAGACTTTCCTACTAGTTTGTTCTTCTGAAATCTAAATTACATGAGAATGTCTTAAATTTTTATCCCTGCTTTCTAGGACTGTTAGTTCCTGTTTTCTTTCTGTTATATTTTTCTTGCTAAACTATTAATTAGTAAGCAATATTAATGCAGTACTTTGAAATCTTTATACATAAAAATATTTAGGGGAAACGTTAGATATAGGGTCAGGAAGCTAGCAGCCCACTGTTTTGGGGTGTGTGTGTGTGTGTGTGTTTAACAATCTTTAATTCAAATGCAAAAGTTTCAAATGTAACAATCTTTAATTCAAATGTAAAAATTCCACTTTCTCCCCCTACCAATCTTACACCCAGTTCCACAATCTTAATAGATATTCCTGAATGAAGATTTACCGTTCAGCTTTGCTTACAGACCATTTAAAAAATACTTAGCACTGGCTTGCTTCCTATAATGCCAAACAAATGATGAACTACTTCAATATGTATTTTTTCTTTTTTTAAACTAAGGAGCAGTCGGTTATCTATAGAAAGCACTACTTAGCCTCCAGGTACATTTCCCAGAAATGGCATGTGCCATTCAAACACCTAAACACACTCATGGTATCAAAGTGGAATATTTCGCCTAATGCGCACTGAAGCATGCATGGCGAAGTTGAAGATCAGTATTATAACTTACTCTCGATGATGGAAATCTTTGGATGAAATGGAGAAACAACAAAGGGAACAAGTTGAAAAAAGCGTGAAGGATGCAAAAGACAAGTTGGAAAATGAAATGGAAAGTGCTTAGCATCATCATCAGGCGAATGTTTTGCGCCAGGATTTGGTGTGATGGCAGGAAGAATTAAGACGTGTGGAAGAACTTCACAATCAAGAAATGCAGAAACGTAAAGAAATGCAGCTGAGGCAAGAGGAGGAACAGCACAAAAGGGAGGAAGATATGATTCGCCAGCGTGAGAAGGCCACTGCTGCTGATTCCTCAGAGGCATAATATTTAGTGTTCCTGGCTGTTTTTTTATAAATGATAAACACATATTTTGATTTGAACCAAGGAATGTATATTTTTATGAAATATGTTATAATCTAAGAATAAACTTCATTTTTTTAAAGGAGAAGAAAAAGAGGGAACAAAATTTATTGTCAAATCGGATCCAGTCCCAGAAAACTGCTAGAGGGAGAGTGGTTTTTGTTGTGGGGAACCAGACATTCAATTGCTTTTGCATGTTAAAATTTTTCTTCTCAGACATTTCTATTATAATCAACTATTATTTTGCCGAGTATATAAATAGCTTTCTATGGGAAACAGACCAGAAAGCCATTCAAGTAAAGTAGAAAACAGCATAATTTGTTTTTGGACAAAGAGTAGAAGAACAAAATGAGAACCTGTGTTTCTTTGCTTGGAACCAAAACCTGATTTGCAGCCACTCCACAGTTTGCTTTTGGAGCAGGAGGTGTCCTGGGAAAGTGTGGACATAGGGGTCCCACAGGCACGGCCTCCGGAACCAGCCCGGTGCTGCCCGGGACTACCCAGCCCAGCGCTCACTCGGGGTCACCAAGCGGGAGAGTCAGATGTGTCCGGCCAGCCAGAACCCAGGTTACATTTCCACGTATTCCAGTGAGCTGTTCACAGGCCTCTTGCCCTAGGTATTTATTTGATCCTGTGGGAAATTCCATCATCTGTGATCTGTGTTGTACTGAATATTAGGCTACTGCGAAGGAAAAGAAAGCATTTGCAGCATTTTGGTTTTTGTTATTTGTGTAAAACACACATTTTTATAAAAACTCTGTTTACCACCTGCCAGCCCATCTACTTACTTTAATGCCCCAGAAAACACTTGAACTTTGTCATTTTTGTTTTCTTTCTTTTTTTTTAAACTAGCTTGAGATGCGTTAGGACATTTTTGTGTTCTCCTTTCTCGGGAAATGCGTTTCTCAGAGCCCTTAGCTCTTGTTCCAGGCTCAGTAAGAGTCCCTGTGGACCGTTACACAGCTGTTGTCCTGGAATATCTCCGTCATCCTGGGGACTCCGCTGGCTTCTGTGCCGCACTGGGTCTCCTACTTCCTAGATCCTGTCTCTTTTCTTTTGGTTATTCCCATGTCCTGCGAGAGCACATCATCTGGTACTTTCTGGTGAAAGGAAACATCTCAGGAAATTTCTTGTAGTTTTTAAAAAGGGTAGGAAGTACTGAGTTAAAAATCTGAAGTTCATGGGCTTTTCTTTTTTTTTTCTCTTTAATTTGTTGTTTTGAGACAGGGTCTTGCTGTGTAGTTCAGGCTGGCCTTGAACTGACTGTGTAGCCCAGACGGGCCTCCAACTCAGGATGATCTGGCTACCTCAGCTTCCCTGTGCTGGGATTACAGGAGTGTGCCACCACCCCTGGCTTCATGGGTTCTTACAAAGAAGTATAACCCACCTCTGTCTCTCCCATCTTCCTGCCTCGTCGTCCGAAGTAGCTGCGGCCTCCAGTTCACGCAACCCGCACCACTGCTCCATGGCTCTTCTCTGTAAGGGTTCTAGCATTGCCTTCCTCACCCTGAGTTGCCGACCTCTTCAAGCACCTCAGCAGAGCTTCCTTCACAGTGGGTGGCTTTCCAACATTGTTCAGGCAGCTTTCTTTACCCAGAGAAAGTATAAACGTGCTATGCTGTTACTCTTAAAGTCCTCCGTATAAAATACTTCTCTCTTCAACTTACTGTTGTCAGGCCTGGGATATAGGGTTAATTTCAATGTTTTTGAAGAAATTAAAGTTTTGTTTTTCTAAACTTCATAAAAGAAGTAAACTTATTCTTAGGCCATTAATGTGTTTATCAGATCAACCAGAGTCCCAAGTAATTTTTCAATTTCTGTTATGGTAACTGAATAAAACCTAATGAGAAGTAATCACAGAGACAGCATTTCACACTACCTTGGGTAGCAGAAGGTGCACTGGTCCAAAGAGACAAGAAGTCCTGGATGGAAATTGATTAATTAACTGATTTTGTGGTGCTGGCCACCAAACCCAAGTCCTTACACCAGGCTAAGCAAGGGCTTTTTGGGGGCGCTATATCCCAGCATCAGAATTTTGACTTCTAGGGTGGAAAACATTCCTTCTCTTCCTTAAAGAGTCCTGGCGATAAGACTCCTGCGTCATTTTCTCACTTAACCTACCTTCTTGTTTGTGTGTTGTAGGCCAGACTTACTAGGCTTTTGTTCTCTCAGTGTTTTCATTGTGAGTGTAAGGAAAGGAGCAGAGAATGCGCTTAGTGAGTGAGGACACAGACGGCCTGCTTTAAAGCTTAAAGAAAAATGGAGTGGACTTGCTTTCACTCTATTCGTGCTGTTCTCTTAACCCAAACGTTCTGATTTTAGTTAAGAGTTCACATTATGTGTTTGGTATGAAAATTGATATAGATGAATTACCCTTTCACATTTGCCATTTGGAACTCCGACCTTAAAGAATATGCTTCTATAACTCCACATTAATTTATTATTTTTGACTTGTCCTGCCAGTGTTTCCAAATTCTTAAGTTTTCCTCCTAGTGTAGATGGTTTCTCCTTATCTAATTTGTTTCAAGCAGGACAGGGTAGTTTGCATAGCTTTCTAATGTAGGGTTTCCTAACTTCAGTGCAAAAGCAGATCATGTGAAGAGGCAGATTCTGGGGAGAGGGCTTCAGAGTCTGCATTTCTATTTAATAAACTCGCAAGATGCTGGTCCTTCTGATAGTACTTAATTAAATAGCAAAGATCTACATTACTGAGGATGTGGGAATAAATTGACCCCTTCAACATACAGAATCTGTTTTGAAGTATGTAAGTCCCTGAGTTTTGAGAATTCAGTGGGAGACCTTGCATTATTATTTTCTACTAAGTACATCTAAATAGTTCTCGATTACTTTTTTAAAAGGGTTACTCTTCGCGGCTGGAGGGTGGCTCAGTGGTACAGTGCTTACTTGGGTGTGCAGAGCTCTGGCTTCAGTACTCAGCACGCATACATACACACAAAGTTTCGTATTTGAAATATTTCATATTTGAAGGTCACCGTTTAGAAGTAATTCCGGTACCATATTTTCATTTATTAATCTGTTCTATATATTAAAACCATAAAGTATATTTCTCCTGTTATCTTTGAAGAAAACATTGTACTTGATACTCACTAAACTTCAGTTTGCAGCACACAGCAAAATATACATTTCTTACAAAAAATACACATCTCTTGTCTATAGCTCTGAGTCATTAGGGTCTTATTATATATACTATTTTATGGTTGTACAAACATAAAACCAGAGAATATAATATGAACAAGTTAGTAACCAGCTTTATTGAAATCTGTGTTCTTCTGTAACTATTAGCTATGAATGAAGAGTAATGCTTCTGTTTTTTTCCTTTTTTAAAAAATAGCTCAATCGCTAAAAGAATTTGCAAGGCTACTTATTACAGTAGAAGAAGAAAGACGGAGACTGGTAAGTCTGTTCCCTATTTTTAAATAACCTTTGTTTGCTTGAGCTTATTGAAAAAAAAGACTAGACCTCCTGAGCTATGCTGTAAACCCTTATTATCTGACACGTGTACCAAATGCCACATTTTATGAAGAGGTTTGGGAGTATAATTACCAAATATTGCTAATAAGATACACCATTCTGTTTATTTTGTTTATTCAGCAGCTGTAAGTTACCTTCATTTTGGTTACCAATCTAATTGGTCTGAGATTAGAAATACTGAACACATAATGAAAATGGGAAACGATAATGAAAATGGGAACACATGATTGGAGACGTGGACAGAGTCGGAGGTGCCGTGGAAGCCACGGGCAGACACAGCTCCGGGTGGGTGAAGCTGGGATTCAGACCCTGTGCAGAGGGTTCAGAAGAGCGAAAACCCATTGGTGGGGGGACGTGACTTAACAAATGGGTTAAAGGATGTCCAACGGTTTGTCGTAGTGTGTGTCGGGGGAAAGAAAGCCAAGAGAATGTACTGAGCACCAAGCACAGTTGGTACTGAGCGCCAAGCACAGTTGGTGCTGAGCAGAGGAAAAGCTGCTCCTCTGAGGAGGAGGGAAGGAGGAGAGGATTGAGGAAAGCAGTAAGATGTGCAACGGCCAGGTCACTGCCTGGACAGGTGGAGAACAGTGTGAGAAATGAATGGTTCTCCGCCTGTGACCAGAGGAAGTTTAAAGCAGCCCGAGACAGGTTATGGAGGAGAACAGCAAAGGGAAGCTCCTGAGTGATGAAGAGCCATTGAAGTTAGACATAAATGTGTCAGAAAGACCAGCTGCCGTGGTTTCTTGGACTTTCCTAGTAAAACTCGGTGTTGGCCTGTGAGCAGTGTTGGGAGGGGAGCTTTGGGCCAAAGGCTGGCACAGGAACAAGGCGCTGGACGAAGGGGACGTGGACTTTATACTGTGAAAATTGGTCTGGGCAATTACAGTGGGAACAGAAGCAGAATGGTAGTGATAGCCTCAGAGAGCGGAAAGAGAAGCGTGACTTTAGGTTGGGGCTTCCCTGGGAACAAAGGCCAGTGAGCAGCACTCCAGGGCAGAGAATGGAAGTGGGAGTGCAGAGCCGTGAGGCTGAGCTGTTGCTGAGCTGGGAAAGAGGCCTCAGGGATCGAGGAAGCGGATCTCAGCAGGTCCTGAGATTGTGGATGTGATGACAGGGTAAAGGGCTGAGATTAAGGCTGGGAAAGGGCTGAGGAGTACAGCAGAGTATTACATAAATCAGGGAGAACATCGAAATGCCAGGTCTCAGTGCTTCGAAGATCTTCGTTTCTTCCTTTGGCCATGTTCTGATTTCAGGGAGGAAGAAATCTTGTTTCATTAGGTGAAGTCATATCGTGGGTTTAAATTGCTTTACCTGTTGTTTCAGAGAAGATCTAGTATAAGGTGCAAAGGAGTGGAATAATCTCTATAGATAAAAGCCTGACAGAATGTGTTTCCACAAAGATTGTGTACAAAACAATCATTAAACCCACAAATCTAAATACTGGACTGATAAGCAACACTTCTAATCATATGGTATTACTATAAATGAATAATTCTAAACCTGGTAATGCATTGAATGCAAAGATGAGTCAGTGAATTTGTGCTTTAAAAATTAGAATATTTTAAATATACTAGGAAAGTGTAAAGGAACTCTATAATTATAACGCCATTTAATTATTGTTTTCAATTGATAAATCACAAGTATATATTAATTGGGTTTGACCAAGTCGTAAGTATGTCAAAACAGAAAGGCAAAACTAAATCTCATGATAGATGAAAGGGGGGGGGCGTTTAGCACTTTGTAGTTTAAATAAATTGTTTTATCACCAATGATTTACCATACTTAACAGAATGAATAGATATGTTAGCTTGGTAACTTAATGACTGTTTGCAGAAAAAGAGCCCAAAGAAACATTGACTTTAGAAATGGAATCTCTGGGGCTGGGGATTTAGCTCAGCAGCAAAAGTGCCTGGCTGGCAAGCGCAAGGTCATGAGTTTGATTCCTGGTACCGGAAGAAAAACAAAAAAACAACAAAAAAAAAGAAATGGAATCTCTTCTTAGAACTCAGTGTTTTTTCTGTTAAAGTCAACAGAAAATGCATTTTTCATGCAACAAAAAAGTGAGAGAAATAACAGAAAATGCATCTCAGAAATTTTTGATGGTATTACTTTTTCTGTCTTGCTTTTCCATAGAAAGATTTATCTTCCAGGATGCAACAGATCCCAAAATATTGACTGACACCTGTCATTGCATGGTCGTACCAAGAACGGCCTTTTCATGACACACATATAAATTATTTAGTAGTCCTTTGTACCAGCCTTAATACTTACTAGTTAAAAGTTTAAGATCGTTTCTTTATTATTGAGGTAGACTTGTAAGAAAAGGTATATCTTTGTTAGAAATGTTAGACCTTTGCCCCATAAAATACAGCACTTAAGTCATTTTACTTGGAAGGTACCAGAGCTCGGATACCTTTACGGAAGGATGAAGACTGCTCCCAACTCCAGCTTCCTGGTCCCATTGCTTCCTCTCTCTTCGGATCAGGCTGATGTGGCCGTGCAGATGTTACTGTTCTATCCAGGCTATGCAAAGTTAGTTTCAATCAGTACTAACACACCAAGAGAACTCCTTAGGGAAACAGGAAGTGCTCAGCTGTGGCCTTCGGGAAGAAGTCTGCATAAACTCCCCTTGATTTACACTAAATAGTGAAGTAGACTCTGGCCACCGAGCCTCTGGGATGGACGGGTTCTCTCCCGACTCCCGGGAGCCGAGCCCGCCCCTGCGCTCAGTTCTCCCTTGTCAGTTCTCGGTTCTCGTCCTCCTGCTTCGCACGCTTGTCCCGTAGACTCTTCCCGTCCTCCCAGTGTCTCTCAGCTGGTTTTGGACGTGGACTTCTGCATTTTCATGTCATCTGCCTTGCACGTTCTGACTCACAGTCTGTCCCGATTTGCTCTGTGCTGTCCTTTCAGCCTTATCCCAGATCGCGTCCCTTGAACCCTGTCATTTCTGTACAGTCTAAGCTGGTCCCCTTTTTCCTTGTATATTGTGCCAGAATACCTGCTTCCGTGCAGTTTGAATCAGAAACCGGGACATGGAACGTGTTTGGTGGTGAGGTTGTTAACGGAGATGAAGAGGAAACGGGGGAGGCGCAGTTACATTTCGAGTCTGCTTAGGTACCTGCTGCTTGTCTCAGTGCCCTTGTCTGGGGAGCCTGGAGATACAGTACATATGCTGGACTTAAGAGGAGCAGCTGGGGTTGGAAGTATAAACTCAGAAGCTGTCGGCATCTAGAGCGTATTGAAAGCTCTGGGAATGGATGAGCTCACCCTCTGCGCGTGGAGACTGAAGAAGAAAGGTGGGAGGAGGGAGCCCAAAGGTGTCTGGAGTCCAGTGTTGGGTCCGAGGTGGTGGAATCAACAGAGGAGGTTAGATCAGTAGGAAAACTCACAGAAGGATGCTTGGACAGCTTTTTCCAAGCCCCGTTTCTTCACTTGTAAATAGTAAAGATGGAGGACCATAACCAAGAGAAGCTGATGGCATGTGGCCCAATCCTCCGGGTAGAGGGTCTGAATGACCGCCTTTGCTTTAACTACTCTTCCATCCCACCACCTCCTGCCCTGTGGACCCCTTGTGTTCTAAGCAGTCTGAGCCCCTGACCCGGATGGATGTTTTTATGTGGGTGTATAATGATGCACTTACACATGTTTTTTCTTTGACTCTATCTTTGTCACCAACAACTGCTTCAACTGCAGAATATTTTATCTAATACTATCTTAGAGAGTTTATACAGTTGAACTTCTTTTGTTTCTCATTTTAATTAATGAGATACTTCTTTTTTAACTATCATTGTTAACAACATCTCATACTCAATCCTTGACCAATGTACATTGCACCACGTTTCCCACAAGTTACGTTCTCTGCATTCAGCACTCAGATTAGTCTTTTAATACTTTGGTAGTGAAAGTGCTTTCCTGAAATGAGCTGGGTACCTGGATATTACTTTGGAATTAAAAATTTATACAGGGACTAAACGGGGAAGTACATCGTCTTAATTAATTTTCTAATTTCGTTCTTTCACTTTAAAAAAAGACCATAAATGCTACCTAAAGATTAAAATCAGAGTAATTTTAGATATTTATTAAAGGAGAAAAATGTGTCAGAAACATGCATTACTTGGTAACTGATCAAGCACTCTGAGCTCTTAAAAGCCTCAAGAGATTTAAAGAATGTAGCTGTGATACCCAGTACCTTAGAAATGCGCTCATATGATTTTTCAGTACCTGAAATGTGTTTTTCATTATGTGGCTTATATTATACTTCTATTCAGTAGTGGTGCCAGGCGCTGCTATAATAATGTTTGAGCTAATTGAATCCACACACCGGCCCACTAAGTTATGCATTTTAAATACAGCTTGAACATCTCAACTCTGGTTCTGGGGCTTGAACCCAAGACTTTGCACTTGCTAGGCAAGTGATCAGTCACTGATTTGTGACTGACGTGCACTTTCCCCTCCCCCTTTAAATTTCTTTTACTTTGGGATGGGAGTTTCACCACATTTCCCAGCCTGGCCTAGAACTTAGGATCTTCATGACTTAGCCTTTGGAGTAGCTGGGGGTAGACTGTGCTCCACCCTGCCTAGCTCAAAATAAAAAACTGCTTGAGTACTGCCATGATACTCAAAAAGTTCCAGGCTTTAGAGCTGTTTGGACAGGAGACATTCAGTGGTAAAAGTCAGCAAGTATTCCAAAATCTGGAAACTCTGAGATTTGAAATTCTGCTGATTTGAAACATTTCAGATAATGGATGCTCAGCCTGGGTACCTATTTTAAAGAGAAATGCAAAGGCTTGTAATTAGTGAATGATATTGCGAGAAGTTGGACCCAGGCTGTTGGACCCTAATTCACAGTGTTACAATCTAAGACTTTATTTAATTAGAGCAGCTGAAATATATTGTTCTTAGACGTGTGAGATGCACTAGTAAGTGCTTTAAATGTGTTACTTTAGTATTTTACAAAAATTAGGAAGAAAGAGGCATTTCAGTTTTAAAGTTATCTTAGATTAATTTTCAGATACCTTACTTAAGCAGGCATGTATTTTAGCAAAAGCTTCATCCATTCATCCGTTGATAGTGCCCACACCAAATTTTTGACACATCCAAGCTAAAATGTTCAGTAAGTCTGATAAACCTATTTGAGTCTTTTCCCTCCCTTTGAATTCATGAAATAGAATATTGTAAATGTTTAATCTTTTGCCAAAAGTTTTGCTTTACAGATATGCCCTCAGTAGGTGATACTGATTACCCTCTAAAATATTGACATTGCTCCTATTATATGCTTAGGTCCAATTATCTGTGAAGTAATCCATTTCTTTGTTGTCTCTGACAAATGAGACAAAATGCACCAGTATTCTGCATGCATGCATATGGATATTTCTGGTATACCTTAGACTAGCTTTCATTAGAAATCAACCTTAGTTATACTTGCTGTTTACTGATACTTGTATATAACGCCCTCACCTGAAATTTAGAAGGTAAAATACAGATACCTCTGTTCTGTAGGCTATAAAGTTCTGGCTTTCACCTTTCTTGAAGTGCGACAGTTATCTGGTGAAAATTGTGTACTGGGATTGGGAGGTGGTGGGTCCCACATAACTCATCACAAGTGCAGTAGTAGTGGTATTTATTTTTTATTGCAAACAATCATAGTACTCATTCGTATTTTTATGTGTATGTGTATTTGTGTTTTCACGTGCGTTTTTATTGGCTCCTCACCACAATCTGAATGAAGTCGACCTCTAGACAAATGAGCTTTGCAGCGGGATGCAGTCCGCCAGTGAGTGACAGAGCTGACGGTGCAGGACTCAGCTCCAGGTTCTTCACACTCCGGGTAGCTCGCAGCTCGCTTCCTCTCCTGTCCTGTCTTCTCTTTTTTATTTAGTTTTAAGTACCTCAAGTTCAGAAGACCGATCTTTTTGGGGATTTTTTTTCCTTGTATCTACTGTGTGTTCTGAAAACCTTCCTAGTTGTTGTGCAACGTTTTGTATAGTGCTTAGGGCACAAGCTCCGTGACAGTCGAAGAAAAAGGCGATGGCCAGGAGTCATCACAGGTAAACCTTCTATGTACCACTTCTCAGGTCACTGGGATTAATTTACTATGGTTAAGTCTGACATAGAAATAAACTTGCTTTTAGTAGAAGCCATTAATTTAGAGTGAAAGACTTAAATGGGAGCATGCTAGGATTTCAAAAACTATTTCGGAGTGTTCATATTTGGGGATTTTGTCCTTTGAGTATATAACTGAAAAAGACTTAGGACTTAATGAGAACTAAAAATGACTTTCAGAATGCTAAAAATATCTCAGAATAGACATAGAATAGTGGTCAGTGAATCTTGTCCTGGTGGGCTGCCCTTTAATCTTTTCCCTGCTTGTTCCCTCTTCTCCCCGGAGTACAGGGAAAGGGACAGCCAGAGGTAAAGCCTACACTTCATTGCGGTGCTCCTTGCTTGCCTGATCTTGCAGAAGAGTGCGTGAAAAGAAGGTTGTGCTTTTTCCTTAATAAAACTCGGGTCAGCTGCTATTAGGAGTTCTGCTTTTCGTGGCTGGCACCCAACAGAACGAACTGCGTTGGCACTAATTTCAAAATGTGTATGCTCTGGTTTCTCTTCAGATCGTGTAAATCTGGGCAGGCCTCGTGGCACAGTGGGAGTGCGTCTCACTCCAGATCGTATAAATCTTTCACCTTTTAAAAAAATGTATTTTATGTTAGTATGCCAGTTTCATTGACACTCGTACATGATTTCTTTCTTTACAATTGATATCAAACAGCTGATGTTTAGAAGTTAAATATGAAATTGCTAAATTTAAAGATTTTCTTTAAAGTAGACAGGTAAAAAGAGTCATCTGATATTTATATTTTCTTTCCCAAGACTATTTCTTTTAAAATAAAGATTATAAGGGAAATTTTCCAGGAGAATATAAGGAAGAATTTAGGGAACTTTTCTACCAGATAGTGCAATTAAAAAGCAACCAATTTAAGATAAGATATTCTAACTAATGTGCTTTTGCATTCTTTTAAATTTTTCCGGTCAAAATACAAACTGAACTGAAAATTTCTTTTTTAGTTTGGTACTTTGTACGGACCCTTTCGGTGAGATTGTTGTTGGTGTAACGGGGTGTGACGGAATATGCATGTGGGCTGTGATACCTGACAGGTGCACACGGCGCCTGGGCTTCTAGCCGTTCTCCATCTCTCCGTCCTTCATCTTCCTGCCTTTGCCATTTATCCCAGGTCTGCGGACTTTAATGCAGTGTTGGGTTTCTGTTTGTTTGTTTGTTTGTTACCGAGTTTTCGGGTTTCTGTAGTGGTAGGGATCAAACCCAGGGCCTTGCGTGTGTGCTGCCACTGACTTGTACCCCAGCCTCATTTTGGCCTCTTGACGTTGTGTATCACGTTAAATCTTTTCCACTGTTACCTTTGCACTTCAAAAATACCTTTCCTCTGTGGTGCTGGGCATCACTTTTTAGCAGTAGTGATGGTGATGTGCTAGTCTTTAGGACAGTTGTAAGCCATTTTTGATGTTCTTTGATGTGGAGGAGGAGCAAAGACACTTTGATAAAGGGTGTAAATGTTTGTAAAATCACTGTGGAGCCATCGTGCAAAAGTTGTTTAACACCTGCACAGGGAACTTAAAGGGCAAAACAAACAAACAAACAAACAATAAAACTGAGTAGGGATGAGGTAGATTAGAAAAACACCTATAAAAGACGACATCGAGGGGAGTTTTAAATGATGTGCCAAAGCTGTGGATGGTTGAAAAGTGTCAGCAACAAAGCGGGTACTCTCCGCCTAGGCACTGGAGTGTTGCTCGCTGAGGGAAACGCCTTTTGCTTTTACTTCTTATTAAAGCATAGTCACGACGTTCATGCTCTGTGGATGGACTTAATTTGAGAATCAAGATAAAAAGTAAGATTTAAAAAATAAAACTTTTTTTTAATTAGTTATAAGAAATGCTTACAAAAAATCTTGTGTATTCTATATCCTACTTATCCCAATGGTAAGAACTATAAAGTAATAGGAAAAAACTTACTACACTTCACTTGGTTATAGTATTACTTAAAAATAACAAATTATTTATCCACTTTCCCTTTGTCCTAGAATCAGAATTTATAGCTTGAATAGTCTGACTCTTACTGGATTATCAAGATGCCTTTTTCATGCTGGCATTTATTTGTGCGTCGCTGAGGGCAAGTTTGCAGGGCAAACAGGTGCCCCCACCGCGACTTCCTCACTGATTTCCTAAGCTGTCTGTGGGAAGGGTAACATCCTATGTGAGACTCAGGGACAGCTGAAATCTCAAACTGGGGACTCTTACAGCTTTTCCTGTCTCTGCTTATACGTGTTCTGTTTCATTCTCTTCGTTGGCTTCTCTCACACAGAGTTAGAAATACTGCCACTCCACTCACAGAAATAATTTCTATACAGGCTTGCTAGTCCTTTGGTACATTTTTTTAAAAGAAAAAAAAATCATAAAGAAGGTTCTGATTGGCCCAGCTAAGACCACTTAAAACTGTTGACGTTACAGGGTATGTGGTGTGGACTTCCCTCTCAATCTGAGTACTGTTTTCAGAAATAAAGGAATTATTGTCAGTTGGGCAATGACCCTATCTGTTGTATATTGTAGTACAGTACTGACCTTAAGAAGTTTCCGGTTAACATTGTCATTGAACAGAATATCATGATAGCAAGTTGTATCTGCAATTTTATGGGATTTAAAACATTGACTCAATCAAACATTAGAAATCTTCATTTTAAAAATTAGAAATGAGCCAAAGATGTGCATGCTGTATTACTATTTAAATCCAGTATTGTTTTGAAAGCCCTGTAGTGTACATAGCAAAATAAAAATGAAAGCATAAAAGATCTGAAACAGAATGAAAGGAACAAGGCTTTTTAATGTTATCTTCAATATAGAAAATCTCTGAACATCTACATATTGTTAGCTGGGTTGATGGTTATGCATTCACTGTATTTCTGTACCGCCTCAAAAATGCGAAGGATGCATTTAGCGAAGGATATGCAGCACTCTCATGTGTGAAATTATGATTCTTTTAAAGATAGGTAAGTAGAACTAAATGAATAGGAAACTAGTATGGAGAGTCCGTTAAAAAGAATGATTTAGCCATTCTTTTTCTGCCAGCTGTATTCAGTGAAATGATCTATTGTAGCAATCTAACCTCCAGCAATGCGATTAACTTTTTACTAACACAGTGCTAAACTGCAGACTGGCATTGAAGATAATGTACTTCAGTTTTTTAAAAATTTTGAAATATGGTCATCCTTTGAAGAATTTATCTTCATTGTACTCTAGACTTCTACCTTGGAGTTTTCAGATTTTTTGAACACAAACATTGCTGATTGAAAAACTAATAACTCTCTTTACAACCACGTGTACTATGTTGGGGGAGAAAATACTCTTTGTCTGAGTTTCTTGATTTCTGTCATGATTTCTTGCAGCAAAAATAAAATACCCACCCTGACCTGAGACTTTCAATTCTGTTCGCTTAGTTTCACTCACAGTATTATTTCCGTTCAGCATGCACAGCAGAGTGCTGTTTATAAGATGGAAATAAGATAGAAGGTATTTTCTAGAGTCAGCTGAAGCTAGAACACAAAGTTGGGAAGTCTAGATTCCAGTTAATGGTGGACATTCAGTAAAGTGTTGAGCTACCTGGGACTTGTTTTCTTTTTTTATACATGAAGGGTGTTCAGTGTTTTCCAAAGTGTGAAATGAAAGCCGCCGGCAATGTGTTAGGTATTAAGTATTATATGAGTGAACATTTTAAGTTTTAGTAACACCACATTTATTTGCAATGTATGTTGGCTACAAAACAACTCCAGGTTTAGGGGAAATTGTTGTCTTGCAAAGAGCGTATTAAAAGAAGTGAATCCATTTACAAGGAAATTGGAGGATAAGGATATGCCCCAGTTCGTGGAAAGGATATGTGAGTGACTAGAACTTCGGAATTTATGGAGTAGGTGACATACATGCTTTCATTATCTTATATTTGATTCTGTAACTGGGTCCTCCTGTACTGTGTGCTCTGCTGGATATTGTCCACAAGCAGCTTCAGGTTTACCACATCATTTATCAATCTTATATTTAAAAAAAAAAGACCTCTCCCAGAAACTCTCTAAATTCTCTGTGGTTTATTATGAGTGAACAAGCTGTAATAGCATGACCACATCGGTGATAGGTTAAACCAGGTTCTGTTTATTTCTTATGCTGAGAGTACAAGCTGTCAACAGTATTACAGTATTTGGGAAACTTTATAACAGTGCAGGTTGTGGAGCAATATGCTGCTTAAGGTAGTTTCCATTTTCATTTGCAAAAAGAATGGGATTTTTGACACTGCAATACGGTAGTTAGATTAGCAATCATTTGTTCATCAGATATCTGTTAATACCTTCTTTGGCTGGATATTGCTCCAGGAGCTGCTAATAAAGCTCTGGGGGAGAAAAGTTTCTGTCTTCTAGTTAGCAAAGACTCATGTCACTAACGAGAAATGCAGAATGTATTATCAGATGGTGATACGCGCTTTGGCAAAAGGAAGGCAGGTAAAATCGGTATAGTGAAGTTTAATGTGGGATAGTCAGAGAAGACCTCAGTGAGGGGACGTCATTTAAGCTGGAATCTGACAGAGGGGAAGAGAGCTGCCCATCTTTCAGACCTGTGGTAGAAACGCTTTTCAGTTCGCTGAAATAGCTTTAAAAAAAGTGCAGAGGCCCTGAGGCTGGAGAGCACTGGGGGTTTTGAGGAGCAGCTAAGAGGGTGATGAGCCTGGAGCGCAGGAAGGATGGAAGGTGTGAGTGGGTCGAGGATATGAAGGGTGTGTCCATCGGTTTGGGCCTCATATAAAGAGTTGGACTTCGGCTGTGTAGAGGGGGCTGTCAGAAGAGGAGGACATAATCTGATTTAGAATTCAAAGGATTGCCCTGTTACGTTATACAGTGTGGGTAAGGGACAGGGCTGGGCTCTGTACCCTAACTGCAGATACCAGTTAGGAGGCTGCGTTAGTTATTCTATTAAGAGGTGGTCTGTGCTAGAAAGAGAGCAGTGGAGGTAATGGAAGTGATCGGGTCCCGGGATGATTTTGTGGCTCAGATATCAATCCTGAGGAAAAGAGAGGAAGCAGTGATGTGTCATTGGGAGTCTTTCTGAACCTCAGAGCTTCTGACATTTTGGGCGGATAACTTTTTACTATGCAAGTCTGTGTTGTGCACTGTAAAATGTTGAGCAGCATCCCAGGCTTCTGGACGTGAATCTCCTGCTCCCACGAGCCTTCTCATATGGTATCTCTGCACAGACGGCGTTGCTTTCCCTCTTCTTACCGGTTTCCTCTTGGTCATGCTGCAGACCTCAGCATATGTAAGTCATGGATCTCCCACGGAGGACGCAGCCCCTGCACCTCTGGCGTGAATTGTATTGCATGCAGTACCCAGTGTGTTTCCTTCATTCAGCCTGTTGTTTGCAGTCCTACCCTTGTTTGTGTTTTGGTTAATCTCCGTTAAATTGTATACTCTGTCATCAGAGTGCAGAACTGTCTCACACTGCTGGTCACCAGTGCTTCCTGCTGAATTATGTGAAGAGAAGCAATCTACAGGTGTAGCATTTTTGCTGTGTGTTTTGTTAAAATGCTGTTCTGCATAACTTGAACGACTTTCCCTTTGAAAAACAAAATCTAAGCTGAGTGTATTGTTCTGAGCTTAGTCCCCAGACAGATGTGTAGATGTTACTTTTTAGATGTGCAGAAAATTTTGAATTAATGACTGCAAGAAACGACTGTGCAAAAATGATATGAAACACTACAACTTTGTCTCTAATTAAAGTAAAATTCGTGTAACATATACTTTGCCATCTTAAAGTGAATGATTCACTGGTGTTGTTTATTCACAGTATTTTGCTACCAACCTTCTAAACTTTACCAGCTTTCAAAATTGAAACTCAACACCTATTAAACAGCAACTTTGCATTCCTACCCTCCTGTTCTTCAAACCACCATTCCTCTTTCTGTTTCCGTGAGCTTGACTACTCTAAAAATCTCATACAACTAGACCCATACAGTATTTGTCTTCTTTGTGCCTGGCTTTCTTCACAGAGCACATTGTTCTCAAGATTTAACCATGTGTAGCATGTTTCATCAGAATTTCTTTCTTAAAGTCGAATAATACTCTAAGTACGTGTCACACGTTTGCTTAGCCATTCATCCCTTGGTGGTTTCCTGGGCTGCTTCTGTCTTTTAGCTATTGCGAGTCATGTTGCTGCTATGAATATGTCATATTAGATATACAAATTGTCTTTGAGACCTTGCTTTCAATTCTTTTGGATACATACACACAAATGATATTGTCCATTCATAAGGTAATTTCGTGTTTAATTTGTTGAGACACTTCCATACTACTTTCCAAGAGGTGATGCATTTCACATTTCTGGGGCATAGCCTGGGAGTTCCGGTTTCTCCATAGCCTTGTTCACACTTGCTTTTTTGCTTTGTTTTTCTTTTTCATAGTAGTCACCCCATTGGTTGTGTCCAGTAGGAGATTTACTTTTAGGTACAGCTGGGGTGGGTAAAATGTGCGTTTCACATATATGGATTTATAGGATTATTAGTGAGTATTCTAGAGTGTCAGGGGGTGCTGTCTATTTCAGAAGACACTGATGTAAGAGCTTGCTTTGTGGTAGGGCAGATATTGTCTAACATCAAAAAGATATTTTACTGTGCTTTTTCAGATGTTCCATGATTAAGAATGATGATCATTTTTAAAATAAGCCTAATCTAGAGTGTGTTGGTACTTTGTATAATTTAGTCATTTGAAGCTTCATTATTTTAATTGGCAACAGTTAGGTAACAGTAATTTCCTTTGCCTTTTGTTCTTTTCAGACAAATGTTCAAAAGCTTTGCTGCCAGCCTCAGAAAGGGAGGCTATAAAAGTTAGAATAGCTGGATGTTTCCATAATAAACTTGTTGTTGTAGCTGGAGCTTGGGTGGTAAAATTGGGAATGGAGGCCTCTTCGTGGGCCTGACCGTGGCCGAGTGGGCACGTGGTAGAAAGGCAGAGTAGGCCTGGCGCAGCTGGAGGATGTGTCCCTAACAGAAGCAGCGCTCCTGGGGGGTTCCAGGCTCTGTCTCAGGAGGGGTGAATCAGCAGAGAACGTGGTGGTGGGGCTGACACTCCAGAATAAAGTCCACTTACAGTTGGGAAGAACAGGGATTTTGACCCAGCACTGTAGATACTTTGAGCAGGTTGAGTCCATGTTCCAGAGGGCTGTTTCCTGCCTTGTGGAATGTTTAGCAGCAGTCTGTACTCTGCCCACTCACGCCAATAGCAGACTTCTGGTCCCCGCTCCAGTTGGCAGAACCAAAACTGCCTCCAGACACTGCCACACGGCCCTAGTTGGGAGCCGCTGGAGCAGTGCATTCATGGGGGAGCAATTCCTGGCGTATCTCATAGGTATTCTTTAGCATCATTGGACTTGCAGGTAATTGGTGGTAATTACTAGTCTTGTGGACTAGATTGAGGCTCTCCAAAGGTAAGGGCAGCTCTATGCTGTTTTAGTGCTAAATTTTATCTCTGGGTAATAAATTGGAGCTCAGGAAATGATTGCTGAGTTGAATTCAGATGAAATATTTGTGCAAATATAATCCTTGACAACTTGAGAAATTTCCTAAAGTCAGCCAACATAGTTTTTAATATTTTCTATGATAATGAATATTTTAACCCCTTGCTGTGTGACAAACACTGTAATACCTGACATGTATATGCTCATTTAATCTCCAGAGCCATTGTATACAGTAAATTCTATGACACTGAGTTTGTAGATAAAAAAAAAAAATTGACCGCTGCTTGTTTTTAATATTTGTACTTAGCAGGATGGAGAGTCCAGAAATGGAGCGGTAAACCTCACAGGAGTCTGCTTTTTCTCTACTCCAGTGAATTCACAAGGCATTGCCTGAAGATTTTTGGTGGACAGGATACTGATAGTTTATGGAAGCAAACTGACACAGTGATAGTCTTTCTGTCAGAACGTTATCAACATCCAGGCTGACAGGTCAAGACTTTCCATTTCTTCTCAATGATCCCTTTCACAGAGCAATAATTTCATGCCTTACGAGATACTCATATTGGCTCCGGTAGTCTTGGGATACATTTACCATGGCGAGACCACAGAGGAAGACTGTCTTCCCAGTAGGGGACAGGAGCGCCTACTCATCCAGCTCTCAACGTCGTTGTGCCTCTTCCTAACATCCTGCTTCCTCTGAGGTTCTCTTGTTCACCTTTAATTTTGTTAGCATCCTTGCTTAGACAGATTATCGTCTGATGACCTCTGTGCTATGACAGATATCTAGGAAAGGAGTGAGACAAGTATCTGCTCCTACCATGCTGAATTATTGGTGGGGATGTATATAAAAAATGACAGGAATATGGGACATGATGAACAAACCCCAGGAGCAGTGTGCAGGCAGCTACAGGTGTCCAGGGGAGTGGGGAGTACTTGTAGGTGAGAGATTTGGAAATGCTTTGTGGAGAAGATAGCATTGCACGGGTCTTAAGTGATCAATTCCAGCAACAACAGATAGAAGAGAAAGAGGAGGAAAGGAAATGCTAAGAGAAGGAAGGAAAGTAAGGAGAGAAAGGATTGTTTAGCTGAAGTGGCTGTTCCTAGGATATAAGAGAATGTGTTTATCCAAAAGGACAAATGTACTTGTGCTTACACAAGACAGAACTTGTTTGTAGACAGGAAATGCAAGAAAGCATACTAATACTTTCTGTCTGGTTCACGGTGCTCCTTTTTCTTTTCTTCTTCTTTTTTTTTTTTTTTTTTGGTCTGTGGAACACTGCTGTATGTTTGGAGGTATCTAAGAAAGCTGAGCCTAGCAGGATTCCAGCCAGACTGGGTGGGGGGTGGAGATGGGAAGGAAGACATGAACAAACATAAGGAGACATGGAAACGTGGATGGCGTCAGTGGGAAAGAAGTGGTTCATGTGGAGGAATAGAAGGAAAGTCCATATTGTGGAAGACATCCAGGCCAAGGTAAAGAGTTTGACATAGTTCACCAAGCAGCAGGGCTTGGATGCGTATTTTCTGGTTCTGTTGTCAGAGTTAGGGAACTGTTTTGTCATTGTCTCAACGTGGGGATTTAGATTTATATTTACATTCACAAAGCTCACCAAGCGACCTGCATAGATAAATATATTCTGAGTGACTCAGTATATACTAGTTTTATTGGCAGCACTTTGGACAGCTCGTGGATGATCAGACCCGGGCTACTTTAGTTATAAGACTGTTGTGTTGAAGCAGAGAAGAAATAATGTTCCTCAAGTGGCCACTGCGCTAGCGATGAAGAGAGGATGTGCGTGTGGCGGGCTGGAATGGCACTGGGGTGCACATAACTGTAGGAAGGCAAAGGATGGGTGGGGATGGAGATCAGGGTGGGGGAAAGGGCTAAAGAGGTCCATGCGGTTTGTAGACAACCCAGCGGATGAGGAGACCGGCGCATGTGGAAAGGATGTATCAGGCTTCGCTGAGGATGTTGTAGAGGAGATAATAGTACAAAGTGATTAGCAGCGTAGAGTATGACACGAGTGGGTCCTGTCCCTGCCTCTCGTTAACTGTTTGACTGACACCAGGCACGTCATTTAACTTTCCTCTGCTTCATTCTTTCTATTAGCATTGTAGGGATTGTAAGAGCAGGACCATTGTGAAGTTTAAAACAATGGACATCTATAAAATGGGTATTTATAAATATGAAAAGATGGTAAAAGTCGTAATAAGGTCTTGAGTTTCACATTTATATCAGTAATCTTCAGGCAACTCATGTGAATTAGCAAGTGGTGTGACTGCCCTTAGTTTCAAAAATCCGTGGGTTGGTCTGTCTGTGGGTCTGTCTGTCTGATAACACGTTCACACCTTCTTTAGGGCTGTTTGATAGTCTCCAGGGGTGAAGTTTGGATAGTGTCAGCCAAAAGGCAAACGGATACTGAACTCGCACACGCCACCCTGAGAGGCTGCCGCGGTCACGTTTGCGCACTTAGCCTCTTTGCTAAGTGACCTCAGTTGGAGACCTTGTTCTCAGCAGGAGAGGGATTGTGAGTGTTCCTTGTCATCATTTGGAAAGTTACTGGCAGGTGCTTTTCTGTGGAAAATTTTAAAGAGGCTTTAAAAATATTACAGAAACGATGATTCAAGTGATCCTTTAAAAAGATGGAGAACATTATTAAATGAAATTTATGATAGCTGATAGATCAGTTTGTTCTCAGTCAAATTGATGACATTGCAGAGTGGTATTTTGTTTTTTTTTTTGTTTTTTTTTTTTCTCCCGTACCAGGAACCGAACTCACGACCTTGCACTTGCCAGGCAGGCGCTTTTGCCGCTGAGCTAAATCCCCAGCCCCGCAGAGTGGTGTTTTGATATGACTTTAATCTGTCTGCTCTCCATAATAAAACACTGCATGTGTATGCACATTTACCCACGTGCATGTGCACATATATACACATACTTGACACACGCTTGGAATTTAGAACATAGTATGACTTCTTTTCAGTAATATAAGTTAATTTACCACTTTTGTAATGTCATCCTCCTTTTCATGTGAATGTTAACTGTTAATTTCAATATTGGTCCATTGCAAGAATAAAATTTACTTTAGCATTCCCAGGAGCAAATCCAAACGACTGGCTGAGACAAACTGAGACACATACAAGGACGGCTCTGCTTTGGGAGAAAACTGTTGTTTTATTAGGTGTCAAAGAGTTTCCTTTTTATTTTGATTATTTTTCTTGTCCTTGTTATTAAGTACTTCGTTTTCCTGCCGCTTGGGAGATGTGAGAAGAGGGTCTGACTGAGCACTGCGGCAAGGCTTACGGCCTAGTTACGTGGGAAAGCTGCCTTATACTTGAAGCCTGCAGGAAACAGTGGTTTACTGGACCGTGATAAGCTAACTCCCTGCAAACGTGAAGGAAGGTGGAGAGAAAGAGAGGTGGATGGAATCTTTAGACCTCATGATAACCAGGAATGGGAAGATTTGGGTTTGAAAACCCATATTTGGGTTCGAAGCGGTAAATGTTCAGTCGTTTGAGACGGGAGGTGCAGTGTAAGCCAAAGACCTAAGAAGGAGATTCGCCTCCCGAAGAAGTGGTGGGAGGCGTGGGGCTCGGCAGTGTGGCCAGAGATAGGGAGCGTGGATGTGGGATTAGAAATGCCCTTTCTCTGCCTTAGAAAGAAGCCGGGTAAGGTTCCAGATCGTCAGGTTGTGAATGCTGAGCAAGTGCTGCGGGGAGGAGATACAGAAGCGGGTGGAGGCAGAGGTTGTTGATTTGATGGTTATCAAGTGAATCATCCCATTGTCCTGTCCAAAGGGTAGAAACGGGTTGTAAAACAGTGCTCTAAAGCTTTTTATCCCTTCAGCAGCCCCCAGGAGAACAAAGGCAACAGAAACTTTGTTCTGTTGTCTTAACTCGGTTAGCTTTCTCTCTTCCTTTCCTCCCTCCCTACGTCTCCCTCCCGCGTGTTCTCCTCTCTATATTTACATTCCTTGTCCTTCTAGTGCAGTGTGAAGCAGCGCTTTATTATGACAGCTGAAACATCTTGAGCAATGTGCTTGTACCTTCGTTCTTGTTTCACTTCAATTAGAACCACATTTCTTCATGGTAAATGATGGCCTTCCTCCTAATGACTGTAGATTTAAGTAATATCCAGCGCAGGAGTTGCACCTTTCTTTATCTAGATTAAATATTGCGACTGGTAAGGACTACCCAATGGCCCTGTCCTTGAAGTGCAGATAAATGTGAGTAGAACTTGGATCCATGTGGTGGTGTTTCACCAAATACCTGGGGGGAAAACTCCCACAGGGTCACTGGGTAAGATCAGGAACTCCGCTGGGTGGCATTCGCTGCTCTTTGGGTTGAGGGTAGATGGCTCACTGTGTGCTCAGGACCCAGCTATTTTTAGTACTTTGGCTCAGGAAAATAATTTTAACTTCCTCAGAGCATAGTTTTAATTCACTGTGACTGCAAATTTTAGGCCATGCCTTTAAAAGAAAAATTTTTTGATGGTTGACTGTTTCTCAGCATTTTACAGTATTGCTTCTCTATCACTGGTGTCCTGGTGAGAATTTCTTTTCAATCAGTACTGATTATAAGGGCAAGTGGCAGAGGATGTGTCCAGGTCGGGTTTTTATGATAATAATAAGTAAAATAATTGCTATTTTGGTGCCGTTTTCTACAGCTCCATTCCATTTCATGTAGAAAACTTTAGTAAATTGGATCTTCTACCAGATTTCCTTCTGAAAACTCCACACTCGTTCAGTTTCCTCAGCCATGGTAGGGACAAGTGAATTATTTCTACACTGTTTGTAAACTGATATTTTGACGGTGATTTAATCTGATTAATCTGCTGATTTAATCTGGTGTTTTCAGAGGAGTGACCTGCTGTCACAGACAGCTTCGCTCTGTGCCCATCGGGACTGCGTGGTCGCATTTTACTGTGCGCCTGGCTTGGTTCGCACTCTTTCTTTCTTCTAGCAGAGTGGACAGCTTTGTAGTTCACACCAGTAATTACTTATGAACAAAGAGTGGGCAATCCTTACGTAATGGGGTAGCAACAGAAACTAACCTGTAAAAATGAATGAGCACATTTATTCTTGTGGAGGACCCTGTGATGCAAAAACTGCTTCGTTAGCCAAAAGAGAGAGTCGAGTGTGACTTCCGAGGTGGAATGTTGCGAGTGCTCCCTGATAAAGGGGCCTGGCAGCCGGAAGGGTGACGGTCACAGTCCTAGAGTACTAGCCATCAGAGAGGCACCGGTGTTCCGGTTCTGTTTTGTTTGCTTAATCTTCCCTCTTTATGTTGCTCTCTCAAGCTGTTTTTCTTCTCAGAAAACATTACTGTGTCAGGTAAAATTTAGAACTGAAATGTGATAATTCCAGACAGTAGGTTGGTTCACACTGAAATCCTTTTCATGAAGAAAGAACGAGGAACTGACATACACTCTTTTTACGTCCAGGAGCGCGGCGTGCTTTATTTAATTTGGTTTGTTTCGCTATAAGATGTCAGCGTGCAGAGTTGCCTCTTTTAATCTACCTGCTTTTCTTTGGGCAGCCGTAGGCTGATGCTGTGCCTCCTCTGGAAAGCACTGTTTGAGAGCTGTCTTAGCCCCAGCTGGTGTAGGAATCTGTATGACAATAGCTTTCCTCTGACTCCGCTTCCTTCTGCCAAGTTTATGTGATCGAGAAACCAGCACCACATATGGTGCAGCTTTATGCTGCAGAGGCTGCGTCTGGCTGAGGCTTGTGATTCCCTGGTGTCCCAGTTGGCGGAGACACCCAGATCACCGGTCTCATCAGCTAGTAGTGTGTGACTAGGGGAATATTTTCTTTGGAGTGTTCTGAAAGCACTTGAGCTGAGCAATAACCAGTGAAGTTTAAGGTAGATTTCTAACTGGAAAAAACCTCTGTGTTATGAACCCTTTACTCATCAATACTGTAGACTGTCAATATAAAATACCAAGGTTGTTAGATTACCAGATATGACCTCTTTTAAATTTTTATTTATTTTTGTCCTTTCATATGCTGACCTCTTTAGAGAACCTCTGCCTCTGGTCCTATAGTGCGATCATTGGTCAAAACCATAAATTAGTTCTGCACCACACCTGAATTGAAAAATTATGTCATTTTTCAGGATATTTGAAGAGAATATGCTCTCTTGACTAGTTCCCCCAACAAAAAAATAATCAAGAAAAGCATTGCAAAAAATAACCATCATTTGGCCAGGAATTTAACTGCAAGTGTGTCATAATTAAGACAGTGTTTGTGCGTCCACAGACCAAGTGGAGTGGATGCAAGCGTCTGTTTCCCACCTGCACGCAGGGTGGTTGAGCCCTGAGCCTTTGGAAGTGGAGCTGCAGGGATGTTTGTCTGTGAGACATTTCCCAGGGCAGCATAGAGTTAGTGTTCAGTAGTGAGGGTACCACATCTTTTCTGCACATGCTGAAAGAGATTGTGTGGCCTGCCCTCGGCCTCTTTCTCCAGTTAAAGTTTAATGATGCTTCCCTTAAGGTTGCCCTCATTGTTTTTTACTCACAGATTACTAATGACTTAAGTCTTCTCCGCTAGAAGGGGATGACAGGAAAGGTTAAGAGACACAGTTTAGAAATGGGAAAGAAAGAACAGAAAAATCATTAAAATTTCAGAGGATCAATGAATGGAGAGTACTGCTGTAGCTACTCTGCTGGAATCCTGAATGTGGATTTATGAAGCGTATGAATTCAATAACAAGTTGTTAAAACCTTCCTGAATGGAGAAATTCAGTGTAGTGTAGCAAAAGAGAATACAGTATAGGGCTTACATTACTGTAGCTAAGAGTCACTAATCAACTGTGTATCACCAGGGTCAAGAGATTTAATCTTGGAGTCCATGCCCTAAGTCCATGTTCTATTGGAGATGTAATCATTTCCCTTCCTGCTCTATGAGTTATATATAAATTCATGTTTATGAAAAATTTAACAAATGAGAGACTGTAAATAACCTTTACTTGCTCACTGCACATTTTTTCTTTTTTTTCTCTCCCTTTCCCCGCCTTCCCTTCTGTCCCTGCAGTCGTAGCTTCCTTGTGTGTTTCTCACTAAGGGTGGAGGCCGCTTGAAGATGTATTGTTTGTCTCAGAAGCATAGTGCATAGTGCAGCTGGGCTCAATAATTATTAGAGTGAATGTTTGTAAAAGTAAAACCAATAGAGCAACAAAGGAATGTGCTCAGTGCGTTTGAGAATATCGCATGTGGGTCACTAGACAGTACTTTGTAACTTTGATAGCAACAGTAATGAAAATGCTTGCTGGGAAGATTTTGAAGCATCAATGTTACTGGTAAAATTGAAAATTGAGAATAAGTCCAGCAAAAGTATAATATGTGCCTTTAATTAACCTACTGCCCACTCTCGTTTAGTAATTAATGCTTCAAATTACACAGTTGTGCCACTTTATGTTCTGAATTACTCATGCTCTGTTTCTAATCCAGCTAGATGTTGTTTCTGTTAATTTTTTTGAGAAGACCACAGTCCATCTCATGGGATAAAGAGTTAATGTTACAGTAATTTAACTTCGTAGAAGAATTGAAAATTTCTCAGCTACTATTTAGAAAACATTTAAATGTAATAGCATTTAGTTTACTTCAATATAGGTATATAGACAAAAATAACAAAGCTTTTATTACACTACCAAGAGTGCTTTTATCATGCCTTCAATGCCTAGTCTGTATGTGGAAAACATTTGGATCTTGAGCATCTGGCTTGTGTTATTTTAGGACAGAGAAAACAGGGGTAGATGCTTTCTCTCCTCTGATGCCGGGGTGGCTGCCTATGTAGCCCTTTCCCGTGGATGAAATGAGGATGTGGCTTCTCCATGATGCAGCTTGCTCCTTAAATCTGTTTGGAAGTGCCACTCCTAGATTGCTTCTGTTTCTCATTCTTCGGCTGTCATCTTTATAGGTTCAGCTTGTGTGAGCTTGTACCCACAGTGAGTATGCAGTGTGCTGGGTCTCCAGTACAGGCAGCTATTTTTGAAACACAGTCTTTTGTGTTCATTTATTTGGGAATGCTCAGCATTGCTGGAGGGCTCCGCACACAATGGGGTGGAGAAAGCCATGTGGTGTGAGAGACGGTTGAGTGTTTCTCCTCCCTGAAGTTTTTGATCTGTACCTCAGAAGCTTGTAGTCAGGATTCATGAGTGCACCTGCCGGATAAATTCTTCGTTACTCTAGCCTGGGAAATGCCATTTATTTTTCTTTGACCTTCTCTGTCCCTTCACACCTCTTAAGGGAGTGTTACGTTGAAGAAGACACTGAATATTTATTTTAGGGTTTTATGATTTGTGTTTAACACATTTAAGGATAATACATTGTGGTGTGGTGTGGAAATACACACTATAACTGGGGAAGTGTATGACTCAGTATACACACTATAACTGGGGAAGTGTATGATTGAATGTGTGTGTTACCCATCATGTGGCCTTTTTGTAGTTTGGCTTTTAAAGCTAGGCTGACTACCTGTGCAGCTCAAGATGCCCCTGAATATATTTCCGCCCTCCTTACTCATCTACCTATCAATTTGAGGTATATAAATTAACCTTAATATTATCCTAGGGAAAATATCATTAGAAACATAATGGGTAATTGTAGACTGAATCACTTTGTACATTGAAAGACCGAGTAAGTACAGCTTTGGATAATTTGTCATTCATAATGAACAAAGTCAAGAATTGTCATTACATTTGGTTCAACTGAATTTATCTAGATTGTACCAACCACTGGATATGAATAAAAGCATTAGCAATAGTAACTTATGTTTTATTGGCTTGTTGCCTCAGTCTTCCCATTGCAAGATTTCCAGACCCTCCAAGTCCTTGTTCTCACTTACTGATTTTGGGGACACCGCAGGCACTATTCCACTATCTTGGAGAAATCCCTCTTGTTAGTGTCACCTCTGTCTACCTGGGGTGCGCAATTCATTCTGTGACTGAGCTGGGGAAATGTTTTGCCATTGGTGCCCTTGCAAAAGTGCATTATCAGACCAGGCTACAGATTATCAAAGGACTTGTGTAAAACCTAGTTACATAATTCTTATATTTCACTTAAATTTAAAAAGGATAGCTGTAGAGAAAGGATTTTGGAAGAATATCCTTTGTTGAGTCTTAACATCTTATGTAGACTTATAGATCCTTCATGGTGCTGCTTAGACAGTACAGTATGATTTCCCTATAGTTATGTGGGCACGGTAGCCTGGTACCCAACTCTGCCTTAGGAAGCTGATGTGTCCTGTGACACGTGGAGCAGAAACAGTTTCCAGGGAGTGGCCACATTCCTGACTGAGGACGTGGCACAGGTTTGTACCTGGATCCCCAAGACTGCGGAGCACAAGGTGGAAATGTCACCTGGCCACAGGAGAAGTACTGATGCCATTGGCCGAGGCTGAGGCACCCACTGGGGATGAGTTTCTAAAGAGCCCATGAAAATCCCTGGGAGAGAAAGTTGACTTAAACTGTAACCGGATTCACATCTTGGTGAGCACAAAAGCCATAAAACATAATGAGATAAAAAGGAAAATGGAAAAAGGTTTATTACTCACAGCAGTCAAGGAGAGCACTGGGGCTTTGTAAAACCGTGCTCTCCCTGAACAGAGAAAGCACAGCTGTCTTAGGGAGATGGTACTTACACATAGAGGAACGCACATAGGGGGCAGGTACATTCCTGAACAATGCTGAGTGTCGGGCGTGCGTTTCTGAGCGTGCTCTGTTTAGGTTTATGGCTCACATGCTCAGAAAAGAAAGATGGCAGACACATTACAGAGAATGCTCAGTTTAAGGTCAGAGCTTATATGTTCAGAAAAGAAAGATACTGGGCCCATTTTTGAGCGTGCTTAGTTTTAGTCGTAGGTCACACGTTTGAAAAGGAAAGATGGCTGACAGGAACACGTTGGGCATGATCAGCTCCACATAGGAGTCATGTTCACTCTAGGCCACCTAAAGGAATGGATTGGAAGCGTTCAGTGACCTTGGCTGGTTCTTCGTAGTTTTTTCTCCAAAGAGATTAGTTGAAACAAAAACAACTTTGAGGGGGTGGTGTAGTCCTTTAAGGGTATAGCGGTGTCCCCCACCTCCAAAAAGTTCCTCCCACCGCAAAAGTGACAGAGTTTGCCCCTGAAGGTATCTCCACCCTGTAGCCTTGCTGAGCTGCTAACATAAACACCTCCACGAAGGGCTGGAAAGCAAGAGTCCTTCTTCGTGAAGTATAAAGCAGGGAGAATTTTACAACCCCATGACCAGTACTGATGTTGGAAGTGGCTAACGACTGAAAGAAATACATGGGAAAATAGGTATATGGAAAAGAAAAAGAAGCCACGTGGAACCCACCCCGCCTCTCCTATGCTTGGAATTGAGCCTAGGGTCGCGCTCGTGCTAGGCAAGTGCTGTGCCACTGAGCCACACCCCTGAGCAGCACCGACCCTTTGTAAAACACATTGTCCCCTACAGCACCCAGGAGAGTCAGAGCTCTTTCATTTCTCGTTTGCCAAGGAAAGCCAGAGAGACTGCTCAGAGCCTTGTCCTGAGAGCACTTGGGATGACTTTCACTGAGCAGGTATAGTAGGACGGTGGCAGTAAGAGTCACATGGCTCTTACCATTCCTGGGGGGTTGTTGTGTCTGTTACTGTCTGGGGTCTGCTCACTCCCACCTCCACAGCGTCCTTTCCTCACTTAACCAAAGCACGAGAGTGTTCTGTCCTCTAGGAGGATCCCTGCGAATGTCCTTGTTCTCCTATGACTAATTATTGTTCGTTTCAAGACTGCCTTGTTGTCTCTGAGTGTGCTTTGATAGAAAAACTATACAGCTCACCAGATGTGCACAGATGTTCATTGAACCCCAATAGTGGTCTCAACCTGAGTGATATATTAGGAGCCATTACAAGTAGGTTTGGGGAGACCTGCTCTAACAGGGTGCTGGAGCTGCGAGATATGCAGAACTGTCAGATTCAGGCTGAGTCACTCTGAAGGGGGCTGGGACCTATCTGCCATTAACTGTTGAAAGATAGATAACTGCTTTATCATTAAACAGTGCTTTCTGGTATATTACTTAATTTAACACCATTCATTTGGGTTCGTTGACATTTTTCCCATCAGTTTATGGATATAAAAAGAGATACAGTACTGGATAGTTGTTACTTTCCCGAAATGCCCAGCTAGTAAAAGTGTAGCAAGTGAAGTAATTTCCTATGTGGTTGGCTGTAAGTAACAAGGAATTCATCAGTGGCTGAAATCAGGAATGAGTTTATTGGCCTTTTGCAGGGAGACACCTGAAGCCAAGCATGGTGGTGAAAATCTATAATCCCAGCACTCTGAAACACTAAGGCGGGGGGTTCCAAATTTGAGCTCAGTCTGGCAACTTAGGGAGATACTGTCTCAATAAAAACAATGAAAAGGGCTCAGGATATACCTCAGCATGAAGGCCCTCGGCTCAGTGTCTAGGACCCAGAGAGTGACAGGCAGACAGAGGTAGAGATGGAGACAAATATAGAGAAGAGAGAAAAAGACATCTGGAGGTCGGCAGCCTAGGGTGATTCCTGCAGGAATCCAGGTCTGTAATCCCTGTCCTCTTGCTTGTCATAATGCAGGGGGTTGCTTTATTGCATTTGCACATCCTGGCATTAGGTCAGTGTCTCAGGCAAGAAGAAAAGGTGGCTTGGGAGCAGAAAAAGCCAGTTTGAGTTTATCCTTCTTAAAAAGCAAAACTTTCTAAGAAACCGCAAGTAAATCCTGCCATCAGAGGGTCAGCCATAGTTGTGAACCAGGCAGAGGATGCAGTTTAACTGAGCACGGTGGCAGCTCTAGTAGTGGTGGCGAGCGCATGTGAAGATTTTCTTAGCTTCAAGGCCATTGCCCGTTCCACCGTGATAGCCAGTTCATCTCTGATAGTTCCCGGTCAGCCCCTGGTTTGGTCACTGACTACAAAATTGTCCAGTGATACAGCTTACCACTTTCTGTATTGCATTTGCACATAATCAGCTTTGATTTTGGCATCTTACAATGGTTGCATATTGCTTTACTATTGAGTTTTATGTCATTGTCTCCCTTCTTGTCTGATTATTGTGCTTTTATAAAATGTTTTCAAAATTTCCAGATTACTAAGTATGGTTTGGTTACAAATAAAATTAACAAAATTAACTACTTACTCTGAAGTTTATTGTCAACAAAAATCATTTAGAAGGTCTTCATCGTAGTAGAACTAAACCCTGGAGTTCATGCTTTGCGAGCTCTATTAGGGCAAAATTCTTATCAAATCTACATAGGTCTATACAGATTCTCCAAAATTGTGTTTGTTTCTTTAAAATCTATGGACAGTAGAGCATACTGACTATGTTGACTATATTGTTAATATCATCAAGATAGAGGTTCCATAGCTAAATTACTGTGAGAAAGCTGGGATATAGAGCTTTCATTTTTCTTCTAGAGAACATCTCAATTTCAAATGGGCACTGTGGCATGTAACATTTCCCAGGCTTGACCAGCATTGTTCTGGGCTCTCTTTGCAAAACACTATCCGTTAAGCAGTGGTAAGCTCAGCATCAGGCCCACAGTAAGAATATGAGTTTGATAGTCACAATTGACAAAATGATACCACACCATTTAAGATTAATATTAAAACCTGTGGCTGTCATTTCTCTGCTTTGCTTGCTATTGGAATTGGGAGGGCTTCTGCTCTGCTTCTCCTTCGTAGGCAGTACTGCCGTAAACTGAAGGGTTGCTACTGGGTGCAGAGCTGGAGCAGTGGCCTCCCTGAGTGCTCCGTGGAAATGCAGAATGACAGGTTTATTCCAGGCCTTAGCAAACGAGAGTCTGCATTCGTCAAGAACTTCAGGTGTCCCTTGTGCGCATTACAGTCTGACAGGCCGTAATCTGGAGATGCATCTCAAATGAGGTCCAATACCAACATCCTTGCCGGGTTGTTGCCGGTATAAAATTTCAGCTTTAGATGAACAGATAATGAACTAATTATCTACCTGGTTTAGTGCCAACTGTAATGATAATGTCATATGATGCATTGTCTGCTGGCATTATTCGGAAATGATATATAAGCAGAAAGTTGTCAGCTCCTGGTAGGTCCATATCCTGTTTAGAGGAAATTTGGCCGCCATGGGTTATTATTTCAGAAATAGGCGGGGAAAAGGCAGAGGGAAACCTGTTTTTTGGAACAAAATGCTTTCCCCCTTCTCAGCATACCAGGAGTGATGTACAGCACATGGGAAGTAGACAAGATGGAGCATACTTTTTAAAAAAAGTTTCAACCCAATTTAATAGTGTTTACAAATTGTATTAGTTGGAACTTTCTGTTCTTTTTGGATTAATAACTACTATAGAGGAATTCTTTTTCCACTGTGCTCTAATCATGTGAATTTGGCACATTATCAAAGTTCCTCAAGCCTGAATTTCCGTATGTGAGGATGGAGGCCAGTAACTCCTACCCCACGTGGCTGTTGTGAAGATTGAACAGAGGAGTACTGTGTATCTTAGGAGGGTAGCTCAGAGTACTATCCTCAGTGTTCTCAAGAACATCATCATAGGTTGTTCAGCAAGATCTCAGTTATACTGTGCATTTACCAGGTCCTGAAACAATGCCGTTCAGGAAGACTGCATAAAAATAATAATACTTTAGAAACAAAAGTACAGATCAGGCTTAAAAGGAATCATCTCCGTCTTCAGCGCCTTATAGCGTTAGTGACTAGGCTGGGATTCTTTTTTGGTCGAATGAGTATCAGATGGTGTCTTTGTATGGGGAAACTCACATTCCAGCCTTGTGAGATGCTACTTTTGTGGGAGCTTTTGTTCTTACTCTTTCTGCCGTTCTTGCTGGAACTGTGAGGAGGGCTTCATCACTGCCCCTTGGTGCCCGGGCATGGCGGCCTATCGATGCGCTTCTCCTTTCTCTGACCCACTGGGAAAGGGGGGAAAGATGCATTCCCAGCTTAAATATTTCATTGTAAGTGGTTTAAATATACCAAGAGCTAATTTGGGCACATGGCAAATGTATTACTTCAGTGGGAAAATGTAGTACGTGCCTCAGTCCCCGAATCGTACCTCAAGATAAAAAGTGACATGAGGGTGAACTTAGAGAACAAAATCCACTTGGAAATTGAGGAATTTCTATTTCTAGTTGGTCAAATTGGCTATTTAAAAGATACTTTGAATTTTAGTAGAGTTGGGTATTGGTCTCTTTTTTCCGTTGGGTTCATTTCTCCTGGCATCACACCTGTGTTCTCAAGGTCGACCAACCACTTCTGTACCCCTGGACTGTCTGGACGCCCGTGCCACAGGTGGCCCTGTGAACCCTGCCCGGGCCACTTGCACGTGGCGCCCCCGTGAGGCGCAGGCCTTTGGCTGGCACATGGAGCACGTGGCAGGATTTGGGTGCGGTGGTGTGTGCAGTGTCATTTCTTCACCCTGCCAGAGCTGAACAAGGAAGGAAATAGTGTTCCCATCGCCCTGCTTAGCAAGTCGCATGATGAAGCTGACACGTGTGCAGCACAGCAGACACTGAATGGGCCCAGGTCTTTGAGGTCTCTGAATTTTTGGGTTACTCAAATCTGGAGGATCTACACCTATTTTTCCAGTGATATTTCTGTTTTGCTTCATTTTGTTGGGTTTTCTATTTTTTTTTTTAACCATTGAAATCTTAGCTGATACAGAGATCTGAAGCCAAGTACTCCTGACCCGTTGTGTGGCTAGAATCTTTTAAGTCTTTTAGGGTCTCCTAACCCGTTGTGTGGCTAGAATCTTTTAGGGTCTTGTTGTGTGACGATCATGAACCCACTGTTGACCACAAAGTACTGAGAAGGAAGGGTGTGTTTATTAGAGTGTCTCACAGACCTTCCTTGAATATTGCAGCTGATGCTCAGTTTATGATTTCTTACAGGTCCCCGATTACATTCTCTTATTGCCCTCTTAGCCTTTGCTGTCTACGCAACCAGATAGGGTACCTTCCTGCACTCTGTAGGGACACAGGACATGGGTTTGAGGGAGGCTGACTTGGTGGGAAATAAATTCCTTTCTTCACTAAGAAGGAAGCCTGGACCTGGTCTCAGCAATGGACTGCGTAATAGGATGTGGAAGGATTTTGTGTAGCTCTGCTAAGTGAATTCCTTTTTTCAGTGGGATGGAGACGAGGAGATAAGTAGGAGCCCAGGGTTCACAGCTGCTTAGAAGTGGGTTTTGTAGCCTTTCATTTCAGACTCCTAACTGAAATCTAAGTCTGCATTTAAGCATATTGCCACATCCCAAGTTGTCCAGATACCACTGTTTTTGCCAAATGTCATTTTGATGTTCGGTGTTTTATCTCTGCTGTAAACTTCAGCAATAAAATTATGAATCCAGAATAAACATTGAAATGCGTATATTTTGGATGCAGCAAGTAGAAGCAACGTGCCGTTAACAAGAATGTACAGAGCGTTCATGCCTTCTTAGCGAGTGCTACTTCATACATCTTAGTAAATGTCTTACAATTGTGCTAATATTTTAAGAAGAAATGGGTAGGTTAGTGTTCTGGTTTTCCATTGTGCTGTAATAACTCAGCCCGGTGGTGGCTTGAAATGACAGCATTTACTTGCCCTATGAATCTGCAGTTCGGGCAGGACTCAGCGGGGGCGGCTCCTCACTCTTCCTCGTGGTTGTCAGCAGGGGTGATGCATAGACTCAAACACTAAGAGGCTGAGCTTGCCTCTCTGTGTCTCTCTCCGTGTGACCTTTCCAGCGTGCAGCACAAGGTCTTCAAGGCTCACGCCCGGAGTGAAAGGGAGCCAGGCAGAAGCTGCAATCTTGGCTCTGTGACCTTGCCCTCACTCCCAGTGCCCGGCCTCTGCTGCACGGTGGTGGGAGTGAGCCGCTTAGCTTGGCCCTAAAGTGCAACAGGAGAACTGGACTCCACTCTTTGATGTGAGAAGTGTTACTGAACTTACAAAAAAAAGTTACAAGATGAGGTATTTTGAACAATATTTTCTTAAATGTCCGTGGGAAGTTCTGACAATTTCTCATACATTGTGTTTTTTTTTTCTTTTTAAATAAGCTCAAGATATAATCGTAGGTTTGGAATATAATATGTGTTCTAATTTGTAGTAGTTATCACTTTACATATAATCTCATTTAAATATCTCCAACAATCTTTTACAGCTATGTGAAGTAGTACATTTCTATTGAAATCATTAATACTCTCTATAGCTCACAAGCTTTACACTTAGGGTATTAAATGACAAGCTCAGTCCGGCCCACTGCTGTCAACTGTTGTAACCACTGTATTACATGCTCTATATCCAGAACATTTCTTTTCTGGAGAGTCTTTCATAGTAGAATACTTTGCATTATGTGGGTCAGAACTCAGTCTACCTGTATTGTTTTGATCCATGCAGTGTAAACTGGGCAAGAGAAGCCAAGTTCAGGGTAAGTTCAGGGAGTCTGGGGTGCAGTGCAGCTTCGGTGTGTACACTGATCCCGCCCCAGACATCATTCGTCTGTGGGAGAACAGGAATTGTCACTCAATACTCAGACTGGCTCAAGCGGTGCAAAGAACAGAGTCAGAAAGACATGGTAGATTAAATCCTGAGAGCTATGGCAATCCTGGGCACTGAAGTTCAGCCTTACAAGATGAAGAGACACCCATAAGTACTGTCGACAGCATTAATAGTCTAAGGGGGCGGGCAGGAACCCAGGCACGCAGTAGTAAAACAGATTACATTAGAGGGCATTAAATGCTGCGATCAAATCGGCACAAAAGGGTGGAGGAAGATGGCTGGAGGGAGGGGACAGTGAACTGGTGCAGCGTGGGACCTGTGCTTTGAGCCGGGCTTCCCGGGCCCTTTGTGTGTACGTGCTGGGTCTAATATCTTCGAGGATTGTTTTAGTATTGAGTGGGTTTCCTGACTGGGAACGCTGGTTTCTAAAAATTTATAAATTCATGCTGGGCTGACTTTGTTCCTCCTTTTCATAAACGAAGCACTTTAAGAGAAATAATATTTTTCGTTAGATTGTATACTCTCACATAAATTTGGGAATTTTTCAAGTGGTGTAATACTTTGCCTTTGTATCTACATGTGTTAGCTGTTTTATTGAAAAGCCCCTGTCTCCAATGTGTTTGGATGTAGAAGTGAAGAAATCAGCCTATGAGACCCTTTCTCTTCTATGGTGTTATTACTCCAGCTGACTGTAAGAGACTGATACCACTGTATTTATTACAGTACTCTAAAGGAATTTAATGATTTCCACCATTTTATATTCTGTGTGTATACTTTGCCCTCGTGTATACACAGACATTATGATATAATCTTTTAATTTAACCCTAAAGGTTACTGATTATAACGCCTTACTAAGTGAGACCCATAATGGCCTTGACTTTGTGCCTCAGCTACTTATACATGAGTTTGCTGGGGTTGGTGGTGCTCATTTTCTCAAACATCGCTTTGCACTGCAACTTTTCTTAAGTTCCCTTCTTCGGGGCCGTGTTCACTTCCTAGAAAATTTAAACTAATTAATCCACAATTCTCATACATGCCAAGAGGTGTCAGGCAAATTAATAGTGGCAATGTTGATCACAAGCATAGTATGTATTTTATTACGTATATCTGAGGAATGATACTCCAGACAAGGTGTAAGTTGGAACATTTTCATCTTGATTATGTACTTATATATGTGCCTTTTAAAAAGCCAATTAAATATTTATTCTTCATTTGCTTATAGATATTATGATGCATATTTATATATCTTCTTTTAGATTCCCAAGTAGATCCAATTTCTAATTGCTGTTTTCTGTAATTGTTTTCTCTTTAAACCACTGTTTACTAGGAGTAAGTGTCACTTTGAATCTCATGAGTATGTTGAATATTTCTTGTCTTAGTTACGTTTCTCATTGCTGAGACAAGGTCCTAGCCAGCAGAGTTACAAAAGGAGAGGTTCCTGGTAGCTCACAGTTTGTAGAGGCTCTGTTCATAGTTGTCTGGCTTCAAGGTGGAGTGCCATGCCAGAGGGGCATCACAGAGGAGAAACAGAACATGGCAGAGCAGGGCAGGCAGAAGGCAGCAAGCAAGGAGTCAAAAGCATCTCCCTTTCATCCCTTCCCTTTTGGATAGTGCCACCAATGCCCAGGGTGGACCTTCCCATTATCCACACCCACAACTGTGTTTAACCAATCAGTGGACTAATTTAGTAAATATGCATCCTTAGTCCTAGAACCGCCCAATGTAATCCTAGCATCACACACCCTAGACCCAGCTACTTCTGCAAAGACCCCCGTGAGTGCATGAGTCTTTGGGGACACATCTAGATACAAGCTGTAACACTTCGAATCACATGATTACGGAGTTCTGGACTTTCCCTAGTCCTATAATTATCAATTTCATGTGATTTATGAAGGTACCAAATATGGAGACTTTTTTTTTTTTTTTTTTTTTTTAGGAGTTTGGGCCACTTATCACCAAAATTCCATAAAAGAGCATATTTACATGGAATCCATCAAGTCTCATCTTTATGTAGATAAACCGAGCCTCAAATAGTTTTAGTGACTTGCCCAGTATCATGCAGCCAGTTATTAATGCAGTTTAATCTTCTAATTTCATAATCCAAGTTTCTTTTCCTAAGATGTTCCCTGTTCAACTTCTGGCATTCTATTCTAATTAAATTTTTTAACCTAGATAAAACAAAGTGATAGATTAAACTCTGTTAGTTGTGCCTGAGGGAAGTCTGGCAGTATGCAGCCGTTTTAAAGATAAACCCAAAAAAATTTCCATTATGGACAGTCAGCCCTTTGCAAGACTAAATGTCCATTTCTGAGTCAGAAAATGAACATGGAACATTTGTATAGTGAAAAATCTGAATTAAAAGAAAGATGTAATATACAGTTGGAAAATACCAAGTTTAAGTCAGTATAAATTTATGTTCTATTGTTCCCTCTTTTCTCATAATTTAAAATTATAAACTCTGCCATAAAGTTATGACTCTGTAAAATGTTTTCTGTATCTACTCTTTTTTTAAAGAACTAAAGAACTTTGATTTCCATGCACTGAAAAAAAATAAACATGTTATGTCTGTAACTTTAAATCAACTCAGTACTATTTTCAGCCTGTCTCTTGTGTAAAATTAATTTGAATGTTATTGATTGTTTTCTATTTTCTATTTTGGGGAGTTAAATAAATCATATGGCTGTGTGATTGACTCTACCAAAATATTTTGTTTTGTAGAAATACAGAAATAATTCTTATGTCATGAAGGTATGAATGTTTAACGGTTACTAAAAAAACTGACCTTAATTTTAAAATAAATCTAATTTATAGAAAAGTTTTAAGAACAACACAGAGAACTTCCATATACCTTTACCAAGATTCATTAACATTTTCTGAAACTGTTCTGTAAGACTTTCTCTTGAATAAATTTCAACCACCATGCTTCCTTTTTAAACCCTAAATATCTATGTATCACCTAACACAGCTGTTCACTTACGTAGTGAATAGCTACAGTGTAATGATCCAACACAACAAATTTAACACTAATAGTGTACTAGTACCACAGACTTTTTTGGTTTTTGTTTTTTCAAAATTGAATAATTGGCACAACAGTGTGTTTATAGAAAATCTCTTACCGGGTTTGGACATGAAATTCTAGAAGGTTTGTCCGCCCTTTTTTAAAAAGTACTTTTTATGACATTGACATCTTTGAAACATTTAGGCCAACTATTTTGTAGAATATTTCTCAGTTTGGGTTTGTCTGATGTTTCCTGATGAATAAATTCAGGCTGTACGTCCTGGACAGGAAGGAAGGCCCTAAGATAGCTTTTCCTCATTACTGAAGATGTGCATTTCAATCACTTGATTAAATTAATTTTACCAGGTTTTTCCACTGTGGGTTGACCTTTTTTCCTTAGGGGTTAGTAAGTCCTGAGTGAGGGAAGACAGGGCATGTGGAGATCCTGTTTCTTATCAAACTTTTACCCACCAATTTGACTTTCTCCCAAAAATTCTAATAAGGAATATTTTTGATGTCTCTCAATTAATTTATAAAAAATACTGAACAAATCATGTTCAGTGGAACAAACATTTAGTCATTTTTGCCATCTTTTTGGTACAGAGGTGATAATCATTAGGCATTTTATTAGTTTATGCTGCCTGAAGTCAAAGGTTGGAGCTTTGATCCTCTGCTACTCAGGGGTGCTGATGTATTTGGAGCAGAATTTCTGCTCCTCTGTTTCTCCTGCGGGACCTCAAGACATGTATCTGTTCGCTCTTTCACTTCACCTTTTCTCTCTTCTGTTTTTGTTCTTTTTGCTTTGAATTTTTAAAAACACCATCTAATTTTTTTCTTTTTAAACCCAGTTGTGCTATAGTATCTTAATAAGATGGTTGGAAATTGCCTTTAAAACGTATTAGTGTAAAAAATAATAAAGGAAAAAGAAATGTTTACATTTCACCTGTTTAAGAAACATATAATTTTTCATTCTTCTTAAGAACCAGATCTTGAATCAGAAAAGAGAAAATTTTACGGCCGTATACTTGTAACATTTTAGGCCAATGATGAACCACATGTTTGGCACAGACCCTATAAAGTTATAATAGGCTGAAAAACTCCCATGTCTTTGTGATGCCATAGCCATCCATCGGGTAGCTGTAGCAGAACACGGTACCGTCACTTTCGTGGTGATGCTTGTTTAGCCACACTTGCCATGCTCCCAATTGTATTACATATAGCATGTGCACTCATGTACCATATGAAGTGCTTGATGATGATGCGCTATTATTTTATTATACTTGTAATCATTTTAGAGCATATATATATATATTTATATATATATATATATATATATGATAGTGTGTTATCTTACACCTACAGCAGTTTCATACATCTTGTGTTTAGCACATCCCTTGATTGCTTTATAGGTCTTATGTCTAAAGGTCATATGATATCTAGTTTGTGTAAATATGCTTTATGGTGTTCACACTACAATAAAATTGCTTAATGGTGCAGTTTTCAGAATGTAAGTGACCAAGACTTTAGTGTATTAACTCAATTTTTAGGAAACCTTGCTGTTTTCTATCTTGCTTTGATTGTTTAGTCTTTGAAATACTTTGCAGTCTTTCTACTGTCCCAAGGACAAAGGCTGCCGTCATGTATCATGTATAATACTTCCAAGTACTGTATCTTCTGGTGTGTGTGTGTGTGTGTGTGTGTGTGTGCGTAGTATAGTACGTGAGTATAAAATATCATCTGCCAGACACAACTATATTATGGTAGCTGCATATCTCTTACTGTTTAACAAAGTAATAACAAATATTAAGTGCTGAGTTTTTGTCTGTCTGTTTGTAGGGTTGTTTCTTCGTTTTTGAGACAGGGTATTGCTAGGTAACCCAGGCTGGCCTGGAATTTGCTATATAGCCAAGGCTGGCCTGGAACTCAAAATCCTCCTGCGTCACCCTTCTGAGTGCTGAAATTATGAATGCTGGAATTGTAGGTATGTGCCACCATGCAAATTACAGTTATCTAGTGCTTATGAAGAGAGAAACAATGCTAGGAAGGAGGAAGGACTTTGGGAAGAATCCACTGGACGGTGTAGCAAGTGTGCCTCCCACAGTCTTTTAAACTTGCTAAATATTTCTGACATTTGCTACAAAATGGTGATGTGCTCCTTACTAAAGAATATCACAAGGCAATTCTCCCTTCTTTATCTCAGCTTGCAGAAGGTGTCTGCTACATTATGGTCAGTAGTGCGGTTTCTACTGCAGGGATTTTTCAAAGAAGACATTTTAAGATTTTCAAGGATGTTCCTGTGTACCTTGAGCATGTCCTCCCATTTGTAGCTCAAGAAACTGCATTGTTTTGCATTTTAAGCAGAAATACAAGGGTCTTTATATCCAGTGATATAAAAATGCATAAGTCCAAATTATATAACTTTACAATGCTAATAATCAGTATTAATTCTATTAATAGTATTAATCTAGTGTAGTATTAATTCCAATTGTCTTTAACGTCTTTGACTGTGTAAGTTGATTATAGAACATGTAAAGAAGAAAAACCATGACCTAGGTCACCACCATCCCCTAATGTGCTGCCATTTAAAAGGGAGGGAGGGAGAGAGAGGGTGGAGTGGGGAAGGAGGGAGAAGGAGGG
>NW_004955412.1:4489545-4513136 GCF_000276665.1 Chinchilla lanigera
TCCAGCTTCCCATTGCTTTGGGACCCCACAACCAGTTAGTGGAGAGGGAAGGAATTTTAAAAAGGTAGCTGATGCCTTTGTCTTTTAGGTCTGTGTTATTTTTGTGGTAGGATCCTCTAAAGGCTCTCAGTGAATCCACCCTTTAAGGTCATAAGTCCAGTGACCTGCCTCTTCCAATCAGTCCCCACTTCCCAACACATTCAGCTGTGAAGTCTTCATGAGACTTTTGGTAGACATTTTAGACCTAAACCATGATATTCCACCCCTGGTCCCCAAAAGATTCAATGTTCATCTCATTATGCAAAATGCATTTAGTGCAAGTGAACAGTTTTAGCATCCCCAAAAATTCCAAATCCAAACTGTCCTCTGAGACCCAAGGCAAACTCATATCTGCGGGTCCCTGTAAAAATCAAAAGGAAAGTTAAACACCTCCAACACACAGTGGGAGTGGTTCAGGGTAAGCGTTGTCGTTACAAATGGGAGGAATAAGGAGATATACAGTATCAGGTGAAAGGCAGACCAAAACCCTCCAAGGCAAACAGCAAATCTTTTGTCTTCTCTACATCTAAGCACCCAAGGCAAGATTTGGTGAGATGTGAGCTCCAGAGGACTTGGGCAACCCCACTCTTGTGAGCTGGCTGGTTGCAGCCCTCATGGCCTTTGTCTTGGGCTGGTTCCACTCAGTGCCTGCAGCTTTCCTGAGCAGATATTCCACATTCTAGCATCACCACCTTGCTGAGGTCACCACCTCTGGCTTTACTCTCACAGCTTTATGCATCAACCTCTGAGGAGCTGTTAGCAGGAAGTGTGATCCTTTCTTACAGTTTTGCCTGGTTTCAGGTCCAATCATAGCAAGGAACCCGGTAACAGTGCCAGTTTTCTGTATTAGACACTTTGCCTTTGCTGGGACAAAATAATCAACAGTGGCAATGTAAAGGAGGAGAGGTTTGTTCTGGCTCACGGTTTTCAGAAGATTCAATCCATGATTGTTTGGCTGTGAGCATGGCTGAGAAAACCTGCTCACCCAATAGCAACCAGGCAGCAGAGAGAGAGGAAACAGGAGAGAAGAAGTGAACAGGAATGTACCTTCCAGGTCATACCCCCAGTGCCCACCTCTTCCATTCTGGCCTTATCTCCCAACAGCGTATTCTTCTATGCCCCCATCTTCCAGTTACCTTCTAAAAGCCTCATGAGAATTTTACCTAACATTTTAGAGCTAAACAATAATGTAAATGTAACTCAAAACATCTAACTTCGATTTGTATCACTTCATGGTTGTTTTTAAATTCTCACCTGAAAAGTTGAGAGAAGCCATCTCTGTTTTGCTTCTTGTTGGACAGTAACTATCACTGAACATACACCTTCAGTGATACCTAATCTCACCATCATCCTGTGTGTGAACTGAGAAGGGAAGCATTAGTGCATGTTAGCTTCATATTAACTTACATTTACAGTTGTTTCAGGTAAGAAGCTATTGAAGTTTTCCTGTACTTAGTAGATAGAGCAGGCAACTGGTTTTTAGTTGTTGTTTTAACTAAACCGGTTTTCTCTCACTTGACCATCCATGTTACTGAAAGTTCATTCTTGTACTTTCTGTCTTACATGTCCCAGAGGCAATTAGCATTGAGGGCACCTGAAGCATATTGGACCCTACTACTAAGTCAGCATAGATTATTAGATTTAGTAGATATTTAAAAGCATGGAACAAAGACTTCATGAAAGATGCCATAGGATTAATAGATTTTACTGGTGGGCTTGAGGTGGTCACAGTTGAAAATGCATAGGGCATAGGTTTCCTGCAATCATAGTCCTCAGTGAGGGACTACAACGGAAAAGAAAGAGGGTGATACATGTTGGTGATACATGGTCTGCATGAATACATTAGAATAAAGGCTACACAAAGCTACTGAGGGATAGCTGAGAAGGTAGCAGTTCTTGAATACAAATTTTATCTACTTTGCAATTTGATCTAGACTTGCCTTTGTTTTTGCCTTGTGTCCAAGTGCTCTAATTGTAACACAGTAATATAATACTATACCCTAGTAAGGTAGATAGTATGTCACCTGACTGGTAAGCTCAAAGGTAACTAGAAGCTGTGCTTTTGATTACTCCTTGTTGCAAGGTCATTTGTAAGCCTAATTGAATTTTTGGCACAGGGTAGTGAGGCAAATTCTAGTGATAAGACAGCAGTCATTGTTCATTCATCCCTAATAAATTTGTGCAGAGAAGTTATTTTGCCGAAGAGCATTTACCACACCCATCTTCCTACCCTGCCTCACTGGTTATTCAAGCTTTATTCCTAAGATGATAACTAAAGTTGATAAAGAAACCAAGTAAGTCGCAGAAGTTAATGTTACCCATTCATCTTTTAAAAAGTAGCCCTAAAAATTTGAAGTCATTAACCTTTTGTTTGTATATGTAGTATAACTGTATAATTCAGCATGCCCAAGTAGAAGATAGAGTGCATTCACTGTGGATTAAATTCCTCTCCATCACCAAAAGACACAAGAGGAAGCAATGCGTATACTTTAGGGTTTTTCTTTCCTTGTTTAGTAGTTCCTCAGAATACCTCATCATACAGCTGATATTTGTCTAGAAAATGACATTAGTTTGTACCAGTGAGAAGTCCACCATTGTGACTCCTCATTTAAGCATAGTTTTGTCATTTCCTACTTCCTACCTTCCTGTCCGCCAGCTCCCTCCTCCACCTCTTTCTCTACTTCCAAGCAGTAGACTTCTGTCAAGATACTCATTTTTGGCCATAGTTATATGCCCAAGATACTCCCTCACATGCTGAAAGGCACTTCCTCAAAAATGTGCATGACCTCCTAGCAAGGACAGACTGACACGCGCTTGGGCTGAGGCTTAGAGGGTGAGTATGGGTGTTTGGATAGGAACTGAAAAAGTGAAGGAAGGAAGAACAATGGAAAACTCACAGTGTGAACTAGGGCTTGTGGGTCATGTTATAGGGTAGAAACACTGTGTGTCTTGCGTGAGAGGCTGCAGAATAATTATTAGTCAGCAAGGCAAGTCTCCAATAGTAAGTGTTTTTGGATACTGAGCCTGAAAAGTTCTTTTATATTGAAGGTAGTTACGACCTGTGTCTGGGTGTGCCCCTAACGCCTCAAGCAGGCGTAGATGAGACTTTCTCAGAGGTGATGCTGGGATGGTGCAGTGCCAGACTCAAGGACACTGGGATGGAGGGTGTGGTGCTGCCTGTCCTAAGCAGCCTGGATAAGATACAAGACATGGGACGAGCTGCGGTCCTCCCCTGCTGTTTTGCTACCTTCTGCTGCCATGAACTGTTTCTCCTCTGTGATGCCTCTCTGCCCTGCCACCCTGCCTTGGAGCCAGCCCATTATGGACTGAAACCTCCAGAAACTGTTAGCTAAGTAAACCTTTCCGCCTTTAACTTGGCATGTCAAGTACTTTGTCTTAGCAGTAAGAAAAGTAACTAAGACAGAGACTGTAGACAGATGATCAAAGCCAGGAAGTAACATGCTCCTCTTTAAGAGAACATTCTGGCAGCTCCATTGAAAGTTAAAATATGGGTGAGTTGTGAAGCTGGGTGGTGGGAGGTGTGCAGAGGCGATTTTGCTGTCATTCCGGAGAGATACAATGGAATACATGATGTAGCAGCGGGGAGATCCTGGGTTGGATATGGAAGACTGGCAAGGCCTTGATGCAGGATGGTTGAGGAGTTGGCTGGTTGAGTTGGTGCAGGATGGTTGAGCAGAATGGCACCAGTCTGGTGCCATTCACATGAGGAGACAAATCAGGAGAGTGGAGGAGGCTGGGGCCTGTTTTCAGGGTATTTCTGAGGTATAGCAGAAGTGAGACCAACAGTTCATGGCTAAGAGCTTAGCAAAACTTGCTTGTACACAAGATTTATAAGCCTTCACCTTCACCTGATACTTGAGGTGTGAAAATGCGCCAACTGACTCGTGAATAGAGGGCAGAGGTTTTCTTATCTTGAAATGTAAGATAAATGAATCTGTCCTTGCCTCCTTTACTCTGAAATTAAATAATTCTTGGAAACTCATCTAGGTCAAAGGCCATTAGGAGAACCTGGATGCTCTCATGATGGCGGCCGATGTGGGGTTTGGGGAGGAGCGTGAGGGGAAGGTGTCCTGACTGCGTTATGTGTCCTTATGTTAGGATGCAAAGTTATTTTTCTTTTCCTGGTTGTAATGCTCAGTTTTATTACATTCCTGAACTGGCAGAGAAGATTCATTTTTTTCATTCAATATTTAATTAGGTAATTATCTTAGTTATATTAATTTAATAAATTTTTACACAATTAAAGGACAACTTTACATATGTGTTAGAACATTACTGAAAACAGGGTCACATGCAGGATGTGATTGTTGACAGTGGGAGTTCAGGTGATTGTTCTGTGGTCAGGATTGTGTGTGAGGACTTGGGTAACAATCAGACGGAAAATAGGCTTTTTTTTCCTGATCGCGTAAACTAGGCTTCTTTGGAACCGCCTTTTCCACTAGTCACAGTAAGTACCCTTAATTTTTCAGCGGAAGGTAAAAAAGAAGAGAACTGAGTGATCTGCATGGTTACGTGAGATGACCAAGGTGTTGCACGGTGTTGTGCTAGCACTTCGCACGGCATCGGGTGTGGGCGTCGTGGTGCAGGGGAGTCTGGATGTCCCAGGCTGCGTGGAAGAAAAATAGTTGGCAAGCTTCATTTTCTGGAGAAGAATCTTAAACATTCTTTAGGTGGTTCTGTGAACTCAAACTGATTCAAACTATGGCTTGGAGATAAGACCAAAAGAGGTTAGATATTAACATTTTAGAATGATTGTTTTCTACTGGGACATACTCTCTTGAAGTTAGAGGAGTATTTTTTTCCGTTGTCTGTCATGTGTTGTGAGGAGAATGTTTCTCATATTGATGTAGCACTGTTTTATATGATAGAAGACCTCACAGATGGGCTGAAAGAAGCTCTTCACCTCATTGCATAAGAAAGGATTTTGACAGCTGAACAGTGTAGAAAACCGGCCGATAGGTTTTATGACCAGAGCTGGATTTTGAAAAGAGCAGGGATGAGAGTTACAACATATGGAACTTATTTGGGAAGTAATTCTTAGTTATGACTAAGCGCCTGTACTCAAATGCCTGGGAAAGTTTGAAAGAAAATGTTTGCAAAATAAATCATATCTCTTGTTTGCAAAATTAGGACTCAGATAACTTTTGGTTATTCATGAACTTCTGTAATTCTCCATTAAAGCTCTGAAGTTTTCTCTTTTAATTACTTTTTCCTGGTTTTATTTTTAACAACACAATGATTCAATTTGCTGGCTTATTCAATTAAGGAATTATTTATTTAAAAAGATTATTTTCTCTTCCCTTTAGCTCCGGGAGATCCTTAAAATGTTCACATCCAAGCAGACACTACAAGGGTAGTTTATAGTAAAGATATACTATGTGTGTATTAGCTTCTGGTACTTTTTTTTCTTAACTGTACAAGTTCCAATTACAAAGTTTCCTGTGTTTATTTATATCAAGATAGTATGTGACATAAACATCCCATGTAAGTGTTCTTTCGGGGAAAGGGAGCTGTGAAAAGGCCATAGTACTGTGGTGATGGTTCTGGATGAATATCCTTTTCCTCTAACTTCCCAAACTTTAACTGATAGATTTATGTGGGGCAAATGGTCCCACTTCAAGTGACTAGCTATAGAGATCTCTTCTAATCCTACCCGTGATCTCACAAAGCCACTATCACTCAGATAGATTTGTGAAACTGAAACTGTTTGATATCAGTAGGAGAGTAGAGGCTTGCTTAGTGTTGCCATGGAAGCTCAGAAGCCTGAAAACCTTGTTTTCTATAAAATTAAGTGTAAAAAAGTAGAAATATATTTATTTTTTCAAGTACTGGAAAAGATACCTTAAGTTGGAAATTTACAGGTCAACAGTTACATGTTTAAAAGAAGTGCTTTAATAACTAGATCTAAGAGAAAGCATTTTTAAACCATTTTTGTGGCTTAATACTGTTGTTTTCTGAATAAATCCATGTTTGGCTCCAGGTAGTGGTTGGTGTGCTGATAAAAATTTAGCCGGTGGCGCTGGGTCAGGAGTGTAAGTCTGCATTTCTGAGAAACCTAATTTGTAGTGTTTATTGGTCACTTGGTGTAAAAATGTGCCTAGAAGTTCTTTAATCCACTGTGATCCTGCTTCAGCACATTACTGGGTCCCAACCTGTGTGCCTGACCGTCCTTAATTCCTGTCTGTATTACATCAGTCTTCGTTTTCTCCATGTGCATCTCTGCCCTACATCATTTCTTTTTCCTTACCTCTCTTCTGTTCACCCCCATCCTGACCTTATTAATCCAAAACTGAAACAAGCAGTTCTAGAAATTGCGTGTACATTGGGATATCCTCAAACTTTAGTAAGGTTTTAGCAGTCTTTCATTTCCAGATACTGGGCAGTTATGATGAAAGTATATTAACATCTATCTACTCAAATGCAATTGCTGTGAAATAACTACAACTCTGGGAATTTACTTAATGATTTTTTTCTTTTTAGACTTACAAAGACTATCAGTTTTACTCACATTTACAGTTGAACAATTTAAAACAGATGAAGGATTTTAATTTCCCTCTCAATACTCTTTGTGATGAATACCAAAAGGTTAAAGCAATATCCGAAAGAAGAAATAATAGGAAGGTGAAGGGGGAATGAAGGTGGGGAACTAATAAAATTATATAAGTCAATTTGATGAAATTTTTCCCTCTTGTCTTGACATACAAAGCCACTTATACGTCCTCTTAGGGGATAAAATATGGAATAAGCAATATTCTTAAAGCTATATATAGCTCATCTCAGGATATGTGGTATGTCAGATTTTTGTGTTTGGGAGTGGGTCATGAACATGGGGTGCTGATATATTATGAGGGGTCTTTGGGCAACTTCTATAATATCAAAAACATAGGAGCATCACTGGAACCTAATAGAGTGCCGTCAGAGGCACACAAGTCCTGCAGATCCTGGAAGGTCCAGAGGAATAGGACTGGCTGAAGTCACCTTACCAGTGTTTGAGGATATTTTTACTTACACAAGTATAGGAGCAATTATTTAGCCCACTGAGGAGAAACCACTAGGAGAGCAGTATTTCTTAAATCTACCCTTGAGGTCTCTAATTTTTATAAATTTAACATATTTGCTTTGAGGTAATACAGTTTTTTTAAGGCCTATAGATGTGCATTCCTAAATGTAGACCTTTTAGTCAAAATTGAAAGAAAAGTATTAAAGTGAATGTGCTTGTCAGATATTTGGAGTAATTATTTTCACTGGCTTTTAAGATGTCAGTTCTAATATGACCTTTCATGTATCTTTGTTATTCATAGCTGAAAAGCAGTTTGACTTTTTCTTCCTGTTTTTTTTTTTTTTAGCCTCCATTATTTTAGAGTTATAAATAAGTACTAATTAGGACAGCGGTAAGCAGACAGAAGCTTGTGAGGAGACAGTATGCTCTGGTTATATCTGATATTTAAAAATATTCCAGGAACATTTACATGCTTTAAAAATACTCTTAGTTTAACCTTCCATTAGAGATTGTTAGGTGAAAAGGAACAAGGCAAAAGTAGTTTAAGAACAACAAAAAAGCTAAAATAAATAACATAGCTTTTTGGTTCAAATAACTGAGTACTTAGAAATTTTCATTTGGTACAACCTTGAGTTAGGACAGTATTAGATCATAGAATATGCAGTATTTCAATCTGCTTCCTCTCTTACTGTCCGCACCTGACTGTCAAAATGGTCAGTTCCTGCTTGGTTGGATGGTTTTCTATTTCTCCACCTTAGGAGAATAGGTGGCTTTTATAAAATGCAAACTGTAATTTGCCTTATGTTTGGGATGGTCTTGTGCGCTAGAAGCAGAGAGGATTCCTTGCTGGTTTGTTCCTGGGAATTATCCTTGTCCTGTTAAGCCTTCATCCAGTTTGTGCTGTGTAACTTCACACTCTTATACTCAAAAATAGCAACTCCATCCGTCAGTTTGAAAAGTAATATGTAGGTGCATCATAACTGACCTGCTTTACAGAATGAACTTAATAGGAAGAAACTAATGTTACATTTGGTAATAAACTCTTACGGTTGTTTGACATAAATTTAGAACTTTAATCTTGATAAGCAGACTGTGAGATGAAGGCATATTATCATCTTCATTATGCCAAAACGGAAACCAAGACTTAGTTTGAGTGAATTGACCACGATTGCGTGGATGTTAAGGTGTAAGCTGAGAATTGCTTAAATTCAAGCTAGGACATTCTCTTGGAGGGTTAGTATTTCACTTACCTTCTGAAGAAGCAGATTCACGTACTGTGAGTCTCCAGAATCTTACATGTTTCCCAATATATTCCTATGGGAAAAAATTATTACTACTACAAATAGAGGAAAATGTAAGTAGTATTAAATGCAAGTCGGACTTGGCTCTAAACAGGTGAGATCCACGGGGATGGGGTTGGTAGTGGAACAGTGCCGTAAAGTGTAGAGTCAAGCAGTCAGATCCGGAAGTGGTGAGTTACAAAACCAGAGCTCAGTGGAAAACTGTGGTATTCCGACAGCTGCACATGGCATTTTTTGCTTGTTTTTTAGATGAAGGTAGAGTTTTCATAGTAAATTACATTAAAGAGTATAAAGTAAAATATGTTTAATCTTTGACTGCTAGTTATTTATTATATAACCCTAGCGCTCTTCCACACCTGAGTTTTGCTCTTGCAGTTCTAGTTTAGAAGTGCTATGGGTTTGCTTTCCTAGAAAAGGACTGTTACAGGGCCCGGAGAGATACATTGATCAGTACCTGGCGAGAGGCCCCAGTTTAACCCCCTAACTCCCATGCCTTGGCAGAGGTTCTTCCTGAGAAGTTACTAAGGAGGAAGATTTGAGACAAAGCAGAAGAGAGCTGCTTGCTTGTAATCTCAGATTAAATTCTGATGTCCTTTTCCCCAATTGGGAATACTAATAGGAAAATAATCCATGTTGTATAGGAGGCTTTTTATAGGTGTCTTCTGCAGTGATTACATTCAGTCCTTTCTCCTTTGTGTGGATTGACTGTCGACATCTTGACAGGAAATTGTTTTTGCGATGAAGTACACTATCCATGTTTTCTCACTGTAAACAATATAGTCTATTGTAGCCTTCTTGAGAAATTTATTTAGCCAAATGCTCAAACACCAAGTCACAGCCCAAGCCCTGAAGCAACTATTTTAGATGGTACTGCCAAGTATAGTTATATATTTGCTTTATAACTTGGAGGTAGAGAATTACAGTAGTTCTATCCTAGTGTCAGGAAGGAAGTTGCAGGACTCATCAATAAGCTCTGAGTGCTCCCAGCAATGCTAGGTGTTAGCCAACTCTTAGTACAGGGAGAGAAAAATGTGTAAGGGGAATAGCTCTTTATTCCATTGCTATTTTGCTTGATGAACAAGTTGTGGTAAGGTTCTGAGCGGTAAAAAGCAAGCACTAAAATTCTGTAGGATAGCACTTAAAAATCCCTGGTCTATAAGGAAATTTTATCATGTATATGTGTGGAAAAACAAACCAAACGTATTTGGAGAAATGGTCTTCTAACCACATAAAAGCGTTTCTGCTATTACTTTTGAGTGATTTATGAGCACTCCCTTGTGGCTGTTTATTAGAACCACTTGAAACAGCAAAGGAAAAGCAACAGGAAACTGAATTGCTTGGCTAACTGCAGCACACCCACAGTTAGTGTGTTTGCTGAGTAAACATAGGACCATAAGGCACTCCCCAATACTGTATCTGATTTGATTTTCTTCTATTGAAAAGAAGTGAAATTACTGGTAAAAATTTTAGCTTTATACATGGACCAATGTGGAGACAAGTTGTTCAGCTTTAGAGATGAGTTGTTTAAACCCAAATTCAGGTATTAACTAAAAATTACAAGTTAATTGTGTCTAAATTAACAAAATAAGACATTTTCAAAGCTTTGTTATAAGTAGTATCTTGCAAGAGAATTAAAATTGTGCTTGTATTTTTCCTAAAGCATGTTAGTAAGGTCATTCAGAGTCACACATTCCACAAATATTATGGGACCTAGAAGCTCCTGAACTCTGTGACTTGATTCTCCTTCCCAAGTGTTACCCTTCTGGGAAGAATTTCTGCAGGCCTGTTTGGTAGATCTGCAGGCAAAGAGTTCTGGGTGAGCCAAAATTCTGTTTCTCTGGATTTTTCTTAATTTGTGCAAGTTTTGTCACCAAAGCTACACTCTAGGTCTATTTTTTTAATGCTTTTTTTCCTCAATGGTATTGAAAATTGAATCCAGGGAGAACTGAACCACATCTCCAGCCCTTTTAGTTAGTTATTAGTTAGTTAGTTAGTTTGCTAAGTTACCGTGGCCTCAAACTTGCCATCCTGCTGCCTTACCCTCTGAGTAATGGGGTTACAGGTCCTGGTTCATGTCATTTTTTTTTATGTGGGAGCAACAAGGTCTGTTTTAATGCTACCTTTTTTACTTTTCACCTGAATAATTTCAGAACTGAAGAATTTCATTTACGTGGTTGACCACTGCATATGGATAAAGTGCATAACAGTCCCTGCAGGATAGATGATGAGGGTCGAAGCAGCTAAATATAAATGTAAACCCATTTCATACCCTTCGGATGCTGGCAGTTTTATCTTGAGCTGTCACACTGTAACACACATATTGTGAGCAGCAGCCATTGGCAGTCCCTGAAAAGAGCATCGATTTCCAATAGAAATCCGCACAAATATTCTAAGTGGAGTATGCAAAAACGTAGGTTCAAAATTATGATTAGTCCTCTTAATTGCTACCGTTTAGTTAAAATAATAGGGATTTCACGTCTAACTTCAAACAATTAAAATTTGAAATCAGGGAAAGTAAAATACTGTGGAGGATGGTTATGAACACAGAGTAGGAGAGTAGACATTCACTCGATTCTTTGAAGACACTAACATTTATGGAGAGCCTGTAGAAGACAGATCTGTGCTAGTGGTTTTAAAAATATCCTTCTTTAATTTCTAGAAAACTCCTTAATAAATTTAGGAATAAAGACTGAATGTTATCAGTTTTCATGCTGGGATTCAAACGACGCTGAATCTAACTTTAACATTCCAATTCTTAATACATTCCAGATGACTTTTTATGTTCTTGACTTCATTACTCATATAAAATCAGCTTTAATCTCTGCACTGTGAACAGTTTAGTGTCGTATCTGGCACATAGGTAGCAGGCAGTGACTCCTGTGTGTTGTTATCTCTACCACTCTATTGGACTTTCTCTATTTAATACTTTCACCTTATCTTATTTTTTATTCCTTCGGTTTCACATTAGCAAAATGTGGATGGAGTGAGGGACAAAGCCAGGAACAAAAGAAAAACTAGCAAATATGGAAGCAATAGAGATAGGAATTAGTGTTTGCCCCCAAGGCGTGCTTAATTATTCCCTTTTCTTATGTCCTGTAGCCTTTGCTTTATTTTCAAGTCGTGTTTGTATGACACCTGAACAAGAGTGGCGAGCAGAAATGTGAATGTGAGTGCCGGGATTTCGTGCATGGATCCTCCTGTCATCTACTCTGCTTTGTAATCTCTGACTTCCCAGTGTAAAGACTCCCATTTGAACTAGTCGCAGTGTCATGCATCTGTAATCTGACCTGCTGGGGCTGCTGAGGCTAGATTGCAGGCTTGAGGCCAGCCTGGACCAGCCAACTTGAGACCCTTTCTCAAAATTTAAGAGAAAAAACACACACAAAGGTCTGGGACTTGCCTTGCATGAGTGAGAAGCTGAGCTCAAGTGCTAGTATTGCAAACAAATTAAAGTGAAAAACAATTTTCATTTACACTGATTAGTTCTACCATTGTGGGATGGGATTTTCTGAAATAGTATTTCTTTGAGTTCTCTTAGGATATCAGATAACCATAGATCCGAAATGAAATTCTTTTTACTATTATTTTTTGCCCTTTCTACCAAACACACACTCTATCTCATTATCCCAGTTCTGTACGTGGCAAGCAAGTTTCAGGGTCTGAAGCAGAAACCTTAGTATCTCCAATGATCACTCTTTCTCCGCTAGTTAATCTGCTCATGGGTCCTGCAGTGTCTCTCAGAACTGTCTCTTCAAACAGTGTTGGAGGTACCTTATCTCTCGCCCATTATTATTTGAGATTAAAGTTTCTCGAGAATTTCTTGTCGTTTCTTTTTCTTTGTTTGTGATGAAGTTTTGCTAAACTTTCTGCAGTGGCCTTGAACTTTCAACCTTCTTGTCTCAAGCTCCCAAGTAGCTGGGGTTACAGTTATGTACAGGAAGAATTTTTAAATTATCCTTGTTTAGAAGCCAGCAGTGATTCCATATTAACAGTTCTTTGCCTGGATTATAGGTACTGTATAAGCCACCCCGTTTTGTTTAAACTTGGTTCAGTCGATCTTCCTACTAAAGGCAGTGTATACTCTTTTCAAGTTAGATGATGTTCTTCCTAGTTAATAAGGAGATCGCAAAGTATTTCTGTTGAATCTACTGCAAGCCAAACTGTTTGATGGCCTTCGCATTCATTTCACCATTTCTGTCTTATAAAACCGAAAGCATTTAATTTGGTGAGTGAATATACAGTCATGATTAACATTGTGTGTGTGTGTGTGTGTGTGTGTGTGTGTGTGGTGTGGACTGAACCCAGAGGTTTGCACTGAGGTACAATATCAGCCGTCTTTGAATTTTTATTTTGAGATGGGATCTTACTAAGTCACCAGCTCACCCAGGCTGGGCTCGTACTCAATGATGCCCCTCCTTCGGTCGTTCAGAGTGCTGGGTGGTCGTGTGCCACACGAGATTGACTCTCGGTAAGTGTGTTTGAGACCTTGGTGCTCTGCACCGTGCGCTGCCTTCCCATACGCCATGCTTACCTGTACCTCCTGACCTTGACTTACGAAGTTCCCTGTTTCTGGAGTATTTTCTTCAGCGTATCCAGTTATCAACCACCCAAATACTCATTAGATGCATTTAATTCTCATCGATCTCTCTTGTTGTCAGAGTCCTAATGTATTTATAAAGTATCTGCACAGCTTCTCAGGTAATTATCCTCACTGTAATGGGATCCATCTTTCAGTTTTCCCACAATCGCTCAGCAATAGTTTGCAACCACCCAGTAATTGTTGAGTGAATACATTTTTTTTTTCCCATTTCAAGGAGACTTTAACTTTCTGGAAAGTTTAGCTCTTACTTTCATTTGTCCTTCCCTCACAGATCTCAGCACTGCGGTTGACACATACATAAATACCCGCAGTGCTAGGGTATGGGAAATCCCAGGCCAACTGTCTTTCAGGATTTTGAGAAAATGCTTCCTGATACTATAGATCTGGATACACCTGAACCAAAAGGGCAATGCAGTGGGTCCTTGTATAGATTTGGTTTATATGAGTAAATGCCACATGAAATATACAATCTACACATTTGGAAATTGTGAAAGCTGCCATTTTTGTGTAGTGTACAGAAGCCGCTGGACTAGGTGTTACATATTCATTATCTTTAAGTCCTGAAAACCTAGTTATTAGGTAAATGGTGCAGCTGATGCCTTAGTGGTTTGGTGATGCCCCGTAAGCAGCAGGACCAGTCTAAACCCAGGTCTGCTCAGTGTTACATACATGTATGTAAGCACTGCGATGCCTGTCGGCCTGTCGGTCTTGTTCAGTCTCCTCATCGTTGGGTTTTCCCAACTTGAGAAATAGCTCCATTTTAAGCTCACTAATTTTAAATATATTGGGTCATGCTTGTGCAGTTTCAGACACCGAGTATAAACCTTGAGTAAATGATAACATTTATTATGGGTATTTCTCCAAATTACAATAAGGTGTTCATAACACTATCTTCCCCTAACGCTATCTTACGGTTAAAGACTGACTCAGCTGAGGGGCTGGGGATTTAGCTCAGCGGCACAGCGCCTGCCTGGCGAGCGCAAGGTCGTGAGTTCGATTCCCGGTACCAGAAAAAAAAAAAACAAAAAACAAAAAACAAAAGACTGACTCAGCTGTTCCTTACCTCTGTAAGATCTTCGTGTGTCTGCGTGTGCGTGTGCGTGTGTGTGTGTGTTTGGGCTTTATGAGGACAGGAGGTTTTAGAAAGTGAGAATTAAAACTGAACTGCTTACGAGCCTCTCCAGTCACCCGTGCACAGTGTACCTGAAGGCCCGTCTGGCTGGGCTCACGGGTGGGAAGTAGATGATGGCCATCAGAAGTATCTACATTTGCCACTCAGTGTCTCTGAGTAGAATTGGAGTGTTCATTGACTCTGCATACTTTCACTTTTTGCAAGATCTATAATATGTTTCTGCAGCTATGAGAATGCCAGGCTTGGGCCGGGGATATAGCTCAGCGGCACAAGCACCTGCCTGGCAAGAGCAAGGTCCTCAGTTTGATTCCCAGTACCAAAAAAAAACAAAAAAAGAGAATGCCAGGCTCATGGGAAGTGCGTTAACATTGTGCTTTTAGTTTTTGTGTGTATCTGTGCATTTACATTATGGAATTAAGAAATGAAGCTTGGGGCTGGGGATTTAGCTCAGTGGCACAGCACCTGCCTGGCAAGTTCAAGGTCGTGAGTTCGATTCCCGGTACCAGAAAAAAACCCAAAAAAACTTGATTAGAGACAAACAATAGTGAAAGGGAAAACATTTTTATGTTGTATGGTTTCAAACTTATAGAAGTTACATGATTTCAAACTTGCAGAAAAGTTGCAAGAATATTCTAAGAACTCCTCCTATATGTTCTTTAACCTGCTTTAAAGTAGGATAATATGTTAAGAGAGGTTTTCTTTTCAACTTAGCATTTGTTCATTATATAATGGTTAATATTTAGTTATCACAGCAGAAGAACAAATTATTTATTTTGTTAACTGGGCCTCCTTTTTGCGGTCTGAAGATGGTGCTTTTTTAAAATCAAAATTTGCTCTTAACAAAATGTAACTCTTTAAAATATGTGTCTCCTTGTGTCTACTTCCTGGTGCTCAATTCTTACAGGTTAATACTAAAACATGCGTCAGTTTTAAAGTTTAAGAAAATCTCAATTTGGAATATTGGCTAGAGTATTTTTCTTTGAAATGAGATCAGATACTGTTTTATTCAGGTTGGAAATATGAGCACATTCGTGCAAATCCCAAGTGTGAGGAATCTAATTAAATAGGAAAAAATGAGCCTATTTTATTTTGCAGCTGTGGAATTCTGGCATTTTAGTGGCAAAATGAAAGAGTGTTTGTATGGTTCAATAGTAAAGCAATGCTCAAACTGGCTACAATAAGCCAGTGCAATTAAAGGTGTTTGTAAACTTAAACGCAATGTACTGTTTCTTAGTTAATTCTTAGGAGAACCTTAAATACTTTAACTGCAGTTTTGCCAGAGTAAGTATTTATATTCACATTGTTCACATTATTGTTAGGATCAAGTGAAATATGTGAAAACAGCTTCATTGTTAGGTAGAAAAATGCCACACAACATGAAAGGGTTTTCTTTATAGAGACAGACAAGAGAACAAAACTGCATTCAGTAACTTCAGTAAAAGAGCCATTTTGTCGATATTGTTGGCATGAAATTATAAAGAATGTAATATATGTGCATTTTTAATTTCAGATTCAAAATGCCAATGATGTATTAATTGCGCCACTTGAGAAATTTCGCAAAGAACAGATAGGGGCCGCAAAAGTAAGTGTCGCTTTTCGTTGCTCTCAGATGCTCTCCCGGTCACTACACATGATGTAACTTCAGATGTTACCATTCCTGCGATTACAATGACCTAATATTCTCTATGTCATGTTAATGTTTTTACACAGAGCCTATGACAAAGACTCGAATTCTTTTCAACATAAATGATCTTACTCTTCTCCTGAGTAGGGAAGAAGTCTGCATCTTACAAGTTCCTTCAGTCGCAATTGTAGGATATTAGTTCTTTGAAGACAGGGTTAGATTATCATGTTCTTGTGAGGTTTGTTCCAAATATAAGTAAATAAAAAGTACGCACAAAGTATATTGAAAATTCAGCCAGAAATTATGAAAGAACATTTTTTATTCTCTTTCGTTATAAATAAAAACATATTTCAGTGGAAAATTGTTTTTAAATCAGTTACTTTTTCCCTGATCCTAATAATCTGAATTATCTACACCCTCTTCCTTAGGTCCACTTGTGGTCCACTCGCCCACCTTCATGTAAGCACAGGAAATTTAAGGTTCAGTAGCAGAGCTCACTGTGTCCCATCTTTTCTCTGTTTTCGATGTCAGTTCCCTTCCTCCCATCGCTGCTGTTCATTACACTGCAGTATTGTTTCTGTTCCTTTCCTCTTTCTGGCTGAAATATTGTCATAGCTTCCTAGTTGGTTCCTGTACCCTCATTTTAATCTCTTATAAAATTTTACCATCTTGAATCGTATCGTTCTTCCAGAGATAACACTTTCAGTGGCTCTGGACAAATAGTGTAATGCTAACAATGAAATACAAGTGGGCCGCTTTCTACATGTCGGTACACTGTTAGCTACCACCAGGCGCAGTTACCTAGGTACTGGTCTCAGTTTACACCTTACTCTACCCATGTCTTTTTCCAAACAGTCCCTGGAATATTTCTCCTCCTCCAGTTTTAAAATCTCGCCTGCTCTCCGTGGTTATTTTTCATGTTGCAGCATCAAAAAGAAGCCTTCTTCACACAGGCCTGTCAGACGGACTTTCCCCTCTCTCACTGGATCAGGCAGTGTACTTACACTCACTTCCTACAATAAGTAGTCGCATATGTTGGGAATTAGTTTCATGTTGATTTTTTTCCCATTAATTGTGAATACTTTTCATGTCAAGAATTAAATGAGTTGTCTGTGTTAATTCAGCAAGTGTTTATCACTGTTTTGCTTGGCCCACGTATGGTAAGAATGGTATTTGATAACATAAAGAGATTACAGCAGTAAACAAGAGAGACAGGGTCTTTGCACTTATGTCGCTTATTATCTCTTGTGGAAAACGGAAGCTAAAGTAATTACAAATATACTAAGGATTGTGATCCAGAAGTGCAAGGTTCTCTGCAAGAATGTGGTTAGTGGTCCTTTTGCAGAGGATCTGGAGAAGCCTTCTGCAGAAGCCTTGGATCAGCAGAGACCTCAGTGACGAGAAAGAAATACCTAGCAATGGGAATATGTTAGGAGGGAAAAACTCTTCCAGATAGTCCAGAAGAGGGAATAGAATGGGATGAATGAAGACCCTCAAGGGAGAGAAAGATTCAGTTATGTAAGAAGAAATCTCATACGTTCAGAGAACAGAGAACCATGCAGGCAAAGGCTATACATACAGTTTCATACATGGTCCACAGCATTTCACTTCTAAGGGTGGAGCAACTCTAGGGAGAGTGATGTTACGTGTATATTTATAGATGTCATTCTGTGCTGCCATGTCATGCACAGATTGAGAGAGGCAAGGCTGCGTGTGGCAGACCCGTCCGGAGGCAGGCAGTGCCTGTGGAGAGAGGGGGTAAGCGACTTCTCTCAGGGGAGCCAGGAGGAGGTGGGCTGCGCAGTGAGAAATGGGAATTCTGGTCTGACCCCAGGGTTCCAGGTGGGAGTGGATCTACTGCCGAGATAGGAGGTGTGTGTGTTTGGACGGCAGAGGGAGTGAGCTGAGGTTTTATTAATAACGAATGAATTTGAGATTCCTCCAAAAAGACATCTAAGTGGAAACCCTCAGCAAGCCCGCTGTATTCAGAGCTAATGTGCACTGGGCAGTTCAGTCCTCTAGGTGTTCATTAAAATGAGAGATCAGATTTCCTGGGGAAGAACAGAATGAGACGGGCGGGACCTTTATAGCTTGAGAACCCTCACAAAGTTTGACGTTTGGTGAGTGAAAAACAAGATAGGGAAGGAAGGTGAAAAGGAAGGGACCAAGAGAGGAAGACATTTACAAGAATGTAACGTGTCTCTTTTTGAAAGAGAGCCTTCAAAAATAAACGTAGCTGATTTTTATTGGGAGTAATATAGGCGCTACTTTCACTGAACTGTTACATAGTTTGTGACCTAATGAAATGTTCATAATCGGCAAGGTGGCCATTGGTGCTTACAAATGAGGAAAGTGAGGAGCGGTCCCTTTCAGATCGCAGAGCTGGGAAGTCAGGAAGCACAGACCTGACATGAAGCCGGCTTATATAGTATTTCACTTCCTCGATGAGATGTCTGTAAAATTGAATTAACGTGCTTTATGAAAACTTCTTCTCCAGGTCCAGGATATTCCAAATTTTCTGACCCATGTAAAAAAAGCGAATTTTGTTTGTGCATGGATTATTGCTCTCGTATCAGGAACGCTAGGTCAGCTGCCATTGCAAGGCAGGCAGGAGCAGTGACACCATTTTATTTTGTTTTGTAAATGCCCCAATTTACTGGGTAGACCAACCCAGAACGCCCAGCAGGACGTTATGCCTTTGCCTGCGCACTGAGAGCTTCAGTTTGTGGGTAAGTGAAACAGTGACGTCTCAAGCATAAAGGTTACCCTTTGTCTGGTGATTGTGTGTATTTTATCTGTCTGAAGCTCTTCATACCAATTAATTCTAAGCTGTGTTTACTAAGGTGAAAAGTGAGTTAAAAACAGGCAATCTCCTCTAAAATATATGTCAGTTTTACGTTGGTACTGAGAAAAAAACACTTGAAGGTGTTTCATTTTTTACTCCTTTCCTGTTTACTCCGGTGTTTTCTCACTTGGTACATAAAGTTAGTCCTACAGATGATGCTCTGCTGCTTCTCACGGAGCGTTCAGCCGAGGCGTTCCTCAAGCGTTTGGGGAGATTAGCCGGCTGGGAGGACAAGGCGGGGTGTCAGCGAAGTGTAAAATGTTCCGCTGCAGTCAGCGACCTCTCCAGCTTGTCCGCGGGACAACCAGAAACGGAAAACGCTGAGTCAAGTGGCCTCGCTTCAGGCCCAGATGCTGCCGTTTAACTGAAGTGCATAAAAAGCCATGGCCACCAGCGTTTCTTTTCTCATGTGTTTTGTGGAGCTTTGAGATGCGTGATTCTCTGCTGAGGAAACTGAGGCACTTACTGAGCTCCCTTGGTGGGAAGCGGACGGGGTGCATCTGGGAGAGGCCTTGGCGGAGATTGATGATCGGCTTGTTGCTCTGAGGGTCAGGAGGGGATGGGTCTTGCTCTTCAGATAAGAAGGATCATTTATAAACAGTTGCCATGGTGTATTTATTTAAAGGTTGTTAGTCTGACAGCATGTGAAGAATGCGACTGCACCGCAGGCCAGACGTGCTCTGTGTGTCAGAGGGCTGGATCAGCGCTTGGTTTCTTTAGTTTATCTCACACTGCTAGTTTCAGTTCTAAGAAAGGAGTGAAAGCAGAAATTCAGAACAATTAATGTCAATAAAATTTCCACTCTATTAATTTATATAGACTAACCTTATTATAAAGCAAAATAAATCGGAACATTTTCATGGATACTTTTAAAATTTTTAAATTTTTATTAGGACATATTAGTGCATAATGATTACATTCATCATGGAGAATTGATACATGTACATAACATACCTTAATTCTTTTTCATCTTCTACCTTTCCCTTCTTCTCTTTTTTAGGACATGTTTAGAATAAATTGATGGCTGAGTTTTTGTGACTGCGTTGAAAATCTACTTGCTCCCAGAGGAAATTGATTATAAGCCCCATAGTTCTTTTCACACTTGCTCCTGTATAAACTCTGACTTCAAAGTATAGGTGGAGCTTCATATCTGAACCCTCAATAAAAGGCAAGGTATTAGGGAAACATATATATGTATATATGGAGACACAGCAGACTATGACGTGCTTTTGAAAGCGACCTGACTCTCAGGAGGTCAGGGCACATTTTCCACAGACTGCACAGCTACTTAGTGGCCCAGTGAGGGCCAGGACTCAGTCCTCCAGAGCAGCACACAGACTTTACAGTCTTCTTGCAGCTGTTTAGGGGATTCTTTGGTAAAATACTACATTTTCCTTACCCTTTAAAATAAATATATAAAGGTTTCAAAAATGCCCAAGCACGCCCATTTCCAATGAAACCTAGGTTACGTTTCCCTTGATTTTCAAATTCTCCTTTGTTCCTGGGATTCTCAGTGTATAGTAGGTACTTGACATTGGCTTACTTAATTACAGAAAGAAAGCTTGAGAAATACTTGAAAGATATCTTTTCATTTTTATTAAAAATGTTTTTCAAAACAATGGTTTTCATTTGTAATAAGACTTTAATAGAAATCAGGACATGCCTACATGGTTTTAATGCAGAAATAAACATATTAGTCATTTCAAAATACTTGTTTTTTTTTTTTACAAACTTAATTTTTTTTACATTATTTTCATGTTGAAGACTATAATAGAACCCAATAAATCTTCTCCCTTTGTTCTTTCCATGGTAGGGTTTGGTTCTGTCTCTGAACATTTGTTTATTGTTTTTAAATATGTCTTGCACGAATTATTTAACTGTGTAGTATTTAGAAAGAAATTGAAACAGAATTGTCATAAATCTTTCTGCAGCCTTAGATTTCCTATGTCAAAATTTGTTGTCTCAATAAATGACTTAGAAGATTACAAATAATAAATATAAACTTTTTGCTTCTCAGCTGAATTTTTCATACAATTTAATGGATGAGGCTTTGGATTCATGATGAGAATAATCCAGAAAAATAAGGCAAATAGAGTTGGACTGTGGACTTCGTAGATCATACCATACTTTTGCTCCTGCTTTCAACAGGCTGCATAAAAAATGGCCAAGAATGATTTTCCTGAGTCTCTGTCCTCTGGGGAGAGATTCTGTGGCAAGTGCTTTGTTGGGACTGAATTCTCTCAGTAAATTATAAGCCACTTGATAGTTATTTTGAAACTACCTTTGATTCCCTCTGTTGCAACTTCTGTTAGTAGAACCTATTGGAGAGAGAGACAGTTACAGAATTATTGATTCTTATTTTTAAAAAGTGTTTCAATTAAATTTTTAAGTATTACATGATTTCTCTTTATGAGAAAACCAAAATAGAAGATAGACAATAAGAAATAGAAAAACCTTTGATATTTATTATTTGTCTTTTTAAACAATAACATTCCACTGTCACTGGAAGAAAGATAGCCTCTTTAATAAGCGGTGCTAGGAAAACTGGCTTTCCACATGCCAGACAATGAGTCTGTGGGCTATTAGCATACTTGTCTTACTACATAAGCTATGTTCCAGTAGTTTCTGTTGTATTCTAATCTAGTTCATTAAAATAAATACTGGTTATAACTCGAGAAACTGATTGTATACCCCAGCAGGTGTGCCATATAACACATGGTCTGAATAAGCACCAGGCTAGAGCTTAAGATAAATAGATTGGATGGATGGATGGATGGATGGATGGATGGATGGATGGATGGATGGATAGATAGATAGATAGATAGATAGATAGATAGATAGAAAGATAGAAAGATAGAAAGATAGAAAGATAGAAAGATAGATAGATAGAGTGAAGGTAGAATTAGAAGTGAGGTAGGAAATAGCCAGCTGGGATAGAATAGTAGAGGATTTTGTACTGGATCAGGGAACTTTTATTTAATAATAATTGTGCTAGCAGTGATGAAGATATAGTAGATATTGGCCCCTTTGCAGACAGTACCCCAGGGAGCTTATCTATACTGACTTACTTAATCACTGTGGTAGCCCATCGTATACTGACTATTGTTTTCATTCTCTTCTTACCAGTGAGTAAACGGAGCCACAGAGAAAGTAATGAAACTTGCCTAGGATTAAATAGCCAGTGAGTAGCAGAGCAGGTGTTGAGCCTAGGTGGGACCGGTTCCTCACCATGATGCTATGTTCATGTGGCAGTGGAGTCTTGGGTGTGTATCTCAAGAGGGCAGTTGATGAGCAGTACGAAAGGCTGGCCTTAACTAGCTACCAGCCATTAACTCATCCGTACTAATCAAATATTGATGGTAAATTTTGCCTACCATGAAGAAACTGGAGGGCCAACATGAGGCTCTTCTGCAAACCCCATGGAAGAAACAGGGCACTCCCAGGATCTGTAATTCATTTGAGGGCACTCCTTGTGAGCTTGGAGCAAAGACCGTTTCACCTGACGTGGACCTGAGCTCAGCCAGTTGCTCTTCTGCAGGTAAGCTGTTCCAGTTCCACGCGTTATGTGGCATGGGTAGAACAGGTTTATCACCCCACCCTTAAGCTCCACTGTTGTCACATTTTCTAAGGAAGTGTCACACGGGAGGGTGAATCCCTGCCCTCTGATGTCTTTACAGTTCTTCCTCGCTACCCCAGGGCAAGCAGCCCAGTGAAACACCCATATCCCACTGGGCTCTCTTTCACCTCAAGAAGAGTGTTTTGTCCTGGAGTTAAGAGTGGCATTTATTTCCTCTGCTGGTACAAAAATGTTAATTTTATGTTTAGAACATGGGTTGGCAAGTTCCAAGCCAAATCCAGCCCATTGTCTTTTTTTGCATGGCTCGGGGGGCTACAAATGGGCATTATACTTTTACAAGTCTTTTTATAATCTAAGAAATAATTTGTGTCATGTACAAATTATTTGAAGTTATACATCAATGTCTATAAAGTTTTATTGGGTCCTAGTCCCGTTTGTTCACGTGTTTCCAGAAGCTGCTTTCCCACTTCGGCAGCAGTTGCGTAGCTGTGTAGGTGACCATGTGTCTCATCTGGTGCAACATATTTACTGTCTGGCCCCTTGCGGGAAAGTTAGCTGTGATCTGACAGGAGTTTCACATTTTACCTCTGCAGTGTACCTTTTCTGACATCGCACACTTAGTACTGTTTCGAGGGCTTGGCACGTTTTTGTTACTATGACAAACTACGTGAGACTGACTTACGAAGGTGTTTTCCTGACTCATCACTCTAGTGACTGCACGGTCCTGCCTGCATTCCGCTGGTGACCTGGTGTTGGCCCCAACCGAGGCATGAGGTGGGGGAGTGGAGGGGTTGGCCCTGTGCCGAAGAGAAACTAGAGATTCAGGGGACGCCTCAGGCTCACTTGCTGCAGAGCCTGCTCTCTCGGGCTCCCGGGGACAGCAAAGGGCACGCCGGGGAGAAAAGCGCTAAGCCTGCCAAACCTGGTCGTTGCTCTCCGTCCCCCTCTTAGCGGTGCGGTCCCCTCTCAGTGCCGCCGCACTGGGGACCAAGTTCTCAGCACAGGGACCTTCGGGGAGCACACTGAAGGCGTATCCGAAGCGTAGCGGTTTTCTTTTGGAAAAGCACAAAATTTATAGTGAGATAAACTTGGGTATGCGTTTGAACATTAAAAGGCGTATTTGCTACACAGAAAAAAATTTTGATTTTAATTACATGTATTTTCGTAGACATCTTTTAGCTTTGCGGCAAAATATGAATTTTCACTTTAGGTTTATGATTTGGCACACCATGTATAAGAGAAAGATGAGTTATCCTTTTCACCTCTGTAGCAGAGGTTTACATATAGAAGGTCAAATAAAAACCGCTTCCCTCTTTAATTGCGTGCTGCTATTTAAATTTCAAGTCTCAGCCAGGACTGCTGAATCTGGTATTCAGCCTCTTCCCAACAGCACGGTAAATAAGAATATGATAGATCTCATCATCGATTTTTTTTTTTTTTTTTTTTTTTTTT
>NW_004955412.1:4513317-4624183 GCF_000276665.1 Chinchilla lanigera
GGGCTTGGCTTTGTGATCCTCTTGCCGCAGCCTCCTGCAGGGTTGAGATTATAGTCGTGCGCCCCTCCATGCTAAGTTTCGATCCAACTTTCTTTTGTCTGTGTGCGCAATTTCTTAACTAGGAAGTAACACTCAATTAAAGATGGAAAAGTTGTTCCTTCAGAACCGTGCAGACAGATAGACCCGTGTGTTAGTCAAGAGTTCTGAAATTTCTATATATGTTTGTGTGCTCAGCCACAGAGATCGAACAGTGTTCCACGCTGGACGCATACATTGGGAGAAATAGGCTAAGATCCATCATTTATATGCACATTAGTAAGCGGCTCTCACTCTGTTCATAGGTTTAGTTTAATATGGCTTCTTGCTGTTCTGCGTTTCGAATCAGTCTTGTGTCTTTCTCTTCCGTATACAATTCAGCAGTGATCTGAAGCCCTGAGAGTGCTCTCCAGGGACCGTGCAGCCCACGTGTGCATGGAGAGCCTGGTGATTTACTGACTCTGAGTTGGAGAGATGACCTCTACAATTACTGTAGAGACCCACTGAGAAGCAAAGTGAGCTCACTGTAGAAAATTCCAAGCATTGAAAAACTTGCCTTATTTGGTAAATGTGGTTAACTGGTCCCAGCTGGTAATGCTGGTGAGCTCATTGTGAGAATGTATTGTCTCTTTAGGCCAAATTCTTGTATTTTTTTTTTTTTATCCATTAGAGTGTTCGATTGTCTTTGTTCAGTTTTTCTTGCTATTTCTGGGGCTGAATGAAATCAGAAATAACAGACTTCCATTTTGAAAATTAAAGGTCAAGTGCATTGACAGTTTAAAAGCTTCCTGTGTCTCTTTTCTAGTCTCTTATGTTCACTTAAACCTCTGGGAAATTTTGGGTCTAATTTATACCTTGGAGAACAACACTTCTTTAGGGAGCAAGCTCATGTGTACTTTGGGGGCTTTGCTGGCTTCTTTGCTCATAGACGTTTTGTCTGTACATCAGGATTGTGTGAGAGAATCTGTTCATTGCATTTCCTGTCATTATCAAGTAGCATTTCATGAGAAGAAATGAAAGACTACAGCTTCCTGTGGCTTCTCTTTAAAATTCATGCCTCAGGTTTGGCTGTCTCTTGGGTCTGCTGTTTAGAGACTGGATTATTTAAGAGGAAAACATAAGCTTTGATCCAGCTGGGCTCTGGTTTGAACCCTGAATGTGTCAGGTGTGAACTTGGTGACTTCGGGACAGTGTCTTAAATGTCATGACGGTACAAGGCAGTGTCCCTCCTTCCCTAGGGTTATGCCAGCTAACGTGTGCGTGTAAAAATGCCTAGCCTAAAACTGATAATCGCATCAGTTTCCCTTCCTGCTTTTCCAGCAGTGTCTTCTTGGCGTCGTACGTAGCTATCCCCTTTTGCTTTGTGTGTATGCGCCTGGCTGTGCTCTCAGCCCTGTCCTCAACCTTCCATGTGCTAGCAGGAGGAAGAGTCCTCTGTGTCCTTCACACTGACAGTGCGGTCCAGCGGCCAGCAGCAGCACACAGGATCTTACAGAAATGCACAGGCTTTGGCCACACCTTGAAAAAATCAAGTCAGTGTCCACATTTTAACACGATTCCTAGTTGATTCAAAGGTGCATAAGGTTTGAGAAGCACCATTCTGTGGTATTTTCAAAGCTCTGATGAGCGATGTGGTCCTCTCTAGGTTGGGAGTTATTCCTGAATTTTAAAGTATTTGAATGGCATGAAGAGGTTGACAAAACTGTTAAAGAATTACTTAGAAATTCGTTCAGAGAAGGATATTCTTTCTCTTTCTCTCTTTCCTTCCTTCCTTGCTTCCTTCCTTCCTTCCTTCTGTGTATTTATTTATCTCGTCAGCGTCACTGTGGATTTCTCCCAGGGCGAGAGATGACAGAATTCTGTTTTGCTGTTTCTGTTTGCATGGTTTTCCATCTCACTCCACCCAGATCCATTGTTTACATCATCTGTTTGGCCGCTTATGTCGGACACTGAGCTGGGGACCGCTGGGTTGTCTTAGTTTTCCATCCTGCCTCGCCTGCGCTGTAGTGCTCCTCCTCCCTGCCTTTTCCTCTGCTCTCTCCGTTCATGCCTTTCCCATTGGGTAATGATCACCCCTTTCACCTCCCTTTCGGGTTCCCTGTGCCCTGCGTCTCCTTTCTCCTTTCTAATTTCTTCTTTGCCCTCATTGTGGTGTTCAGATGAGAAAGTCATTTGGCAAAAGGAGTAACACTTTAAATGCTTTTTAAATTTTTTTACTTTTATGGGTTCTGGAGATTGAACCATGATCTTAGGCGTATGAGACAAATGCTCTACAACGGATCTATATCTTCAGCCCTTTTTTTTTTCATTATTTGTTAATGTAATTTTTTATTTGTATATGTTTGTCATACGTATTGACCACATTCACCATAAGGAATTTGTACTTGTACATAATGTATCTTCATTCTTTTTCCCCCATTTCTTTGCCTTCCCTTTAGCGCTTCTTCCCCTCCTCATTACGGAAGCTTTGTTTCCATTTTTCCCTTCCATTCTCTTTTCCTTTTCTCTCCCCTCCTTGTTCTTCCCATTTGAACGGGTCCTTCCCACTTCCCAGTATCTGTCCTCTCTTGTGCTCCGTATTTACACTTTGCGTTCCTCACACAAGAGGAACAAGATGATAGTAAATGAGTTTTGGACTCAGAGTACCGGTCCATTTCTTAACCCGGGATTGGGGGACTTATCCAGCCACAGAGCACTCATCTCTCCTGAAAGCGCTATTCCAGGTTGGGTTATAATTCATTTTTCTGTGTGTCCACCTTAATCTCTCAACCAAGCTCTTGAAGGACGAGTTCTTTATTTATTAATTTGATATCCCCAAATGAATGGCACAGCCCATCACAGTGTAAGTGGTCGTGCTGGTGACAATGGTCTGTTTCTTTCTCATTAGTGAAGTTCTAAAAACAGAAGTGTTTGGACGCATATCTGGGGAACTGCGCAGAGAAGAGTGCAAGTGACAGCTACTGAAGCAGCTTAGCACAGTGACGGTGCTGAACGAAAGGAACACTTAGTTCTTTCTGGGCCTTTATGGGATGCTTGAATAACCCTAGAGCTGAATGTGGTTATCAGCCTGCAGTATATTTTCAAAATATGGTATCCAAGGTAGTTCAGTATGTCTGGGTAGTACTGAAGAAGTCATTGCTTGCCGTTTAACACGAGTGACAAGTTTGTGCATGGAGTTCATCCTTAGAACGTGCTGTAGGGGTGATGCTGCTTGGGCATAGTTAGAACGAGGTCTCGGAGAGTAGATATTTCTACTGTGCAGGAGCTTTGCTTCTGGTCCTGCGTCCTGTGTGGCCGTCGCTCTTCTTTGTGGTCCTCTGCTGGTAGCCTCATCCTTTCCCTGTAGAGTTGCTTAACCTCATGATCAAAACATAAAAGCTGCCACTCTGGGATTGGTACCAGTTGGTGTTTGGTAATTACGAATCAATTCACGTTATTGTCTTAGCCAAATTCTTAACAGAAATTAGGACATAAAACTTATTTTAAAGGCAATAATTTTTTTTTCAATTGTTCTTGTTCTTGCTCTTGTTTTAAATTAAACCACGTATGTTCTTTCACCCCAATTGTCCCAAAATCTAACCCAAGGCTGGGTGTAACATTTGGGTTTTGTTTTTTTTTCTTTCTGTCTCTCATATTTGTGTTCTGGGAGCCAATGGTTAGTAGCAGGGAACTCATTTTTTAAGCAGTGTATAAACCTAATAAATTTAACAGATATTGGAAATCCTTTAATACTAGCTAGCAGATTGGAACAAAAATGTTAGATGGGGCTAACATGGAATCACTTGATGATGAGGTCACAAAATTGAAAGTCTCTTTGGTAAAACAAGGCAGAGCTACAGCACTTTGCTGGTAGTTTACTTCAGGTTCTCCTGCCAACCCTCGTCTGACTTCCCTCTCTGTTTTTTCAGTCTATTATGACTTTCCTGTAGTAAAATTTACTGCTCATATTCCAGAGTCTTTCCAGATTCTTCTTGGGCATTATCCTTCAGAAACTAATAAGGAGACACAGCAACCTTTGGATTCAGAAGAAATGAGAATGGTTTTGTGTTTGAATACAAAGGGGACTGAGCTGTACTGCCAGTCCCACCCTAGACAGAATGTAAAATGCAGTGAATATTTTTTAAAATGCCAAATAGATACAGAGCCTGGGTGGTGTCACATAACACTAAATACTAGAAATTTTAAAACGCAGTGGCATGTGGGCGATGCACTTGGAGATGAAAATCCAGCTATTTCCCCCGTCTGCTTGTCCCTGACCATCTGCCAGAGATGTGGAGTTGCTTCTCTCAGAATACTTTTGCTTCCTCACCGATTATGTAACTGTCTAAAAACTACAGTTACGTCTGGCAGCATTCAAAAATGGCCTGGTTTGGCCACAGGTGGATGAAGCAGTATTCCTTCAGTAGTGGAGATGGCATGTGGATTTTTTTTTTTTTTTTTTTTTTTTTTTGTTTTGTTTTTCTCCGGTACCGGGAACCGAACTCACGACCTTGCGCTTGCCAGGCAGGCGCTTTTGCCGCTGAGCTAAATCCCCAGCCCCTGGCATGTGGATTCTTATCTGGCCAGAGCCCTGGCTCTTCTGTGTGCCCTGTGGCATGAGCTTGAGGGAAGGAGACAGGTTAGCGTCAGCTTCCTCTTTGTGCTGTATGGGAATGGAGCAAATCAGATCAAACATCGAAAGCTTGGGCCCTCATTGGATATTATAGTTGAATCTGGAAAAGTTATAGAGCTAAATGTATTAGTTATTATAATGGCAAGTTGATTTTTGTCTTACTTTTCTCTTGCTGAGACAAAATATCCAGTACCCAAAGTTAAAGAGGAAAAGTTTATTTTGCTCACAGTTTGTGGAGTGCTCAGTCTGTAATTGGCTGGCTCCAAGGCAGGGTGGCATTGCAGTGGACAAACAGTTCATGAAAGGCAGAAGGTAGCAAAGCAGGAAGGGACCACCACAGCTCCTTCTATTGCTCTATCTTATCCAGGCTACTTAGGGTGGGCACCACTCACACCCGTAATCCTAATGGCCTTGCACCTAGCATTGCACCATGAGTCAATCCCAGTGTCACACATTAGATTCACCCACCTCTGAAAAAACCCCACCTTTGACTGCATGAGGCTTTTGGGTGACGTCTACACACAAACTATGACAATTTTCTATGAAATCTTTCATGTTGACACTTTTCTTAGCTTATTTATATATACTTGCCCCTCCTCAAAGTTTTATAGAGCAAAAACACCACCCTCTTAGAGAATCAATTGAAATCAATATCATTATTTTCACTGGGTATCAAATGCTTGTGCACCACCTTCCTCTTCAAAATACCGCTTATTTGATTCGGAGTATGCAGCTATATAAATTTGAAGTTAGCTTATTGTATCAGTCAGCGTTTTACAAGAGAAACAGATATAACACAAGATAGGCAAATGTATAAGAAATTACAAGATCAGCTGACAACAGCCACCTAAGCATTGGATGAGGAAGAGCCCAGAGCGTATCTGCACATTGGAAACCAAAGGGTTCAGCCGCAGGTCTGGAGCTCACTGCAGTGTCCTGTGCAAGTGCGTATCAGGAGGCCGATGGGGCTGCGATGGAGGCTGAAGGGTCTGTGCTGGAAGCCAGGAGATGATGTCCAGGCTGAAGGTGAAGACTGCAGCTCCTCTGAACAGAAGCACATCAGTCCTTCCTCATTTCCCCTCTATGCCATCCAGGCGATGAGCCGCCCTAGGGTGTAGAATTGCTGAACCAATTTAAGTAAGCTTCTCTTAACTAAACTTCTCAAGCTGACACAATCTGTCAACTTTTACACTCATAAGAAGTTTTTAAAAAATTATATTTCTAAAAACTTTATCATGTTTTGTTGTTGATTTATTATATGTAAGCAGTCTGACTAATTTTAAGAAAATAGAACAGATCATTGTCTGAATACTACATTTGCCAGGTTAACTTCAGATTCAAATTTTCATTTTGTTGCATACACCTCAATACAACTGCAAAAACAAATAATAAAATACTGTAAAACAAAATAAGATGAAGTGAAATTATAAATGTACCCTGACAGTTTAAAGGAAAAAATGTAAATCTTTTCTAAATTTCCACAAGAGAACTAAGTAAAACTTTTGGAAAACTAAGCTTACTGTTCCTTCCTAATAGCATCATGTTCTACACAATTCTAAAGGAGATAAGTTAAAACCAAGAGCACAAGTTGAGCTTTGTTTACATCTCAATGGATACCACATCTCGCATGTGCGCTGACCCTTAAAAACCCAAGATCTGTTTTTTATTCTCAGACTTTATAATTAAGTAACCTTAGGTGAGTCAATATCAAAGGATATACTTTTTAGCCATCTCTTTGGATTTTGAGGATCTCAAATCACATTTCTAATGTGAAATGTTTAAAGTATTATGCATTATGATTTTTTTCTAGCTTCTCTGTTTTCAAAACAAGTATTTCTTTGATTTCTTTGAATCTGAAAAATAACTACCATACAGAGAACAGACTTTTTGGAAAATATGTGAGAAAAACAGTTCCTGGAGGGGCTGAAGAACCCTCTGTGGGTTACGCAAAACAATGCATCGCTTTGTAAAGTTGAAACAAATGACTTCCTCTTAGTTTTCTTCAAACTCTGTAGCTCTGTGATTGCTTAATTTTAGAAACCCTTAGTTATTAAGAAATACCTCCCTCTTTGCTATCTCTTGGTTTGGTACTTATCGTAAGGCTTGGAAGTAGCTCTTTATTTCATGTGATTTTTATTATCATAAGGAAACAGCTTTTACTGTTTGGGAGCTACATATTCCAGTAATTTATGTATTGAATATAAAAGTTAATTTTTCAAGAACTGAATAGACCTGGTGCATTCTTTTACTAGCTCACCCAGTGAAGACAAGTTAATAAAAAGAATAAAACATTCGCCAGATTGTTAATCATTTAAATTACTAAAAAAAAGTAAAATGTAGTTAAGGGTAGACCTTATGCTGTCCATCCTTTATTTAAAATGAAAGTTGTCTCTTTCTGTTTTGGTAAATTGGATAGTTTAAAAGAAAATTGTTATTCCTCTTGTACAAGTAAGGAAAACTAAGAAATAACCTGTTAAGGACGCCACAGATAGGTGTGAGATCAAGATTTAGAGTCAGACTATTTGTCACTAAATGCTGTGTTCATAATATTACATAATAGAGTATAATTGTAACTTACTATTTTAAACAATATTTTCTTAAATTAACAAGCATTTCAGTATTTTTAACATAAAAATTTGGATTCCAGCCATGCTTGTGCACCTAGAGGTCACCCATGTGCGTCAGGAACCTGAGTGCATCGTGTTATAAAGAACCATCCAGAAATTAAAAGAGAGAGTGTCAGGAAAAATGAAAAGCTTCTGTCATTACTATAAGATGTGTATGTTGATTCCAAGGATCCTGCAGCATCCCTGGTGGTGAAAGATGCTGAAACATAGCAAGAGCCGAAGGAATTCAGATTGCCACAAGGCCGTCATTTTGGTGTGGGTATTAAGAACCTTCCCAAGGGCAAAATTTCCATGTAGAGGCCTTAACACTTTGCAGTAATCATAAACTTTATCTGGAAACACAGATGGCTGAGAAAATAGCACAAGAATACCTTTTATGTTGATTCCTGTCATCTTGTTTTGAAATTCTGCATTGCTTTTATAGTTTTTGTGTTGTTCTTTGTCTTTTTGTTATTCTGTTTTTGTTCTTTTTAAAATAAAAAAAAAGAATACCATTTAAAACTGGAAGATGTAAATTCACTTCTCAAGTATTTTGTTACTTTTGAAGTCAAGGTCTTTCCTCCTGAAAACAAGGAAGCAATAGAGTCAAAATGAAGAAGATCACAAAATTACTTGGCTTACGTGTACATCTCTTCGCTTTGTCCTGTTTATTTCCTCATTTTTAGCATATTAAATTATAGAAACTGGGCCAGGGATATAGCTCAGTGGTACAAGAGCCTGCCTGGCAAGTGCAAGGTCCTGAGTTCACTTCCTGGTATTCCCCCCCCAAAAAAATTATAGAAATTACTGAGTATATGATGCTCCTTACTTTGAGAGCCTACTATTTATTGAGTTCTGTTGGTGTTTCAGGTTGCTAATAGAAAGTAGTTCATTTTTTTAAATGTTTAATTTGTTTTAGGCATAGTTCCTGCATATATGTCAGTGTGACTAATCATATCTACAAATTTATTATAACTGAGAGAAATAATGTATTATTTTGGTCACATGATAACATTGTAACTGTTAAATGTTTTTTTTAAAGCCGTATGACTTTTGGTTCAATAGAGTAGATCCTTTAAGAAAGAAAAAGGAAGAACTCTAATCAGTATAAACTTACATTTTAAAACTGTAAGTCATTTAAAAACATTTTGCTTTATGTAGAGATCAGTAATTGAATCACCAGTACTGCTATTTCTGAGCCATCTACCTTGTATGGTTAGGTACCTGTAAATATGGCTTCTATTATATGGTATCACACAATAAAGTACTTTCTCTGTCATTCCTTAAAAAATAAATAATTTGGGGCTAGGGATTTAGCTCAGCGGCACAGCGCCTGCCTGGCAAGCACAAGGTCGTGAATTTGATTCCCGGTACCGGAAAAAAACAAAAAATCAAAAATAAATAAATAAATAAAAATTTAATTAAAATGAAACATGAGCAAGTTTGTAGTGTGGATCTGTAGCTGGAACTACTAATTTATTAATTTTAGATTGATTTTATTCTCATAGAGCTTATTTTTGAAGAGTAGAATATTTCATTCTTTCATTAAGGATACTTGCTGAAGTGATCTAGAAAGTGTACTGGGGAAAAAGAAAAGGCAATGTGCTTTTTAATGTCTCAAATTCTCAATATTCTCAAAATGAATACATCAAGTTGCTGGTTTGCATCGCCTTTGAGAAGGTGGGGAGGTAGAGTAGCCTTTTTTGGCCCTGCCATAGAAGAGAGCACAAAAGTATGTACACACACACACACACCACACCGCACCACACAGAGAAATTCTCTGAACCAAAAGTCTCGTGCATTTGGACAGATAATACACAAGATGCAATAATTCAGCTGCCTAGAAGACAAGCTTTTCCCTTCATGCGTTCTCATCTGGAATTGGCTGCATTTAGGAGTCACAAGAATGGTAACTGTGTCATGGGAAAAGCCTTATTCTGAAAATCAAGGTCCTTTGGCAGCTTCTGAGATGGATCTAATTATAATCAGTCGTAGCCTGCTTCCTTAGTATTTCCTGAGTAATGAGTTGTACTGTACTAGTTCGTATTCTGGAACGTGGTGCTGTGCTCTTCTCGCTAATTCATGCTGAGAATCCGAGGTTTCAGGCCTGTGTTTAGAAAGTGTAATGAAAAAGAGCCATGCTCAGAGATACAAATGGAGCTGATTGTGTATGATGTCTGTCTGGATCTAAATGAAGTATTTATGAGGACAGTGATATAGATGCTTCTAGAAAGGGCTTAAAAGACAATGTCAAACTTCTAAACAATGAAAACTTTTCAAATACTCTAGCTGTTGAGTGCTACCTGCCCATTAAAATAGTAGCATGTTTTTGGTTTGGCTTTCCAGATATAGCATGATTGAGCTCTCCGGAAGAATATCGCGGGCTCATTTTGGTCATGGTTATTAATTGTTACTACCTCATGTCAAGTAGCATAATCTGATCTACTACACAGTTCAAAGCGTTCTTTCCTACGGCCAGTGTAAATATCTCACATTCAGTCTGTTGCCTTCTGTTGCTCCATTACTGTAGATGGAGAACAGGTGGTCACTATGCGATTCGCTTCAGTTTTACAAGCAACTACCCAGTGGGTATTTCTTTTTTTTGTGGTGTTCTTTGAAAATGTGTAAGGAGCAAGCATAGCTTGAGAGTGAGGGTTTAGGTTTTTAGCATGGTTATATTCCACTGGAAATGACTAGCAAAGGAAAGTTACCCTCACCCACACTTGCACACTCTGGCCAAGGACCTGGGTGTGCGCTGCTTGATAGACCCTCAGGGGGTTCTCAGTTAGCAGGGTCAGAGGTAACCAGGCCTCACTTAGTTGGCGTGATTTAAACATAGTCTGGGCATTGATGAACTGTAGGAGTGATGACACTGGTACTTCACAGGAGGAAAGAGAATGACTGGGTTATAGCAACAGTACATACACGTTTGACATGTGTCCTTACATGTGACAGAAGGACCTCTTATTTTCAAAGCAACAGTGACACGTGGTGAAACGCTGGGGATCACAGAAAGGCTGGAACTGTACAACACAGTGAAAAGCAGTGTTCTTTACTTTGTGGGTTGAGCCGTATGCTTGGAAGAAGCAGTAGCACTGTTCAGGCTTGATTGTAACTGGCGAGCTGGCAGTCTGCAATACATGCAGCCTGCGGTTCTGCTTTTCTCTCCTGCTTGGAAGATTTTCATTGTCCTCATCAGTCTCTGCGAATGGGAAAGAGTTTGCTGACTCTGCAACTCCAAACAAACAGGACGAAGAAGGTAGCAACAGCTGAAAGTGCAGTTGTTACAGTTGCCACTTTCTTACTGCGTAGTGAGACTTGATTGTCTCATTGTGTTAGGGTTTGTTTTGCCAGCTTGCAGGGCCACGCTGCTAGTAGGTGTCCTTCAGCAATGCTTCCCGTGGTAGATGTGCCTAGGAAAAGCTCGGGAAGAAAAACAACCCTGTGGGTGCTTTAAGTAATCAATTTCTTATGTGTACTCTGTTCCACTGTGGAATGTTTAAATAGAAAGAATTTTTCCTCTTTGTATGACAAGACTCAGGAGTAGTAAAACATCCAGGGTAGTATAACCACTGTATTGATAAAACCCAAAAGATAGCTGTGACTGTTTCCCAGTGTGTGTAGACTTGGCTGACCATAATTCACTCATTCATTGAACAGTTACACACTGAGCCATGTTTATGTGGAAAACACTGTTAGCGCACATGATTTCTCAGCCTCAACACTATTAGTGTTTCGGGCTGTGTGAATCAGTTAGAATCAATGTCCCTGTCTCTCTCAGTGTGTGTGTGTCTCACTCTCCTATCTTTATTCTCAGCTTCCTTAAAATCTAGTTGGTGGGCTGGGGACATAGTTCAGTGGCACAGCGCCTGCCTGGCAAGCATGAGGTCCTGAGTTTGATTCCCCGTGCCAAAAGAAGAAAAATCTGTTTGTAGAAGTTAGGCCCTAGATAGAAATACCTGCAATAACAGCATACTACCTTGGAAGAGAAAAGGGTACAACTCTTTTTGTTTTCATTTTTAGCATGTTACTATTTTGTATTTACTTGAGTAGTTTTATTTTTAATTAGCACATACTAATTATACATATTAATGGGATACAATGTGACATTTTAATATATGTATATAATGTGTAATGATCAGATCAAGATAATTAGTATATCTCTTATCTCAGACTTTTTGTCTTCATTTGTATTGGAACCCAGTAGTTTGAACAGTCAATTAATTGTCAGCCATAGTTTTCCTACTGCACTGTAGAACATTAGAAGTTATTCTTCCTATCTAAACGTACACCTATATGCATTAGCCATCCTCTCTTCCTTCCTCCCTCCTCCCATCACCTCTGGAAACCAGCATTGTGTTCTCAGTTTCTATGAGATTGACTTTTATAGATTCTACAAGTCAGTGAGCACATCTAGCACTTGCCTTTGTGTGCCTCAGTTCACCAGCATAATGATTACAGTTGTGCCTGCATTGTCACAAAGTAGGGGACTTCACCTTTTCTGTGGCTAGATAGTATTCCAGCGTATATATGCATCTCATTATTTTATTCATCAACCAATGGACAGTTGGGTTGTTTCTACTTTTTGCTAGTGTGAGAGTGCTGCAATATACTTGGGAGTGCAAATGTCTCTTACACATGCTGAATGCACTATATAGATACCGCAGTTACGTGTGCAGGAGTGGGATTGCTATAGCATATGTTCTTTCTCATTTCCTGAGAAACCTCTGCTGCTTTCCATAATGGCCGTACCCGTTAACATTCTCACCAATATTGTGTTTCTGATTATTAGTGAACTGTGCATTTTGTCTCACGTGTCTGTTGGCCATTAGTAAGTTAGGCTGTTTGTTTTATTTGCTGTTGATTCTTCAGAGTTCTTTATATATTCTAGATGTCAGCCCTTTGTACGATTTATAGTTTCCAGATCTCTTTCTCACATCTCCTGTGTTGTCTCCTCACCCTGTCCACTGTGTGCTCTGCTGAAGCATCTACTTTCACGTAACTGTATTTGTCTCATTCGGCTTCAGTTTCCTATGCTTTTGCGATTCTGTCAAAAAATCTTTGCCCATTCCAGTGCCCTAAAGCATCCCTGTGTTTGTGTAGTACTGCATTCTCATACTTGCAGACCTGACATGTAAGCTTTTAATTCATTTTAATGTAACTCTTTCACCGTTTTATTTATTTTGTTTTTGACTCTTTTTGAGCGTAGGAAGACTTTATTGAGAGGAAGAAAGCTTCTGTCTGAGAGGGACGGGGAACCCGGAAAGTGGGTTGCCTCTAACTCTTCTGTAAAAGCCTCTCTAGCCTGAGGTCAAAAGTGAAGGAAGGAAGGCCGGAGAAAGCCAGCGAAGGGCACTGTAGTGTGCAGCGTGAGACGCCGTTTCTGTGGTGGGAGGAGAGGCTGAGGAAGAGCAGCACCGGGTGTTTAGGGCGTCTCCTGGAGGCTGCTCCTCATGCTCAGCATCACTGATAAAGCTGACGCGCATCCCAGTGCTAGGGGACTGGGAATTGTGCTCTTCACTCTTGGCAGCTGTGCACCGTGCTACAGGTCAGAGGTTCTGTTACTGTTTAAAAGAATGGAGCTGTGTCAGAAGGGGTTTGTCATAAAAATTAGCGTTTTTTTAATATAAAAAAATAAAGATTCCAAGAGCTAACACTTAGGAGGGGGCTTATTCTGTGCCAGTAACAAAGTTCACTTCAACCTTTTGGAGAATAGGGGTGTATGCGTCATTTTCCTTTAAACGCTAAAAATGAAACTCTTGCACATTTTTTTCCTGACTTTCCATTTTAATGTGGATTCCACTGTCTTGCTGACTGAATATAATAATCTGTTTTCATGAAGCTCATTTTCTCTACTTTTTAGGGTGGGTGATTTGATAACACATTATTTCTTTTTCTACCTATACATATCACATTTCTGAAATGCCTGTGACAGGAAAATATATGAATCAACTTGTGGTTGTGATGAGCCTACAAAGTACTTGAAAATGTTTCCTTTGTGTATCATAAAAATAACACATTAAATAGATGGGCTATTTCTCCATGCACCTTTTGAATATGTGTACTGATAGTGGGCCTCGCGTATCTCTTTCTCAGGCCCGTGTGCTTGGTCCATGGGGAGCCCTGACCTAGGGCTCTCTGCTCCCCTCTCTCCCTCATAGTTATGGCCAGGACTTCTGCAGTGGAGACTGGATCAGCGCTGGCACAGAGCCTGAGCGACTCGCTGACTGTTCTACCACGCAGGCTCTTGGTGGAGCGCACGCTGCGAGTTCCGGACTATCCCGTAACGTCTGGAGGGCCAGGGTGAAGTGCAGGGGAGTTCCTGACCCACTGACAAATTCTGATCAGATGTAGGAGGACCCTGGCAGTGCGGCCCTGCCTCCTGTCTTACCCGGTGACCTCCCTGAAGTGCCCTGGCTGCGAGACGCGGAGTGGGGTTGCCGTACCACCTGAGCGACCTGCTGTCTCCTCGCGCTGCCGGTGCGATAGGAATGGACCTTTGTGTTTGCCTCCCGCCCCTTTGCCTTTGGTGTTGCTGTCCAGGATTGCAGGTGTGCACACATATAGCACCCAAGTTGAGCACGCAAGCTTTGCCTCAGGCATTATTTCCGAGGAAATATTAGCAAAAATAACATTATATTTAATGTAACAGAAACAGTTTCTACTTGCTGTTGCTTTTACCCTGCGAACTAGAGAAGAATCCCTCCCTCAATTTAAATTATAAATAGGACAGTTCCTGCGCAGCTCAGCTGGCTTTTGTCATCGCGGTTTATTGCTCCGTGTTGGTCCGTCTGAGGCGTTCGTCATCCCAAACGAGGGAAACAATTTGAGTGTCGGGCACAGAGAGAAGTTTGGGTAACTTTAATTAGGAAATCTAATTATATTCACCCCGGGTAATTTTCCAAATATCCTTTCTGGAATGCAGTTATTGTCGTCGTCATTTTTTGCTGCTGAGACACAATACCCAACATCCAGCACTTAAAGAAGAGAGGTCTCTTCTGGCTCCCAGCTACAGTCCACGTGGGCTGGCTCCCGGGCAGAAACAGCATGCCAGCGGGACCTGCCTCACATGAGGGCGCCCAGGCGGCAGAGGGAGAAGGAGGGGCTGAGGAAGGAGACGCACCCTTTCGGGTCATGGCCCCGGCCACCGATTCTTCTGACCTCCCAACGGCACCCTCAGCTGCTGAGCTCTGGAGGACTCCGTCAGCGAGTGGCCGCCTCACTGGCCAGTCCTTGTCACAAGCCCTCATCTGAGCACATGGGCCTTGGGGGACATTCTCCATCTGAGTCTAACAGTTACGTCACCTTGCTTCTCCATAGTGTCGTGTCAGGTTCCATCAGAGCAGAGCTGCTCCGAATGCTCGCCACTGTCCTGATGCCAGGTGCACACAGTTCACGAGGAAGCCATCGACGCTGACAGCATTTCCTCTAGGACCAAAGTGGCGTTGCAGACGCCAAACCTCCGTTGCTTCATGGTTTTCCGGCCCTTCATTCCTTCTTTAATTCTGTCTCCTCTTTTCCTTTGGTTTGCTTTTCTCTCTCTCTCTTTCTCCTCTTCCCCTCCCTCTCCCTGTCCCGCTCCCTCCCTCCCTCTCTCTCTCCTTTCCTCTCCTTGTCCGTCACTCATTGTTCTCCTACTCCGTGTTCACCTCACCTTTTAGAAGAAATGAAGTGCTCTAGTTTGCTGCTGCTTTAGGCTCCATTTTACTGTATAAAGAGCATACATAGGCTTTGGACGCGGGGTTGAAATGATTTACTGTGCCCCTTGTAACTCCCTTGATCTTGTTCAGATGACTTCATTTCTCTGGTAATATTTTTGTGGTCGTACGGTTTAGATTGATTATATTCACTGTATTAGCTTTTCTCTCACAGGGATAAATTACCCAACACTCACAGTTTAAAAGAGGAGGATTGAGGCCTTGGTCCGTGGGCTCCAAGAGGGGAGCATCGTGGCAGAAGGGGGTGGTGAAACAGCGCTGCTTAGTTCACAGCACTGGGAAAGCGGTGGGATGAGCAGCAGCGAAGAGGAAGGGGCCCGGGACCAGATACAGTGCCCGCGGTCCCGCCCCACACCCGCCCGGACACATCCGGAAGTGTGCTTTTGAGGCCTCTGGCGGCATCCAGGGTCAGCACTCACCTTTGCTCCCTCTTTTTACTCGTCTTCTAGGCTTTGTCTGCCCAGCGCATCAGGACCAGTCATAAAATGGGCATTTTAAAAGACTTAAATGGATGAATTAATTAATAAAAACCCACTTGTGAGCAATCTGCATAACCGTAGAATGCATTCTGTTATTCTTTCTGGCACGTACAGCCGCAGCTGGGTTTGAGGACACGTGCATCCTGCATGGCAGTGCAACACCTCTCACCAGAAGGGCTGCATCCTTCTACAGTCCCACCACTGGAACACAAGGTTCTCTGTTTTCATGGGCACACAGCACATGGCATCACTTGACTTTCTAACTCTTGTCTGCATCCAGTAGGTATAATTGAATATTTCATTGGTTTGGTTTGCTTTTTCCCAATTACTTACGGTTTTGAGCAACCCTTCGTATGCTTGTTACATTTGGGTTTCCTGTTCTGTGTGTTGTTTCTTCTTGTCCTTGACACATGTCGTTTGTTTGTTCTTCTGCCTGGTTTGTAGGAGTACCTTATGTGTGCAGTCCTTTGGCACTTGTGAATCCAGTCACCTGGTTGTGATGGTCTAATCAGGAAAGAGGGAGATGTAGTTTATTCTGATGGCATGACCCTGGGAAACAGCCCTTTTGGAATGTCTGTTTTGCAGCAGCTGATGGATAGGGGAGTTGGTGCCGAAAGGGATGGGAAACGGGAAAGTGTTGGGTGGAACGGCCCCCAAGAAGGACATTTTTATGCCCACTACACAGCTGGGCTTCCGGATGGCAAGACCCTTTGGGCCTCTGTAAACCGTGAGCATCGTGTGGTTGGTCTGTCTTAGGAGATGCCCCTAATGGGAATCAGAAGTACTGATGCCACTCCGGGTGACTGTTTGAAGCAGAAAATAAATACTGCCATCAAAACAGAAAAAAAGTGCATTTAGAGGTGGCTACTGGGCTTCCCAATTAGTAATTCTTATGTTTTAGCAATGGAAATTTACCTATTTTTATTTTTCATATCATTATTTCTATGTTGCATATTAAGTTGAAGTTTTACAACATAGAAGTAGTACTTAGGTAGATAATGGTTATAGCACCATGATGACTCTGTTGCTTACATGGGAAATGTCCCAGTATCCTGAGTGACTTACAGATGAAACATGAAATATAGGATGAACCAATCCAAAGTGTGTGTTCCATTTCTTAAAGAAATACAGAAAATATTTATTCACTTCTTTATTTGTTTAAAATTTATAACATTGGATGCTCGTACTAGTACTTAAAACTTCATAATAGCCTTTTATACGAAAGTGTGATTGTGTGACATTTTGAGAATTTATTTGAATTCTCTAAATATTGTGGTAGAGTCTGTTGTTCTTCATCTGTAGTACCCTCTTGTCAGTAGAAAGCATTGAATAGCCTTGTCTTTAATAATATTGTGCAGTGTAGTGTATAGATGTGGTTGAGAAATGTCTGAAAGTTTTTAAATGTTTCACACATCTCCTGCTATACATAGCAGTGCTGCTAGGGAAGCTGACCCAGGGAGTTTGTTCTGCAGTGGTTTCCTCTTATCCCTCACTGAGCGTGCAAAGTGAAGGTGGGGCACAATCACAGCGATTATGTGATAATGTCTCTGAGCTTAGGGTAAACACACTAACTGATTACAGGCCGGGGTGTAACTTACCTTATACTGACGGTACACGGGCTTAGGGACTAATTTACTATGTACTTTTGGTCTATTTTACACAGTAGTTGTCCTCCGTCTCTGTGTTTCTGTAGTTGTACTTCTGCATAGGCACGTAATGGCAGCATCTGATACACCAAAAGCAGTACTAGCTAATACTAGCACTTTGTAAATGTTTGTAGACCTGTCTTGTAGGCCATCTCTTCCATCTTAGCAGTCTTCTGTTTCCTCTCAAACTGCTTTTTCTTCTGGTGTTCTTTTAACGGATTACCTAATTTGAATATACTTTCTATGGATCTCAGGAAAACATAACATGATAATATGTAGTCTTCCTTTTTAAAACTAATCTTGCTGTAGCAGTAAGACAGTGATTATGCACAACATGTAGTAAAGATTCATTCATGGACTGTTCTGCCTGCCTTCCCCAGCACTGCCCTCAGAGGAAGTTTTAGTTTGATGTGCGTAACAAGTATACAGGAGACGAGAGAACTGTGCGGATAACACTTGGCTCATGTGAGCAGTAAATCATGGCTTCCAGGGCGATGTGAGTTTCAGGGAAAAGCGCTTTTTGTGTTCTGGAACCTGCTTCCCTAGATGATAGTTGTCCTTTATGTGGTCACGTCTTTTAAGCTCAATTCTTTATTTTATGCTCAAACTGAGTATGTTTTTGTTGTCAACATCCCTGGAACCTTTGAGTAAATTTTTGTTTTTTGGCCGGTGAAGGTCCAAAATTTGAATAAGAATGCAGGAAGTGGTTCTAGGAATGAGTCTTGTGTTGCCAGGAAGGCTGACGTTGGCATCGAAGCAGCATTTCCGAAAACGTCACCAAACACAAGCTGAAAGCCAACAAGCGACTGTTGTCGCCGCGGCTGTGCGTCAGTCCCGAGACCAGTCTCCTCCCGTCCTGTGTCCCGGCAGTTCGTCAGCCCCTACTGTGACATGACGGTCAGTCTTGCGGACTTCGCTCAAGTGTGGCTGCCACCCACTCACATTGAGGTCTTTGGGTCTGGGTTAGGGCTGTTTGTGCAGAATTGCCCCTTGCATCATGGGTAGCAGTTTATCGAACAAAGAAGAGTATCTGCGAGGGACAGTGGTGCACGAAAGTGTAAGAGAGAGAATTTCACTCCTCACTAAGGGTCTGTGGTCACTCGCTGCGTGTTAGTTGTAGGGTGGGTGGGGCACGTACGTAAACATCTCTGCTACACTAGAGCGTGGACACCACGAGACACTCGTTTCCATGGGTGCGTGAACACGGAAAGAGGGAGTGCTGATAGGCGGGACTGGCGAACGAGGCTTATTGGATGAAAGCAGATATAAATCGAATATGAACTTGAGAGAAAGGAGCATTGGTGACAGCGAGGTTGGCCTGGACTAAGAGAAGGACAGAAAGGAGCGTGACTAGGGAGGCAAAAGGGAGCATGAGAGCGGCGTTTGGAAAGGGGGTTGGACGGGTTAGTCACAGGCGTGCGATTCCACATGAAAGAATAAGAACAGCTGAGGAGAAGACGAAGTGTGCACCTCGCTGTTTGTTCCGACCACACGGAGATCAGTCTCGTCCTGTTCCGAACTGTGGGCCTCTCTGCTTAAGTCTGCTCTTTCTTCGTATTTTGTTTTGTAAATTCCTCAGAACATTTTTTTGAATGGAAATGGTATTCTTATTTTCCAGTTTTGCTTCTCTTAATAAGACAACACTCTCTCCTCTCCTCAGGTAATGAAAGCACCTTGAAGGGTTTGACTTCTTCCCCTTTCATTTTCAGATATAGTATTTTAATGCACAAACCTCTCGACACTTCTTAAGTGGTCTGAAACTCACTTGAACTGTTAGAGCAGAACCCTCCTATTCAACTCAATTTTATCAGCTCACTTCCTAAAATTCCATATATGGAAACAGATCAGGATGTGACCCTGAAAGTATATTTAGGAAGAAAGTTCAGAATGCCGGTGGAATAAAATAGCATTACCTGGGTACATCAACTTGGATCTGACAGCCTTGGAATAATGGGAAAGACCCCCAAGTTAGAGGTCGTCTGCTTCTTCCCCCTTCCTTACCTGACCTCCTTTCATTCTGTCCTCCTTTCTCTTTTCATCTTTCTACATTCCTTCCTTCCTTTCTTCCTCCTCCCTTCCTTCCTTCTGTCCATCCACCCACCTGTTATTTTTAACCAGATTTATGCAAATAGTGGAACAAAGCTTTATGCATAGTAATCACAGAGATTTTAAGCAGTAGTTCCAGCATCTTTGGGTGAAGGAAAGTAGGCCTGCACATTTTGAACAAGCCACGAATACTTGACTCTGACTCGGGTGGTCCTGAGGTTGCAGTTTCAGAAACACGGAAACCAAAGCAGGGACTGGTATTTCTTTGAGTAATGGTATTTGTGCATCCAGTTAATTAGTATTTTTATATGGATTCATAAATAGAAAAGACATGCCTGGTGGTACAATATTTATAGCTTCAGAAGATTATATACCCGTGTTCCTGTTCCCTTCAGTATTTCCTTACATTTGCATTTCTGTGCAAAAAAAAAAAAAAAAAGCTATTGTCGTCTTCCATAAAAAGGCCATCCTGTTATCAGTCTCCTCCCACCTGCCAAAAAAGACTGATTTTTTAGAAATAAAAATCAGGAATATGTGGTACAGATGTTAGTCCTTTCGATGTGACCTTGAATTTTTTTATTTATTGGAGGGGTCTAGCGTTTGAAAGTCTTTCCCTCTCTAGCAAAACTTAGCCACTTGAAAACATGGGTGGGAAATACGTGATTCCATGAAAATAGTCTATGTGCGTGGTTCTCTGAGCTGGTTGTATGCTAACCCATCTGAACCACCTACAAGACTCTACTGAATAAAGGTTTTGTACATAGTTGAAACTTATGAAAACCTTTTATTAAATAATTAGGTTGGACTCTTGGAGAGCACTAAGAAAATGAAGGCTTCTTTGATGCCCTGATTTAAATCTTTCTAATTGTAATTGCTATCCCCTAGGAAGGAAAGAAGAAATTTGACAAGGAAAGTGAAAAATACTATTCTATTCTTGACAAGCATTTGAATTTGTCTGCGAAGAAAAAGGAATCTCATTTGCAAGAGGTAAGCTTTCCCCATTGAAATGTGGAAAAAGCATTAATATTAACACACAAAGTCAAAATTTCCTAGCTTTTAATAAAGTGACAATAACAGTAGCCAACTTTGTTGAGTCTGTTGTGGACAGGACTTTGGACCCATTATACAACTTAGTGGCTCCAAGTGAAAGATTAGTGTTTCCTTCAACAGTTAGAAGGGTTGAGACAAGATTTGTTTCTTCTTCTTGATCATATTTTAAAGAGGTAAGTCCTATCCAGTTCATTTTATGGTAAATTTTTAAAAATCTGTGCCATTGCTTTTAAAGCTTTGGTTCAAACTGGAAGAAAGAGATACGTAGGTATGTGCTTTAAAAATCTTAATTACTTTCAGTTTTCTTTAAGAGCAAAAGAGCAGGAATATTTTACTAACGTAGTCTTGCAGTCTGCTTCCCTTTGTCTGAAATATATTTTACTCTTTCCATTGGCAGCATTGGAACTATAATATGAAAAATCAACAGTTGTCCTTCCACTAAGCAACAACGCAATTCCACTTTTGGTGGTGGAGTGTGTCAGAAAATAAGACTCCCCTGCCATTGGTACATTAATTCTCCCAGCATGCAATGGGGGGATAAGCGGGGGGGGCGGGGAGTTGCTGAGGTGGCTCACCCACAGCGCACTCCACCGCCCAAAACGTCACAGGCAGTCTGGATCCATTCCCAGTCTTTCTTAAGGCCTCTGTTTCCCCCACTTGTCTGCTTCACAGTGAAGACCTATGATCAGATGTGTCATCCTCATCCTCCTCCTGGCAAAGCCTCTCTGAACTCCTTTTTACATTCATCCCGGTTCTCTGTGCTCTGTTCTCCGTATCCCTTTTCTTAATTCCCATGCTTCCAAGTTTAGCCATAGCTCATGCTTAACAAGTTGCAAGTGTCAAAATTTCCAGAGTCAAAAAGGACTAGGAATATTATTTCAGCATTTGATTCCCTTTTCTTCCAAAATACCTGTGTTCCTGTTGAAGACACCCGGTTTCTTCATTTACAGCTGATTCATACTGGGAAAATGGGCTTTGCTTGGTATGTGTATCTGAGTTCATTACAATCTGGGTCTTCCATGTTGAGACGTGCTTTGCTACAGTTCTGTTCATATGCAAAGGTCGCGTCACTGAAGTGAGATGGAAGACAATCTGCCAGTAAGGAAACTAGATTCAGTTTTACATTTCTTGGACATATTGACTTCTACGGGGATATGGTATTGCTTACTGTAATTTAATGTTCTGTTTATGCGTTCCAAATGTTTTAAAGCCCCGTACCTCTTGTTATATGTTGTGCTACAACAGACTTCAGAGAGAAGGTGGAAGGAGGCCCCGTGGCTGTCATCGTACACAGCCGTCCGCCACGCCGAGGACTGTGGCCAGGGGCCCTTGTAAAAACCGATTGCCTCAAAATCCACGGTGGTTTTTAGAGTCCCTAAAGAACTTTGGATTCTTGGTGAATGTGAGGGGCTACCCTTAGACAAGACGTTGCTGAAACCCGCTCAAGGAAATAGTAACTTTATCCTAACTGTAAAGCCCCTCAGAGGACATGCTACAGTTTTGCTTGACAGCTGTGCTCCGTGTGTAACTGTCCTTGGAGTCACCCGCACTCCTGTAGGCTTCGGTACAATAGGGTACTCGTTCTGGTTCTGTGTTGGGCTGGAGGCTAGAGAAAACTAATACAGTTAGTAATATCTTCTTCCCCATCTCGCTCCATAAATGCACAAGCACGTTCACACTTCTTTGCCAGGAGGTGCAGCCCTTAACGCAACACACCCTAGGCTGTGTTAAAGCAGCTCCTTAGGGATATATAGTGCAGACAGGAGAAAATATGACCTGGCGTTTCTCCCCTCTTCCCCGCCAAGAATTAAACCTGTCAGAGGGAGGTGCTGCTGCGCAAGCATTCAGTTCTGCGCCGGGGCGTTAACTGTCATCTGTCCCTTTGCGGAGCTTTGGCTCTTCTGTCAGCACCTTGCTTATTAACGTGTTCTCGAAAGGAGCCCTCTGTGCTGACTGCCGACTCCTTGTTCATGTTTCTGTAGAAACTAAGTGGCTGGCCAGTTTCAGAACGGACTTGACAGGGCAGCTTGTGTTGCCAGTTTCAGAGCCACGAATTAGACAGGCCATTGGAGTAAATAGTTAGAGAACTGGGGACAAACTTGTCAAAATTATAGTGGATGAAAAGAAATCACGTTTGATACGTGAATGAATAATTCATTTCCAAGGTGAAAATAAAAGGAAGAAATCATAAAGGGAATATAGAAGGACCTGAATGTATTAAAATAATCTATTTCAAAAAATATGAAACAAACTTAAATCCCAAAGCACTAGGGCATTGATAGAACATGACTCGGGATTGCCATCTTTTATGTGTAAGACACACTTGCACATCAGTAGAAAAGGTAGACTAAGGTTGTAAGAGAGAACTGATCAAAGAGGAACTATAAACTATAATAAATATTATCACAATGTCATATGTTTGAAATAATGCAAATTAGTAATAAGATGTCATCTTAAATTCATTAAAATATAACCATTGTTAGTGGAAGCATCAGAAACAAGACATACTTTTGTTCTCACGGGAACATAAAAGTATTTACTCATTCTTTGTTTCATTTTTATTTAGTATTAATGTTTGCAGTATAGAATAGTGGTGTCAATTTCGGACAGCCGGAACATGCGCCTAACAGATCCCGACCATTTTCAATCCCATGACCATTCTGCCTTACTCCCCTCCTCATCCTGAGGTGAATTGGACTTCATATTTCAACAAATCTGAATTGTGTCAAGTAGTTGAGCTTATTTCTATCGATAGATATTTACCTGAGGGAAGTGCACAAAAATTGTATAAATACTGTACAAAGACACAAATTATTCATAACATAAAAATTTAGAAACATCTGAAATGACACAAAAGAGTGATTGGGATAAATATGCAAATATAGTTGGCCACAAATGGAAAGTGATATGGCTGTTAAAAATTTCACAGGGAAAATCATTGAAAGACTTTGGGAAATATGGTGAGATTAAGCAAGGAAAAACAAAATAAATTTTAAGCTGACATATACAATAATATCTCAGATTTGTTTTGAAGTAGATTTGTGTGTGTGACCCACCAAAATATTACCAGTGAGATTGTACTCCACATTTCTGTGCAGTAGTGATGAAGAATAAACTTAGCATAATGAATATTTATTGCTTTTATAGTTAGAAGGAAAAGTAAAATGGAAAGTAGATTCCTGTTAGAAATCTGTGCCTCAGGTTTCCACACACCACTAAGTATTCTTCTAACAGATGCCTCTTACCCCAGCCCCTAATGAAGTAGATCCCTTCAGCTCAGTTGCAGGAGTCGTGTTCTTACCCAGCCATTTATACCCCCGAAGTCTCTGCTCCTTCCCTGTCGTCTGTCGTGTCTCCTCGAGCATGAGGATGTCTGCCGTTCACACTGCTCAGAGTCACCAAGGCTTTAGATTCCAAATCTCAGTGACACATGTGAGATCTTATCCATCATCATCTTTCCTGAATTTTCTCCTGTCTCCCATTTCCGTGGCTGTCTGTTAAGGTGATGTTATTCTTGTGTCAGATTCATCTTTATCTTTTCCCTTGCTTCTCACACTCTCATCTTGCAAGCTACCTTTCTTTGTAGGGGTGTGCTGCACATTTCACCATTACCAACTGAAAGATCTTATGTTCCCCTGTACGCGGTTTTATCCTCCTCTTCATCTTCTTGGGTACAGGGTCCTTGTCAGCATCACCCTCAGTGCTTGCACATCTGCAGCATGTAGTCTGTTAGCAGCTTTTCTATCTGAACTGTCATTTCTGATGGACCCAAACTGAGCATTCAGTCCCGTATCTTTTGATCAACCCAAAGAAAACATCTGACTTCTGGCTCTATTCCTTCATTCTGACTTTTCTCATTTATCTCTCTGCCTGCTCCAAGCCCGCTTATTCTTCAGAGGCTGTCTTAACCTTTTGTCCTCCGGGATTGATTAAACACGTATCACCTGTGGCTTCCCCATCTCAAGTCAGGACAGCTTAGTGTAGCCTGTTGGAGGGATTTAGGTACCTGTAGAACCATGTGGTTTTCCTGTGAAATGAATTTGATTTCCTACATTGTAGTCACTTCTGCATGTGGACAATGTACCCGTGCTGTTCTGACATAATTATTGTTAGTGTTCCGCGTTAGTATTGAAATCACCCCAGTTGGAAAGCTAAACCATCTCACTAACCTACTTACCCAGTACCAGATACATAGCACCTGTTGCTAGCCGACACATAAGCAAGTGTTCACTAGTGAACCACACAGTTGGCTTATATTATATATTATCTATTCCAAGTATAAAAATGCCATTATAAATCTAGTACTGAAAATAACTAAGTTGTCATATTCCTTAAGCACTGCACACCCTGGATGGCCTATCAGAGCAGCTTTGGTTTATCAAATTTCAGTTATCTAGGTGGGAGGTGCTTGAAAACATCTGTAACTGGCAATGAATAAGAATCATTCTTTTTCTTCTTTCTTTGCACCCTGCCCTTTGCCAGGAGGGGCAGTAGAATAGTGCCGTGCATAGCAAATACATTCCTGAAGAAGTGACTTCATGCTCTTGGGTCACGGTGCACAAGATTCTCACTGTGGTTGGTGATTTCCTAGGAGAACGTACAGGATGTAGGGTATAATCATATTCGTTATTACAGTGATAGGATAGAAAGAAAAACAGGCGAAGGGAATGAGCCTGGAGCAAAGTCTGGGGGAAGCCAGATCTAACCTCATTAGTCTCTTAGTGGGGAGGGGTAGGACATGCCTTCTTCCTCCAGCAGTGAACAGTGAGAGCACATGTAAAATGTTGTCTTACCAAGGAAGTTCATGAGAAAGTCACTGCTCGGAGTTCTGTTGCAGGATCATCAGTAGGGTACCGCTCTTCCTGGCGTTTACCCAGATTTCACACTCTCGAAAGGGAAGGAAGCATTTGGCATAAACCATATTGTTTGTACAGCTCAGGCGTATGAGCCATTCTTATCAGCGAGCCTCCCGGGCTCGCATTCCCAGATGTCAGCCAAGGGCCAGCTTTGTAAGATCTTTCAAAAGATAGAAGCCCAGACCTGCTGCTGTATTAACTGTTTCCGTACAACCTGTTGAATAGAACTAACCAGTGTAGGCGTGAAAGGTGTCGCAGTGTTAAAAGTTTCTTCCAATGTGCCAGGCAGCACAGTTAATGTCATCACATTCGAAAGTAAATACAACTTTTAAAATAGCTTGTAGAGTAGAATGTTACCTCGGAACCTAAAGATATTCTTGCATCCCTTTCGTCCATGGTATACTGAAGCTTGCTCGGGAGAGCCCAGTTTTGCGTCTCTTCCCAACGCCTGCCTTCAGTGATAATGAGTTTGTGATTTGAAGTGCTCATTTGGGGACTGTTTATACCACAGAAAGTTTTTTGCAGCAAAAATTACAAACAGGTTTTTCTTCCTAGAAAAATCAGTTGTTAAACATGTATATATCACCGTCTATGTCTCACTGCTAACTTAAGTTTCATTCTTATATATATATGAATTGTATTTCTCCCTAAGTGATGGTAAGAAGAAAAGAGGTATGGTTTATGTAGAATATGGATTTCCTTTTGATTTTTATAGTCGGTGCCTTGATCTTTCCTAAACAATCTGTGAGAACTCAGAAGTCTTTTATTCAAATCTTCAGCCGGATTTTTATATTTTTCACATAAATTACTTTAAAAACTTGAAATTATCAACTTTAAAAATCCAGGTGAGTTGCTGATAATGTTGGGTTGTTCCTAATTCCTGGTGTGTAACTAAAAGCATCAGATGATGATATTTTTAAAGGAGCTTGAAATGAAATCTTATGATGTGATGATGTCCGTGCCAAGAAACTTTTTTTTCCAGTTTTTCCTTTGTGAAGTTACTGTTTTAAATGTCACCGAAGCAGTTTTCCGTTCTCGAGTTTAAGCGGACCCCTGGGTGCTCCAGAGGGCCTGCGCGTGTCCTCTGCTTGCAGTCCTCTCAGCTGTCAGCCAGAAGTGTGAAGCTGACTAGTAACGGTGTCTCTGCGAACTGCAGTCACGCTTCAGGCCTGGGCCTGGGCGGGAGACGGCACGGAAGAGCGGTGAAAAGTGAAGTCAGAGAGAACGTGAAACCCCCAGTGACTCTCGCAGCCCTCATCAACGGGACCTTACTGCGATCGGAAGGAGCGCCTGCGCCTGACCCTCGTGGAGCGGGACTCCTCAGGCCGCAGCTATTGGATTTTTTTTTGTTGTTCTGCTACCATATTATTTTTCCAAGATTTTCCCTGAATAATGCAACCCTTCTGCTTAGTATTCTCAGACGCTTCTCCCTCAGCTGATGCCCAGATTTGCTATTCAAGGTGGAAGGTCTTTCATACCCTGCAGAAAGACTGTCAAACCCTTGCAGTGCTTTTTTTTCTTTCCCATCAGAGTAACTCCTGACATGTCCTGTGTCTGTTTCTTGACTCCATATACTGTAAGCTTTTGTGAGTACGGGCTGCGAAACTGCTATATTAAATCTTCCTGCAGAATTGTTGCGATAAAAATTCTGAAGTGCTGTGTTCACGGACTGCCTCTGTGGAGAGCCACTGGTGATTCCTCCCTGTGCCATGCCTCACCTGCTTCTCGTCCTTTAGGCAGATACACAGATTGACCGAGAACATCAAAACTTCTATGAAGCATCGCTGGAATATGTCTTTAAAATTCAAGAGGTTCAAGAAAAGAAGAAGTTTGAATTTGTTGAGCCGGTAAGTTTTTAATTCCCTGTAACATAGTAGGTAGGCTCAGAGCAACCTATGAAAATAAACTGTGCGATGATTTCCTGTTGAAAAGTCTAATCTATAAAAATGAAAGTGCACTGGGCAGCGATGAGCAGCCAGAGAACAAGGCACTTTTCGGACAGTGAGTTCTACTGTGGGACTTTAATAGTGTGTTATGTCATACATTTATGAAAACCCATAGGGTATACAGAACCAAAGTGAGCCTTAGTATACACGGTGAGTTCACTTAATTTGTATTGGTACTGGCACATCGACTGTAATAAATCTACCACGAGAATGCGAGGTATTAACAATAGAGCACATTGTTTGTGGAGGACAGCAGGGGCTCAGGAAACAGGGAAGACCAGAGGGCGCACAGGGAACCCTTCCTGTTTTCTGCTCAGCTTGTTGGAAAACTTAAACTACTCTAAAAATAAAGGAGTTAATTTTGAAACTAAAAAATGATGTGCGTTACCTATATAGGAGTGAATACACCTTGCCGGTAATGTGACCCGCTCACCAAAGCTTTAGGCCGGCAGGGAAGGTCTGAAGCTCTTTCCCCCTATATCCCTGTCAATACCTAGCAAGATGTGCGTGACGGTTCCTATGAAGTCATTTCTTTTCCTAAGCGAGTAAAAACGTGTGGATTCTCTCCGTGTAAATTGCATCACAGAGAAGAACATAGCATTTTTTCAAATCATCCCCTAGTATGTATAATAGTGCATAAATAAGCATCTTTATAACGTAGCATCCATAATAATTATGTAATAATTAAGTAAACTGGAGTCAAGGTAATCTTCTGATAATAGGTATAAAAATATATCTCACTTCCCATTGGAGGAGACAGTATTAATAAACGCATAAGTAATAAATGGGTAATGTATAATAAAGTGAAATACCTTGTTGCTACTTTAGTAGGTAGTAATGAGAAGGGACAGGATGCCAGCATTTAAAAGTGTATTTGACATAGTTCATCTTCTAATGGAAGCCCCTAAAGTTGGTGCCCCGAAGATAATGCGAAGTTGAAGAGCAGAGCCTGTGGGAAATATGGTCCCTCCCTGGCTTCCAGGGCTGCTTTGCTACAGCCACTGCCTCTCCTATAAACTGCGTTCTTAGCAAGTTTCTAAGACCACGCCTGAGCTAGAAAGATTAAAAGACTAGAGGCCGTAAGTCCAGCTGGGGGATTTAACTTTCACCTTTCATTTAGAGTAAAAGACTTAATGACAAATTCTGCTCGCTAAACAACTAAGTCCTTAAATTCCTTGGAATAAATTGGTAACGAGTAGCAGAACCGGGAAGGTCTAACTGAACTTCGTATGACTTCTGAAGCTCACTGCGGGCTCAGGGACAGTGACTTAGCCTAACAGCCCTTCCGCTAAGACGGAAGCCACGATGATCCCTGTTCCTGGGCCCCTTGCCTGAGCCTCGCCCCAGAATCCCGCCACGGTGTTCGAAGCCTCGGAGCCACACTTCTTGCCCGCAGACTCCTTCCCCAGCACCTGCCTCCTGGTATTTCTGAATTTGAGCTCTTTTTGCCACCAGCTGTCAGACTCATGAATTCTGGTGTTTTCCTGCACATTTCCTCCTTATGTGTTCTCATTTCCTTGAGACACTGCTCACGTGCTGTGCTGTCATTCCTCCCCACACCTGGAATGACCTCTGCACACCTGCACGCCTCTCTCCTTCCGGGAGAGTGCCAGGAGGTAGCCTGTTCCATTGTCTACGTCTCTTTAGAGCCCATTTTGTATGGGAAGAGTGCACTAGACCGTTCTGTACTATGACATCAGATGCATGGAAAGAAGATTATGAAAGCGTTTGCTCACAGGTGGTAGGAAGAATGATAAGAATTCATGGATCCCTGTGAAGCCATAGCAAAATGGAAACTACCCTTTAGCTGAAATGTGTCTTCTTCCGTTCCATCTGCCTTGCTTCAGACTGTGGTATTCTGATAAATCTTCTGTAACACATGCCTTGCTTATGATACCATGATCAAAACTGATGTTAAATTTGTACTTTCCACAGTATTTTCTTGGCTGCTGTGTTTTTTCCTATTAGACTGTCAGGCCAATCAAAATAGTACTGCCGGGTTAGTCCCACCCTCATTTCTAGCCTCAAAAGCACTTGATAGAGTTCCACTTAATTTTCATTTCACTAATGAGAAGACTATAAATGGGATAAGTGAATTCTTAACATGCATGCTGATCGTACACATTTCCAAAATAATTTGGAAAGAACAGTCTTTTAAAAGTCCAAGATCAAGGCTCAGGGGAGCTATAAACTTAGAAGCACTTGAGGATATTTTAATATTTTTGCAGTTTTTATTTTGGATAAATCCACTTTGTATCTGCTTTGCTGCACATTGCAGAACTGTAGCAGTCTCTCCTAATTTTAGCCCAGATTAATTTAACAAATGAGCACTGAAGAAAGCGAATGTTGGAGGGGTAAAACCTGTGCCTTCTAGATTGTAAGGTATAGAGCAGAAAATACAAGTAGAAGATAGCAATTCACACTAAGTAGTAGTATTTCTTGATCATACATTTGAAAAAATTTCACATTGTTTCACTTACTATCACTTGATAGATTCTTTTTACTGCTGTGAACAATGTTGTTCGCGTTCTTATGCAGGTACATATTTTAATCTCTCGCACTACAATTACTGAATTACATAATTCTATGTTTGATCATCTGAAGAACTACTGGACTTGGGCTTTACATTTCACTTTGTGTTTCAAGTGGTACTTTGTGTTCCACTGGTACTGTATGATGGGTCGTTTCCCATGTCCTTACCAAACTTGCTGTTCACGCATTTTTTTACTCCAGCCATCTGTCTTCATCAACTTCTCATCACTAGGACAAAATACTCAACAACCACAGCTTAATCCCTTGGAGCATAACACAGTTTTTTGTCATAAAGGCCATACACGTGGGTGTGTCAAACCCACATCTATTCTTTAGAATTTTTCTATTGATGAATTATTAATTTTAATCTTAGGAGTTTTATTATATTAAACAATGAGTGCTTAACAGGAAAAAATCACAAAAATAAAGTATTGCATTTTTAGTATGTCTTGAGCATTTATAAAAAAGCATCAAATTTTTCAACATTGACTGGTTTTTGATGTACAAAGTCTAAAAAAGAGCAGCAGAAATAAATTCCCATGTGAACTACAATGAAAATACCAATAACACTCTACAAAAAAAAATCTTCAGTTCTTACACCTGAGGCAGTCTGGGCACGTGACAACAGCGTGACGTCGCCTACCCTGACAGCACAGCTGTGTTGCTTTCCTAGCCCTTTTGTAGGACGTGCTTGACATCCTGTTGTTTTGTCAAGAGTTCTTACTGTATTGTGCAATGTGTGGTTAACAGGAAGGTAAAAGTATCAATGAAACAAAGTATTCAATTTTTAATATATTTTGCACATTTAGAATAAACATGAACATTTTCCCATCAGCTGCTTCTAAAACCTAAGAGATAACATCAGAAATAAAAACCTAAGTGAACTACAGTGTCAACACAAACAAGAGTCTATCACAGAAACAGTCTCAGCCTCGCTGTCACGCCCTAGGCAGTGTCCTCCCATGATGCCTGCGTGTTCCATCCACACATCGCACTTTCACTGACAGCACACGTGCTTAACTTTCCTTTCCTGTGTGGGAGGCCATCATTGTCACCTCTCTTCCTGTTTTGTCAGGAGCTTCCTACTATGTTGTACAACCCAATCTTAGCCAGGAAATAAGATCTCAATAAAATATCAAAGGTGTACAGAGTGTTTACAGTAGACATCAGCATTTTAACATCACCTGATTACTTGCTTACAAAACCTAAGGGATAACATCAGAAATAAAAGCAATGACAATATCAATAGAACTCTACAATGTAAATAATCCTTGCTTCAGCTGTCACACCCAACGTAGTCTTCACACATAAAAATTGCATGTTCCATACACAAATACCACTTACACTGATGGCATGTTCGTTCTGTTTTCCTAAGAAAATTTCTCCATAGTATTTTGCACTTGTTATTTTCTTTGTAAACTATCAAACTGCTTTTGCCACACACATTTAAGATCAAGTGAAACACAGCCATTGGCCAGTGCTTTGTGTTTCAAGTGACATCACAGTTGCTGCATAACTCATCAACAACATCTACTCCGTCTTTGGTTTTGTTGTAGAAAGTTTCCATTTCAAGCTTCTATTTTGTTGAGGTTTTCTATCAGTTATTTCCATCATAGTGCAGTCTTGACATCAGCAGTACCAGTTTTTTTTCCTTTGCCATATATGAGGTGAATGTAAATCTTTCTGAAATCCAAATATTTTACTACACAATTCTCTGTTTTGAAATTGCAACATTTTGTTTGGAATTTCTGCTTTGTTTCTGCATATAGTTCCTGTGCTGGTCAAGTTGTGTTGTATAGTTCCTGTGCTGGTCAATTTGTGTTAGCAAATGTAACCTCAACTGCAAACTGGTAAACCAGTTGTTGAATGTCACATTTTGATTAGTTTGGTGAGATGGGAGCAATAACTCTGTTCACAGCATCATTCGGTGTGTAACTGTACCAGTAAGGACCTGATGGATGAATTTCAGGATAAATTTCTAAATTGAAAGCATAATAAGTCTTCCCATCTATAAGGACATACATTTTTATGTCCTTTTTATGACTTACATTTTGACCCATCACTTTTCCATAAGTCTTTTACATTCCTGCAATTACCCCGAGAAATCCTTGCTGAGTACAGCAAACCTATGAATGCTTTCAGTTCTGCTAGTGAACTGTCATAACAGATATATTTTTGACTATTGCTGTTGGTCTAAACAGAACATTTTGCTTTTATTTCAGCCTTCGTGTATTCCATAGCATCTTGTAGCATTTCATCTGTTACAATTTCCAACACTGAATGGCAGTGCTGGCATTCTGTCCATACGTTTCACACCTGCCAATACCCACACTATATTTCCAGACCGAGTTCTAACATTGGACTGTTTATTTGGTTACAAGACCATTTTGTAACATTTCAACTGGTCAAATATGTACCCGCATTGTTGATTTCTTCATCATCTGAATCAAGGAAGTCTGCACTCCCTGTGTCTGTATCAGTCAGTTCATGTTCCATTTCACTGTCACAGGAACTTTGGCTTACATGACCAAAGTCAAAATCATCATCATCATCATCATCATCATCATCATACACCCACACCACTCTTCTGTTATGAAAACATGTATTTTACCATAATGGATCATCTTCATCATCCATTTACAAGTAATCTAATGATTTACTTTTGACACCCCAAAACTTGCAGACTTGTGCCATTGTACTGAATTGGTATACTTCTACCAGAAAAATCAAAAGAAGACTTTTTTTAAACAAATCCTAAAGTGGTGTGGGTGTATTACACCCACTGTGATGCTCAGGTAAACATACACAAAATCTGTTAAACAGAACACTGTATTATTGGAAATCCTGGTTTAAAACTTTTGCACATGTGTACACACCTTGTTTTTCATAGTACCAAGTGGGTAAACGCAAAGACTGCTTCCTTTATTCCTCAGACAAAGGTACTGAGATGCACAGCTGGCTACTATTATGCTAAAGTAAAAATTTACAGTAGAAAAGTAAGGGATGTGTTTGTGAAACCCAGTGTTATGCTCTTAGGAAGAGCAAATTTTTGTTGTCCCCCAGTTTAGTCTCTGGTTGGCTGGCTCCAAGGCATTGCAGAAGAAAAGATGCTTAACCCATTGTAGCCAGGAAGCACAGAGAGAGAGGAGCTGGGGACACAGATGTACCCTACATGGTCATGCTCCATTACCCACCTCCTAACAGCAAGCCAGCTGTGATGCCCCCAAATCCGGTCACCTTCCAAAATTTCCATCTAGGAGCACATGAGGCCTTTGGAGAGCATCTAGATATGAACCATGATAGTCCACCTGTGGCCCCCAAAGGACTCATGCACACCTCTTTAATGTATTTAGTTCATGTCTTAACAGTTCCAGCATTGCTGAAAAGTCCAAATCCAAAGTCTCTTCTGAGACTCAAGGCAAACTCTTTTCAGTCCCTATAAAATTCAAAAAGAAAGTTAAACACTTCCAACTTACAATGGCACAGGGTAAAAGTCCCCATTACAAAAAGGAGAACAGGAGGATAGAAAGAAATCAAATGGAAGCAAGACTGAAACCCAGCAAACCCAAAATCCTGTAGCTCCATGTCTGGCACTTCCGTGTGATCACCGAATTAGGTTTGGCAACCTTCGTTCCTCCTTTGGAAAGGCTGCTGCAAAGGCTCTCTAGAAGCACAGTCTCAAATCCAAGAGCACATTTGGAGCGTGATGGCTGGTGTTTTCCCTGTGGGCCATCACTGCTTCCTTGGCGTTTTATAAGCTGAAGAAAATGGTTAATTGACAGTCATCGGGCGAGGAACGACTCACATTGTCTTCCGAGTGTTTGCGCCCCGGTCTCGCACCCAGGGTGGGCAGCAGGCACCTGGAATTGCTGTGTGTCCTGCTGCTGAGTTCGCCCCTCGCCCTCGTGCCAGCTCCAGCCCCTTTCTCGGCTCTTGTTTTTTTCCCTGCCTTGTACAGTATCGGTGACTGTGGCCCCTTGAAGCGTGGACCTTTTGGAAGTGCCACATCTGTACTGCATTTTGTTAATTATCTGGTGATCAGGAAGGTGGGAAAATACGAATATTTCTTGGATGACTTTTAATGAGCTCATTTTAAAAACTATTAGAAGTGCTATATAAATTCTTACTTTTGGTCAGGTTACTAAAGGGACAGTAATTTGATTCTAAAACTCTTGGGAATAATATAGTGCTATATGAGAGTTTCCCAGTGATAAAAAGGAATTCCTTAGTATGCATGTCTCTATTTGTTTTCATGAGAAACCATGAAGATGTCAGTATGTAATACAATTTGAAGATATCAATGTGTAATACAACAAGCATTGTTAATTTCCTACCACTTTGTTTGTAACTCTGTATTGTCTCTACTGTTCTTTTGCTATTTTGTAAAAGGTTGTCTGTCTGTTAATGTTTTCCTCCTTTTAGTTTTAAAATAAGAAAAAAAAATCTTCAAAGAAAAAAGATTACTTAAATACAAAAAAGAAAAACCTAATCTGTCTAGTATTCAGACACTAGCTACTAAGATACATTGACCAAAGAAAATGATATATGCAGAGTACAATTTTAAAAAGTTTTCAGGCTGTCCTGTTAAGTCCTGTTGGTTTAACATCATGGAATTTATCAAGAATGAAATAAAGGAGTATTTATCCAAACCTACAAAAAAACTTAACTCTGCTGCCATCTAGAGACAGTTGTTTCATATGCATGCTCTTTATTAAACTTTCCCAAAAGCTGCTTCCAAAGGCAGTGTGGGACAAAAAGAAAAGATGTGTGTTCTTCATGTACAGTGTGTATGTATTTTCTGTAGAGTAGTACATTCCCTAGCGGTTGCTTACCATATGTTGTGAGTTTAAAACATTTTGTCTGCTACTAAATGATTCTGAATCCTGCTAAAAGATGCCAGTGGCTTTATGTTCTCCTTGATTAAAGTTGCTGCATCCTAAGATGCTGAGGATGGGGCTGGGGATTTAGCTCAGGGCACAGCGCGCCCGACAAGCACAAGGACGTGAGTTCAATCCCCGGGACTGAAGAAAAAAAAAAAAAGACTAAGATGCTGAGGATGGAGAATACTCTGAATAAAAACGGAGGTGCTGGAATCATATTTCTAAAAACAAGATTAAGAACCTCACAGCCGGGATACTTGCGCAGGAGAGTTTTACCTTGGAGACTCGCATGCTGCTCAGCACGGCTGCAGCGTTAGGGTGAGGAGGGCTGTCTCACAGGCAGTCATGGTTCAGCAGAGGACCCAGCATCCTCTCTATATGACTTGGCTTCTGAAATTGTGTATCGCTTTAGGACCAGAGTATTAAGCCAGGACAGAACAGTCCAAATACCTCATAAACCTCCATGGCTAGGGATATCAACTGAACATTTGTTAAATTCTTTTAATGATGTTCTGGTTAAATTCAAAATTGTTTGCTTCCTGTTTCAGAAGCATCAAGGTGCTTTCTCCTTCCAAATGTCTGGACACTCAGAATAGGCAATTAGTTGGTTTGTGGAAAATCTGTCACAGATATTCTGAGTTTATCTTCTTCATAAATTGTACTAACTTTTATGCCTATCAAGATTTTAAAACAGCGTGTGCTCCATGTAGCGTCCAGTTTAGAGTGAGACAGTTTAATTGTACAGTAATTCCCAATGCTGTCATGAAACAGTACTCCAACAACAACTTCATAAATGTACTGCTATTCAGAGGACTAGCACTATTTGTTTCAAAAGTATTCCATATTTCATCTCTGAAAAGTGCTAAATCTGTATACTTAAAGTCTAATTAAAAATATTTTTAATCCTATTTTCAGCTCCACTTTAGTTTACATAGGTTCCATTAAGGTAGACTGCATGTTTTATTGGATAGTCTGTTGGATATGTTTTAGCACCATCTTTAGCTTGCTCTATTGAGTATTTATTTTGGACAGTAACTATCAGTTGATGTAAAATTGAGAATATAAAATTGAGAAATATATAAAAATATATATTTATATATTATATTTATATAATATATATTATATTATATTTATATAAATATATATTTATATATAAATATATAAATTGAGAATATAAAAATATTCTACAATTGGCAAATAGTACATTTTGTCATATCAAACTGTTTCTTGAACTGTTGAACGAGAATTAAAGTACAACAGGGTAACAATCGGAAAGTGTTGGCTGTTCAAAATGAACAAAGCTTTGTGTGAAATGGACTTGTTGATAGGAAGAGAAGTATCGGGTCATTATCTCTCAACACAACCGGTACTTAGTTGTTGGAAATCATAACAGACTGACCAGTCAGTGCTTAACCCAGTGCCCCCAACAGACAGGAAGTGGTGGGACAATGTTTACGTACGAAAATGGTTCCAAATTGTGTTTCTTCCTTAGTTAAAATAATTAAGTTGTAGACAGAGATTGTAGCAGAGATTAAATTAGTGGGTGCATCTGTGGAGTAAAATCTCAGTTAATTAAATTTTAAAAATTAAAAATCTTTTACACGTGTAACTTACTCCGTGTGAGCATATCGTGTGCTCTATAATGCCATAGACAATTTTACTTTATAGATAAAAATACAAGCAGAAATGAATTCAATGTGAATTTGATGTTAGAAGGCTGCTGTGGGTGATATTTTTTTCTTCTGGAATAAACTTTATTCTAATTCTGTTAGCAAAGACCTGTGTTGGAGATCTGTAGTATGTTTTTTGTTTGCTGAACTCTTTTGAGTTCTTGCTAAAAATGTTCTTTATTTAACGCCAAATACTGCCCCCTTGTGGTACTTTTCTTATTTTCCTCTGGCCGAAGTTTCTATTCCTTCCCTTAGCTGTTTTTAACCTGTTATGTTGTGGTTTGGTCTTGTGTATGCCTACACTTAGTCTAACCACCCTATTTTGGTTAGAAGCTCTTTTGCAGCGGACCTATTTCACTTTAGTCTTACCCTCATTTGTGGTACATTTCCCCCTTGTAGATATTTCTTTAATGTATTTGAATAGCTGAGTATGACAGTTGCTCTTGGCATACTTAAAAATTAAATCATTGTCTACCAAAAAAGGAAATAAAACTTAGTGCTGTGGTTTGTTTCCTCTGCATAATTTTGTTGTCTGCCTCACCAAGCAAAAAGTTTGAAGCTTTGTAGTTTGAGGAAATAGAATGAAATATAATTTCTTCTGTACAAGAGATGTGAATGTATTTTACATTTAAGGATGATCTTTTTTTAAAACAAAAAGTTCTCATGGTTTTTTCTCTCTCTGTCTTTGCAGCTTTTGTCATTCCTTCAGGGCTTATTTACTTTTTACCATGAGGGATATGAGCTTGCCCAAGAATTTGCACCATATAAGCAACAGCTGCAGTTCAACTTGCAGAACGTAAGACTGCACCCGTTTCTCCTGCCTTTCCACAGAGAAGCTCGTGACCGCGGGGCAGCATAGTCACAACAAGTCAAACCTTAGAATCTTTCGGCAGCTTGGCAGAGTGTGGTAAAATCCCTGTAATTCAGAAAAGCTACTTTATAAATATATTTTTGCCAGATGCTCTATCTATAAGTAAACTCCAAAAAAAGAAGCTAAGCTTATGTTAGAACGCTTGATACTAGCAGATTTTATATTGCCTGTATGCAGACAACCGGAAATTTGAACATGTTTATCTTTTCCAGTCTTTTCATTAATTTACTGAACGATACAAAGATGAATAAATTCCAGACATCTATTGTACAGATGACTATAGTTGATAATAGCTTTACATTAGATACTTTGAAATTGGACATTTACAGAGCATTGAACTAAATATACTGCACATGTACGCACGCGCGCGCGCGCACACACACACACACACACACACTGACTCCCACAACTTAAGGGAGAAGTTTATTGGGCTCACCGTTTCCAGCAGGTTCACTCCAGAGTTCCCGTCCCAGGAAGGACAGGCTTGGTAGAATGGCCTGGGAGAGGACCCCTCCTCATTCTGTGACAGCCAGGAAACCAGGAGGAGGCAGGGAGGGGCACAGGGATAAGAGCACACCTTCCACGTCTGCACACCCCTGAGGCCCTCCTCGGACCAGGCCCCAGCCCCGCCCCACAGTGTGCCGCTGAACTCGGCGGATGAATCCGCCGACAAGCACAGCACCCCACGACCCGGTCACCCTCCAGACACAGATTCTAGGGGCACATTTAGACCCAAATCATAACACACAAATGTGGCAATGGGTATGTTATCTTATTTCCTGGAATCGTTTTACAATGTGTAGGTAGAGCGAGACATCAAGTTGTATGCCCTGACTGCATATAACTTTGGTCAGTTATACCTCAAAGCTAGAAGAAAATAGTCATTGGCCCAAGGCAAGTCTTATTTGTTGAGAGAATAACATTTCTACATTTGTTAAATGATGGTAGTACATTTTAACATTGTAAGGTACCATCTCTTTCTGAATTTTTTAATCAAATATGTGATATTTATTATTATCAAATAACAGGGTTTGAATGTGGTTTTGAAACATACAGCTGGGGTTATAGCTCAGCGGGACAAGCGCCTTCCTGGCAAGTGCAAGGTCCTGAGTTCGATTCCCGGAACCAAAAAGAAAAAAAGATTCTTGCTGGGCATGGTGGCACATACCTGTAATCCCAGGACTCAGGAGGCTGAGGCAGGAGGATCATTGCGAGTTCTAGGCCAGCCTGGCCTACAAAGTGAGCTCAAGGCCAGCCTGGACTGCATGGCAAGACCCTGTCTCAAAAAGACAGGAAAAAAAAACAAAAACTGCTTTAAAGCGTAAATGGGAATAATTTCCAAACAACTTACCTGCCTTATTGAGTTTATTTTGTAAAGTTGTCTAATCAATCATTTTAATCACTGATTTCATGGTTTAACAATGTCTGATTTTCAACTAATGAGACACACTTCCGTTATAGAGGGAGGATATCTGTGGCCATTTCAAACCTGACGAAGAATAAACTTTAATTCCTGTATTTTTTTCCATAACTGAAACCCTAAGTGTCTAACACTATAACGAAAATAACATAGGAGGCCTTCACTTAGTTTCTTCAGTACCATGTTTCTCCGCTTATGTGGCCCTTGTCATTATAGAGATGTTCAGGAGTTTCCCTTGGGAAATACGAATTTGGGTTTATTCTACAGGAGTGTGGGGTTTTATCTTTTTAGATTTTCTAGCAAAATAAGTCTCACCTTTAATTCACTTCCATTGTTTTTCAATATGAAATACAGTTAGAATTAAATGTTAAAAGGAATATTAAGTAGGAAAATTATAAAAGCCAATGCATTTTTATTTCCTTATTAAATGCAATTAAGTTTAGATTCCTAGAATTCAGGATTGGGAAAAGAGGAAGAAATTAGAAAAAAACAACTTAACTCCTTGTGTTTGAAAGAGAAAAATAGCAAAATGTCAAAGGAAAAATTATCTAACCTCCCTTGAGATTCACTTTTGTGTTATGGGCCATACCAAGATCTTAGTTAGGTGGTGATGATTTTTATGTTTTCAGACACATACAGTATCGTGTAAGGTAACGTGATCTGAGCACAAAAGAGATTTTCATAGAGAAGTTCCTGGTGCTCTCTCTTGCTTAGGTAAACTTGCTCTAGTATGCATAAACCGAAGTCAGAACTTGGACATGTATTCATTTTTATAAATCAATTTTATACCTGTCTTTTAATAACTACGTTGTTATTCCCCAAAACCAAACTCCATAATATTTCTTCAAAAAACTTTTGAAACAAGAGTGGCAAATTATTTCCTTGATTTGCTCAGTGCCACTTATATCAAAAATACCATTTTTTCTTTCAAAAGAATTAAGTCAAATATATGCTTTTTTTATATTAGATATTAGAGAATTCAAAACTATATTTAATAAACCTTACCTATTTTTAATTCTAAGTAGTACAATTAGAGTGTGAGGATAAAGTTTTCCTTTCACACATTCACACCTAAGCACAAGACAAAGATATTCAGAGGAGAAAAGGTGCAGAAGTTCATTTAAGGAAGTTTTCACTAAAAAAATTCAAACTCAGATCAAAGACTGAACATCACAGCATCTGAATGTGTGTAATAGTGCCAAAAGAATCAGCGCTCCCCTTTATGACATTTGTGCTTTTGAAACATCGGTGGGAAGGCCTTTAACCCCGATAGGAAACAGTGAATGAAATTCTTGTTTCTGTTTACTAAAGACAAGGAATAATTTTGAAAGTACGCGACAAGAGGTAGAGCGGTTGATGCAAAGGATGAAGTCGGCCAACCAAGATTACCGCCCGCCCAGCCAGTGGACGATGGAGGGCTACCTGTACGTCCAGGAGAAACGTGAGTCAAAGCATGATCCGTGTCTCTTAGGATCGGAACACAGCACGCTGTTTCTTTTAGATGTGGCTTGGTTGTTACGGTGTTCTTCACTTGGGAAGACTGAAATTCCTTACAGCTTTGTCGTATGTGAAATAGTGCACTTCGCCACCCCTGCCGTTACTACCACTTCCCAAGTCAGGAGTGGTTTCCAGTTTTGGCGTCAGGTACTCTAAGCTGGCCCTGCATTGTTGAACTCAGAAGTTGCCGTCTTCACTGACAATATGTGGCCTAAGTTCAGTTTTAGAATTTAACTGTGATAACTCAATTTAAAGCTCCACGGAAAATTGAAAATCAGAACCTTTATCAAGATGAATCATCCTGGCAGCTATAATAATAGTTTTTTCCCTCCAGCAGCATTATTTCATTTCATTCTCTGTTCTGCCAGCGTTCAGGACTAACACTGGCAATGGTGCCATGTCACACTGACACTCCTTACTTCCCCGGTTTAGAAAATAAGTACCAGGCCCAAGAGAACACTATCATAATTGCTTCATGTTAAGAAAATTTTTCTCACAAAAATTAATAAAAAGCCATTCAGGCTTATCAAACTGGGACCTTTCCTGCCTGGTCGATGTCATTAAGTAGAAGCAGTTTGAAGATTTTGACTAAATTACTGCTATTTCAGTCAGGTACGCTATAAAAGTTGTTCTCGTACTGTCTCATGGTACCGACACTGATGTTTGTATTTGGATCCATCATGAAACGGTGACTTTGTGAATGTGAAATCATGGGCTTAGACTTAGTGGCTGTGTGGAGTTGCTACAAGTTGTGAAATGCCTGTGCTTGCTCTCTGTACTTTCTCACACGTCGAAGCTTAAAACCCACGTAGACGAGCACTCTTCTGAAGTCTGCACGTCAGGAGGCAAAAGAATAGTGACATTGTTTTATTTGGTAAAATAATGTAGTCTAAGGGTTTATGACGGAAGGAAGCCCGCAGGCACAGACTGGGCTGTGAAAATTTTTGATGTATATGCAACACGGTCACCAACACGTGGATAAGTTTCGCGTTTGCGATGCCTGAGTGATGTTCAGTTGCTGGGCAGCAGGGTGCCAGCAAGTGACAGTCGGATCATCGGACTCTGCCACCATTTATGACCCTGTGGTCTAAATAGCAGAAGGACGCTGGCCCAGGAGATTCGGGTTCCAGGATTTGCTCTGTCGTTGCTATCTACCTTGGCCAGCGTATTCTTTGCAAATCTTAAAATGATAAACGTCAGTAACCTTCCTGGCTACTCTACAGTTAGGCCATGAAGGCCAGCTTTCACCCCACTGCCCAGTTTGTGAGAAATGACCCACGCATGGATTCACAGAGGGTTGGTCCATACTGTAGCTTGTGCTTGGGACTTCAAGGAAATTTTCGGTACTGAGTTTTAAGTCAGGATCGAGAGCCTCCGTGTGAGAGAACGTTGAGGGTGCTAACATTTTCATTAATGATGGATTTGGCAAAACAGAGCAAGTTCTTGGCAGGCTTCTTCAGACATGCGGTGGGGGTAGGAGAGATGCCATCCTTCTGTCTGTAAACTTTATTCTTTCTAGCTTAATAATGTTTTATCTCTTGAGTTCTTTGCAGGTATTAAATAGTTGCTTATGGGTACACATTTTATTTTTGTTTTATTTTATTGGTTTGCTTTTTTTGAGACAGAGTCTTGCTAAGTTTCCCAGGCTGGAACCCAACTTGAGATTCTTCTGCCTCAGCCTCCTGAGTAGCTTGGGTAATAGGCAGGTGCCACCCTACCTAGCTAATATGTTTTACTTAAAACAAAATTTAGGGTTAACTAACAAATTTATTTTGAACATAATTTTCAAATATATCATCTTTGGTCACTAACTGGTATCCCATCCGTTGGACAGTACCATAGCTTGTTTACCTGTTTCTAAGCTGTTGGACATTTGGGTCGAACAGTCTAGAAGCATAGGCCCTTTAATACCACGAGGGTCGCTTGGGGATGGGGCTTAGATAGTGTTCATATAAGATACCTGATGTTTCCTCCGGATTATTCTGATCATTAAACCTTTTGTACGACTGACCTCACCTCCAAAGACTTGTGTGTGTGTCCGTGACATCTGCCTTCTCCTCAGTCACATAGCTGAAGGTCACCCTCAGGTCGTACCTCTCTCTCTGGAGCCTGATGCCAGATCTATTTCATCTCCTTGGTATCCTTGAACTCTTCTTCATCTCCACCAACTCAGCCCGGGCCTGATCTCATCACAGCCTCCGCGGGCCTCCGGGGCCTCCCACCCCTCATCCAGCCCTGGGGGACCCTGCAGGTCTTTCTCCGGGCGCTGTGGAGATGCCGGTAGCAGCGCCTGACGCGGGAGTCTCACGGTTGGATGCTCTTTCTCCTTTTCTTAACACCGCTCTCTTGTTACCCTCCAATGCAGTGTCCCTCTTGACTCTGTGTGTCCATCCGCATTGTGTTTATAGCTTTGCCGATACGTAATCGGCATACGGTAAATTACTCTGGCTTAAAATTTGCAGTTGCGCAATTTTACCGTGTGTGCGCCTCTGCAACCACCTTCCAGCGCCCCACGAGGGGCTCACCACCTTCGGAGCTCTCCCTTGCCCCATGAAAACCCCTCCCGCCGTCTTTCCCACCTCTGCCCTCGCCCTTTCTACTTGCCGAAGAATTTAAAAAGAAAATTCATGCTGGGGAATTATTTGTATATGAGGGGCAAATATTCAAAGCCTCTTCCAGCTCGGAGTCTTGGAAAGTGTTCGTAATAGGAAAATCTGACAGCAAACTCACTGAAGTATGTTCATGGTGAGCTTGCTGTCACCGAGCGAGCTCCGTGAGCGCCAGAAAATGAGATAAAGAGTTTCGGTTCGGGTTTCTTGTGTAGTTGAAGGCATAAGAGAAGCCGTGGGCCGCCGGTGGTCAGTACTAAATCTCAGGGCTGTACTTGGAGCGAAATAGTGACAGATGTGGTGGGACAGAAGCAGAGCCCCGCAGCACAGACACGCGGCTGCATTTTATCCCGATATATGGCGCTCGCGTCGCCCACCTCTACCGTGCACAAAGCCCTATTGCAGTGGACGTTAACCGGGAAGGGCAGGGCTTCCGGAGTCAAAGCCTGCTCACAGTCCGTGTGTGTCACCGTCTAACCGTGCGAGCCTTGCCGTTTGCAGAGCGCAGGCTCTTCACTCATGAAGCAGATATTTATTAACTCCTAGTGATGTTGCACAAATTAGAACTACTGTGTATAACGCCTCTATTTTTAGTGGTAGAAATAAAAATAATACTGTGCTTACCATGATCCCATACTGTTCGGTACAATATACATCCAACTCAATTCTTAAAACAACTCGAGAGCATCAGTCCTCTGAAAAAACTAATGTAATCACATGCCCTGTGGAAAGAAGTGAAAGCAGTACTGCCATCTGCAGCTGGGAGACTCAGTTTTCTCACATGTGAAATATCTCATGTCCGACTTAAAAGGTTCTTAGATAAAATGTAGGCACGTAGTAAGCGTTCAGCAAATGCACATCCCTTGCACTCCTGCAGTAGTCATCTTGGCAGCCCTAGATGATTACGAGGTGGGATAATTAAACTCTTACTTGTAACTTGGAAATTGTAGTAAATTTTTATTTTCCCAGGCACTTTTAGGGACTTCAGAATTTTTTGTTGGAACACATCTGCCCTGGCCCACCGCCAGAGGACCCTAAAGAGAGCGGGAAGTGTGTTCAGTGAACTTCGCGATTAAGTGTAGGAGGTTTCCAACTTGAGGTGGAGGCAGGAAACACACCTAGGTCTGATATGTGGTCCAGGCGTTGCAGTGGCTTTATTTTAAAGTTACAGCTAGTGGTGCTTCGTAACGCCTTAGCCAAGTACTAAAGTCACTGCGGTTTCCGTCCTGCTCTTTCCACCGATCAGCTCTCAGCCTTTAAGTACTTCTGCGTCACACATCGCAGAATCCTCAACAAGCATTGTTAAGTGTTACGGTGTGAAATGGCTCCCAAATAGAAGCGAAGTTAATTACAGCAATCCTTTGTGTTTATAAAGTAGATGGCTATACCCCGTAATTTTAAAACCTGGAGTGGCTTAGTGCTAAAGTTAAACTTGACACCAAGGGCATTATTATTAAAGAAAAATAATTCAAACGGCTCAGGAAACACTTTTCTCAAGAGGTGCTTCTTTACATTTCAGTTTCTTGCTTTTAAATACATAGTTTTGAAATGAAGCCAGCAATAACACTGTGCATAGTTCTTGCGAGGGAAATCCGGGTGTTAAGCAGGATGGGTCCCTAGGTGAAGACGCTTTATAGAAAATGAGCTCAAATTTCAGCTCACTCAGCTCACTCTCGCAACTGGGCTCAGGACACTTGGCCTCCCTGTGGGAACACTGCAGGTCTTTTACCTTGGTCATGGAAAAACCGATCCAAGGACGCAGCCTGCTGAAGCAGCAGGGTCAGTCCTTCAGGAGAATGCTGGGTGACAGCAGGCGTGCTGTGGGAAAGGCTGCACGGTATTTATGGGGGAAGAGGAAGTATCTGTGCAAGGTTTTTTTTTTAATAGCCAGTCTTATTTTTATCTTTAAGGGGTAATTTGAATTTGTTTCTTTCAGATTAGTGGTAAAAGGATATAATTGCAAGCTTAGTAAAGTCATAAAGCAGGATGAATGATTCCTTCCTTCGTATATTTGTCAAATATTTATTGAGCATGAGTTATATGGTTTACCATATTCTAAGAATTAAAAATATTTGAGTCAGCTCAATATCCTATGTTCCCGCTGTCAGGAAGCCAAAAGATTGTCTGTCTCAAAGAAAAAAAAAAAACAGACTGTCTGTCTCCTGCCAAAGACAGACAGTGTATAAGATAAATCAGTGAAATTTATTGTGTGAGACAGTTACAACTGCTCAGAAGAAACAGAAATGGCGAGGTGAAGGTGTCGATATGCGAGATATCTTCCCAGGAAAGGCTGTGTGATGAAGGTGGCATTTAGTAAAAGACCTGAAAGAGATGACAGTGCAAGTCGTGCAGATACCTGAAGCAAGAGTAGCTGTGCCGGGGGAACAGTAAGTCCAGGTGTCCTGGGGTAGGGCCAGCAGAGGTGCGGTTGGAGCAGAGTGTGTGCTGGAGAACGCAATAGGACGTGAGGCGAGAGAAAGACAAAGATGTCGGCCAGCTCGGGCAGTGCCTAGTGGACAACACACTTGTTTAATAGTACTGGGGATCGAACCCAGGGACCTCACACCCAACTGCGTCTCCAGCCCTTCCTTTATCATTATGATTATTATTATTATTATTTTCAGACAAGGTCTCACGAAGTTACCCAGGCGGGGCTTGAACTTGGGGTCCTTTGCTGTAACTTCACAGAGTGCTGGGCTTATGGGTGTGCACCACATGCCCAGCTTGCCCTTCACTTTCTACTGGGACAGAATGGGCAGCCACTGGAGGGCTTCAGACAGAGTGGAAGGCACTGGTCAGTTTTTAGCAGGCTATTACAGTGGCTTCGGGAGTAAAGAGCAGTAATAGCTGTGAGGGCACCGTGTGTAACAGCCGGCACTATCTCTCATCCTCCCTACCTCCGTGGAATACACACAAGTACTTGTCTCAGCGTGTATGGGGACCAGTTCCAGGATCCCCTGTGGGTACCAAAGTCCATAGATGCTGAAATCTCAAATAAAATGACACAATATTTAATATAACCTATGAATGTCCTCTTACATGCTTTAAATCACCTTTCAATTCTTATATCTAATCAGTGTGACTGTGATATAAATAGCGGTTATAATGCATTGCTTAGGGAATAGTGAAAGAAATGTGGAGTACAGGTACAAATTTTCTTGCGTATATTTTGAATCCATGGTTAGTTGAGTGTATGAGCCCAGAACCTGCAGATGTGAAAAGCCAGCTGTATACCACCTTTACAGCTAACTGCTGAAGTGCAGGTCCAACCCAGTTCATGAATTTGCAGTCAGTGGGGATTCACAAGTAAAGTCAAGTTGTTTGATTCTAAGACACTGTATCCTCCACTGCTGTCCCTCATGGGGCCTTTTTTACAGTAAATGTCCCGAGCTAACATGGTAGATGGGGTGCTCACTTGTGTGGTGTTGTGAAGTCTTACATACAGATCATTTATTGATATCTGAAATGTTTTTGTTTCCTTATTAGGACCACTTGGTTTCACGTGGATTAAACATTACTGTACATATGATAAAGGAAGTAAAACATTTACAATGAGTGTTTCAGAAATGAAATCCAGTGGGAAAATGGTGAGTTAGTTCTAGATGTTTGTTCTTTTTTTAAAACAAAGGCTAAGCTTGTTATTAAGTAATAGAAGTAAAACAGAGTATCACGTGCACTTTCTTTACATGAGTGAGTTCTTAAAAATTGAAAAAGTCAGAGTTTTCTCTCATTTTAGTGACCTTACCGACAGGGCTTTCCTTTAAATTGTCCACGTTATGAGCAGATGAGTCGGATGTAGAATCCTCCGAGACACTCCTGAGGTGTCAGCCCCACCCTGGCCAAGAGTTCCCGGCCCGTACTGGGCCTTGGCTGGCACCCTCGTGAGGACTGTCGGCAGCTGTCCGGGGCTGGGAGGTTCTGCACCCTTTGTGGTCCCTATCGGGCACTGCAGTCATCCTTGAATGCCTTTGCCTCTTCTGCACTGTATTGTTTACCAGAACACTGGCCAGCAAGTTGCTTAGAAGAAACCAATCAACGCTCGCTTGCTCCAAAAGTAAACTGGGCGCTGAGTGTCTTGCATGGCTGGTCAGCGGTGCAGGACACGGTGTTCGCTGTTTGACGAAACGCCGCCCAGCGCTGTAGTGAATGCGCTGCACCTTTTTGTGAGTTAAGATACGCGTATGGCAAATGACTGCACTCTAGTTGGATTGTTAGCGCTTGATCTAAGAATCCTGGGAGTCATCTTAGAGATAATTAGTCTAAGCTTATTTCAACAGGTCCAGAAGTACGTTTCTAATAGTAAGTGACTCACACAACTAATTTCTAGTATAGATCATGGCAGAGGTAGAAGTTGATCGAAGTTAGACACATACTCAAATACGCTGGCTGAAACTTACTGTGCTTGGGCATTCATGAGTCAAAGTATTCAAACCAAACGACATAAAATAAAGGAGAACATAGCAGAAAAAAAAAAAAAGAAACCGTAGATCAATACCATCGTGAGAAGTTAGTAAGTGCCGTTAACATAGCTAGTTTCAGTTTTTTAGAGTAGTAATTGCCAGAAAGCCAACTTACATGACAGGGAGTTAATACTGTAAATACATCAAGCCAAAGTTTTGTTAATAAATCTGTGACACTTGTAACCAAACAAAATTAACCAGACATTGGATAATTTGACCCTTAGAATAGAGTGGCATTTCAGATATAAAAGAGAAGTCCTATAAACTGAGCCTAGATTCCATTTTGTCCAGAGAGTTTTGGTTTTAATTGCATGGTAGCAGTTGGTTAGCACCGAAGCAGTCACGTGGTGTGCTAAGCATAGCAGTATATTCAAGTATATCATAGAACTTACTGTTTTGGTAACTCTGGCGACTTTGATGTAGCCATCATTTGATACCGTAAAGCACTAATACAAGGACACACTAACATGATAATAATCCCTTACAATCTATGAAATTTTGATTGACAGCAACAGTGTGGTATCCTAACAAGTATTGGGTATGTAATTGTAATGGTACCGTAACTCTGTAATTTCATGCCTTCTCAAAATCTGAAGTTGTAAGGACTTGTGCAGTGTAACTTAACATTATAAGGAAATGTGCTGATAAGTATTAAATAGGTATGTCACAGAATTCTTTGAAATAAAACATGTGTATGTTATTAATTAAGCAATGATTTGATATATTCTAATGGAACCGCTGTTAGATTGAAAAAGTGTAAGGTTATGACCTTCATGTATAACTTATACTTTTGACAGCTCTAAATCATGTATGTAGTATATTTCAGTTCTCCTCCTCATGTTAGTAACATGATCCTCTATCGTTTCAGAACGGCCTCGTTACTAGCTCACCAGAAATGTTCAAGTTGAAATCTTGTATCCGACGAAAGACAGATTCAATTGACAAACGATTCTGCTTTGACATAGAAGTTGTTGAAAGGTTTGAGCTTTTCTTCTCACTCTGTGTTTTTATGTTAAACCGTTTCTGTTTCTGTGTCTAGATATAAACATGAAATACCACACAAGTGTTTTCACTCTTTCTGAAAGCAGCGTACATGTTTACCTCATTCACATGTGTTATTGTATGATCTTAAAAAGAGACGCAGAAAGGTAGCAAAACATAACCTCAGCGAGAAATCTGAACTATCCATGTAAATGAGTATATTAGGTGCAATTGTTGTAAAGAAGGAACCTAAAGCTTTTTTTTTCTTTTTGTACAATCCTATGGGGGATTTTTGTTTGTTTTTGCGTTTGTTTTTTTTGCAACAGAGTCTCATTATGTTGTGCACACTGGCCTTGAACTTACTTGCGTAGCCCAGGCTGACCTCGAACTCGAGGTGATCCTCTTGCCTCAGCCTCCCGAGTGCTGGGATTACAGTTGAGTGCCACCATGCCTGGCTTTTTTTCTGCTTGCTTTCTTTCTTTTTTTGGTTCTAGGGCCTGGCTTTTGTAGGCCTTTGGAGTCTGGGAACCTTGCTTCCCAGGAATAAGAAGGCACGGAAGGGAACACCGTAAGCCTCCCGCAGCCAGCTAAGTTCATGCCTACAGGAGACACACAGCGTGGGGAGCACTGGTCTGGGCATTCTCATCCGTAGGTTATTAGAAGAATGATAAATGACTCCATCTGAGTTCATGATCTAATGAAACTGCCTAGCTCTGCTCCTTTGCTGTGCCAATACAAGTAGAACAGAAAGAAAATACGAGGGGGACTGTTTCTTGCTCTCTGCTTCATGATCTCCATCTATTCTTTTCCTGTTGTGTTATTGCCTTACTGTTCTGAATTCTGTAGCATGTTGTATTCGTTTATGTGTGTGCACTATCTATACTACGATATTATGTGTAATATGCTATAGCTTATACTCACTATAAGGCAAGGGTCCCATTCCTATGTTTCCTTAAAATTGTACTGGCTGTTTTGCTTTTCTTTCTTATACTTTTGGAGATCGGCATACTAAATTTCCCCTCCTTTGTTTAAAACATAAATTCTTTAGGATTCAGCTGGTATAACATTAAAGTTATTAATTAATTGATGAAGAGTTGAACTCTTGAAAATTTTACGTATCTGTCTTTTGATATATTCTTGGTTTCCTTTTAACTGCAATGGTGGATCAGATTCTTTTCAAAGGGAATTTTTTTCCTAAATGATTGAGATTGCAGTGTAGAAAGGCTGTTAGTTCATTTTATATATCAGTTTCATATCCAGCAGACTTGCTGAACTACTTCTTAGTTTTAATAGATTTATAGTAAAGACTCTAAACTTTGTATTTAGATATATATCTACAGTTTATTATTTTATCATTTTATTTTAGCATATTCTAGTTATACTATCTCCGCAGGATGCATAGCTAAACTCTGTGCTTTTTTGAGGGGGAACAGGGTCTCCCTGTGTGGTGCAGGCTGACTTTGAACTCATGGCCCGGGCTGGCCTTGAACTCATGGCCTTGAACTCATGGCCGACCTCCTGCCTCAGTCTCCTGAGTGCTGGGATTACAGGCGTGCACCACTACGCCTGGCAAACTGTATGCTTTTGTTACATCATCTGTAGAGGAGGTACCTCCAAGACTTAGCTTGAGGGTTAAATGAGACAGTGAAAGAAGCATCGGCGATTAACACCATGCCTAACACATGCGCAAAAATATGTCACTAGCCAACAAGTGCTTACTGTCATTGTAACGGTGCTATTGATGCCGTTACACTGGCTGAAATCCCCAACATCAAATTATCTTCATCTTTACGTACATTTTTCTTTTCCTATCATTCCAATGATATATTTATTTTTTAATTTTTATTTTAGTTTATTAGTACATGTGTGGAATACAGACATTCACATTCCTTGTGGGAAGTGGGTGCATTTGCATAACTATCGGAATTGCACTTTTCATCCCCTTCCCTCCCCGCTCCTCCCCGCTCCATTCCCGTACATAATGCTCTGTTACGTGTGTAGTTAGTGTATGTGCAAAGCACATTCCAGTTCCTATTTACAGAAGAGGTGCAGACTACTGTCTCTCTGAATCACTCCAAGTCTTTAATCACACATCTCTAGTGAAAGTTTCTTCTCAGCATTCCTCTTCAGAGTCCTCTAATGTCCTGTTTAATGAGATTCATTCCTTTCTCAGGTTTCGGATCCTTTTCTTGGTGTATTGGTTCTTCCCTGTGCTCTTTCGCTCTGAAAGCGCGCCCCTTCATAACTCCTTCGCAGCGCCTCGTGGGAGAAAATTATTTCAGCTGAATTAATTTTAATGTTGTGATAATGATATAAAGAAGTGCTTTGGGTTTAGTATCATTTTTATTACTGACTATTATTTATTGTGTGCTTGGTATTTAATTATTAATCATGGTCTGAGACTTCCCACATTGCTGTGTACTCATCATAATTGTATTAGTTGATCAGGTTATACCAAATCAGAAGCAACACAATCATTCTGATACTGTGGGAAATTTAGGAAGCTTTAAATTTTGTAAATGTATTTTTGTCATTCCTTTTGGTCGTCTCAGAAGGCATAGTTTGGAGCTAGCTTCTTCTGACAGTCTTGTACTAAAGCACATAATGATCTTATTACCCGTAATCGTCAGAATTACAAACATTTAAATCACCCACAGTGATTTTTCTAAACAGTACTTAAAAGTCAAATTTTTTGTCTTTTTAATTTGTACTTTTTTCTCTCCATTTTTCTTTTTTTCCTTCAAATTTTATGTTTGTAGTTAACTAAGAACTTAAAAATCATTTAAAGACATGGCGAGAATAAACTTAGCATGTCAAACGTTTGGTTTTGGTAGGCACGGGATCATCACGTTACAAGCCTTCTCTGAAGCTAATAGGAAACTCTGGCTGGAAGCCATGGATGGGAAGGAACCGGTAAGCACGTGACACGTTCTGTAATTTATGTCTTCTTATTCTAAAAGTTACAAAGTACAGCTGAACTTTTTGTCATGTGATTGTGGTTTAATTGAAGGTATTAAAGTATTGGATCAGGGGAGTAGAGATGTGTACTGTTTGCCCAGCGTTGTCTTAGTCCCTGGCACATAATTTCAGCTTTTAATTTAGTTTTCCAGGATGAATTTAAAACTCTGAAATTACTTTTTAAAATCTTATAACCATTAGCTGGCTGCACTATTTCTGTCAGTGTGTTCGTCCATGGTTAATGCATGCCAGGGTTTTACAAGATTTGTGCTGGAGATTATGAAGAGTGATGAACGGAGTTCAAGGCATGAACTGACCCTCTAGTCCGGGCCACTTTCTGTAAGACAGTCTCATTTGATAAAACTCCCTGGTGTGACATTTTTCCCTCCTCATTTGCTCGTGGTTACTTTGATGTTGGAATGATAATTTACTTCCTGATACTGGGGAGGAAGAGTCCATCACTGTTTATTTTCTTAACACAGGTGCTAGATCAGAGAGGGCGGAGCATGCATAAAGAATAGGGTGTGCCACCCCTGCTTAGAATCTCCTTTAGAGAGCAGAGAGCCTGTGAACAACCCCAGCCAATGCCTGTGTGCCGGCCGTGTGACCCGGAGTCAGCAAATTGGAGGCCCTCCCTCACACTGCACGGCCAACCCACAATAAGCTCCGTGCAGCAGTTCTGATCAACCCTTTACAACATTCTCTAACCACTTGATAAGTCTGATAAATTTAATCAGAAAACACTGGGCTCCGTGTCTATTTTTTTATCATTTTCTATTTCAACCTGACAGTATTTTATAAAATCCCAACCAATGACAGGTTTTAAAAAAAAAAAAAAACCTTTGGCTTTTCACCACAAATGATTAATAAGTCTTGACCTAGAGCAAATTTTAAGGACAGTTTGTTAGGACAGCAAGGTACAGTTAGGATTATGCACACTGAAAGCAAAGCATGAAGTAGATAATTTGAGGAGGGAACAAGCAGGTGAAATCCGTTGTGCGACACTTCCTGCAGAAGGTATATTATGTATCGTGTTGAGGAAGAGAATAAGACATTTAAATTAGATGGTCGGGAGAAATTTGCCCAGGGCAGGACTGCAGGGGCAGGACTGCAGGGGCCGGAGCGTGAGGCAAGGTGGGCCTCAGCATAAGCAGGGGGTCGTTGTCAGGAGGGGCAAAGGGTGTTGTGGACACAGCGGTTGTGAGCCCTTGAGATCGAGGCAGTCCCTGTGTGCACTTTACAAGCACCACCATGCCAGTCTTCTGTGCCGGGTCATTAACTGCAAGTAACTGATAGACACCCTTTGTTTTTCAGATTTACACGCTGCCTGCCATTATTAGTAAGAAGGAAGAAAGTAAGTCATTTATTTTCCCTTCAAAATCTCTGATTGGTATGAACAGTTCCTGACTCTTGAATTAAGACCTTGTATATTTGAGTTGGAAACAGCTTCTGCTATTAATCAGAAATAATCCTTTCTACTTTTTGGTTTACCCCTTGGAGCAGGCCCAAAATAAAACCAAAGTTTACATTTCGTGACAGATAAATGGTAAAACAGTAGAAGGAACATGCTGGATTCTAGAGCTGACTCTGACGGGTGACCTCTACCTGCAGCTTCTCCTAAATAAGCACTGTAACGCCGCATTCTTAGTGGCCACTTTGCAAGCTATAGAGAAAAGTAAGATTGGGCGTGTGTCTGCCTGTACCCTAATCAGGGATGCTTCCTTTTCACACTGGTTGGGTAGAGAGAGGCCGCTGTCCCTAAGGTCTGAGACAGGCTGGCTCTGAGTTAGTGACCTGCTCTTGCTGTGCAGTCTGTAGTAGGCACAGGATCACCACAGGTGGCAGAGAATGAGCTGGCCGCCTCGGGTTCACGCGCCAGAGTGTAAGGAGCCCCAGGCCCCTTGGGGTACTGGAAATGGCTGAGGTTGTGCACCTCTATTATGTGCCCAATCAAGTTATTTTAAAATTATTTGAAATTGTATTACATAATCATTTGTATCACAAAAGCATTATGTGATATTGTGTTCGCTGTAGGGAAATAGTACTGATACACCATCGATCAAATGGTGAAATCTGGAACCATGAAGATTTTCATGGTAAAACCACCGAAGTATACCCCAATTGCAATTACCAAAGTGCTTTTTACTTCTTTGGCTTTTGTTCACTTTTTTATGTGTACAGTACTGCCTTATCCTTGATAAACATTTGAAGCAGTTCATATACTGTTTGATTTTTTTACGGCTCGTTTATCTTATTTTCTCTGCCCCAATTTTCCCAGAAGTACAAGATCATTCTGCTGGTTTTGGTATACAGTAGATGTAGGAAAAAGTCTCAGTGTATCATTCCTGGATCATTACTTTCAAACCAATTTTTTTGAACACAATTCATGTGTTTTTCATCATCTTCTATGTCCCCTGTAATCATCTACCACCTTTTGCTACCTTTTATCCTTGATTAGCTTGTTTTATACATGCTTTTGAGATTCCATCTCACCCCAGAAAGAATGGCCTTCATGAAAAAAATCAACCAATAACAAGCGCTGGCAGGGTTGTGGGGGAAAAGGAACCCTACTCCACTGTTGCTGGGAGTGTAGACTGGCACAGCCACTGTGGAAATCAGCCTGGAGATTCCTCAAACACTGGAGGTCCAGCTAGGATCCCATTCAACCCAGCTATTCCCCTTCTGGGTCTTTTCCCAGAAGAACTAAAAATGTCATACCACAGTGATATATGTGCACCCATGTTTATAGCAGCACAATTTATAATAGCCAAATCTTAGAAACAACCCAAATGCCTATTAACAGAGAAATGGATAAAAAAGATGTGGTATTTTTGTACAGTGGAGTACTGCTCAGCTATAAAAGAAGAAAAACTCGAGGCTTTTATAGGTAAATGGATGCAACTAGAGACCATACTCATAAGTGAAATAAATCAGATTCACATGTGTAAACATTGTATTGCCTCCCTTGTATAAGAAACTGAAAGAGTAAATAAGATCCAAAAGGTGCAGTAGATATTGTGAAAGGGAAAGAAACTGCTCGAAACGAAAGAACAACTGGGATGGGGGAAAGAAGAAAAGAAGGAAGTGGGGGAATATATCTGGATAGATACATACATACATACACACACAAGACGGCTAAGATAATTGTACTACTAATTGCTCTTAGTTCATTGAAAGAAACAGCGCTTATCAGTTTGATCGGTTTTGCATGCCTATATCTGATAATCTGAGCAACTACTTCAAACATAACAATATGCTATATAACAACCATTGTCAATTTCCTGTCATCTTGTTTTGAACTTCTGTATCATTTTTATCATTTTTTTCTCTTTAAAATGAAATTTTAAAAAAATTTATTTTAAAAGTACATTCCAGTGATTTGATATTATTTGACCTCTTAAAGATCATCTGAGCTTTATAGATTTAGAGACATTTATCTCTTTTTACAACTCCTACGCTTCTGTGTATCATCTTGTTTTTGAGATCTCGTGCCCCTTTTTATTTGGCACTTGACCTCCCACCCCAGAAGTGTCGTTATGTCGATTTTAGTATGTAAAACCATCTACGAGAGTGCCATGCCATGACTATACAGAGAGCGTGTGGCGCGGAATGAATGCTGTGCTGTCACTGTGCAGTAAGGAGCTTCCTCACAAAACTGTCATTTAAAAAAAAAACCACCTCACTTTGTAGTTACTCTTAACTCACCATTTTTCGGAATGTAGATCTTGCGAATGAAACTGGAATAATGCCATTAAGAAAGGAAGCTTGCATCTTCTTTATGACAAAGTGTCGAGTAAAAAAACACATAAAGCATTGGTCAATTACAAGGTACTGAATCAAGAAATACCCTTTGGGTTGTAAGATGTTACATAATGTTCTATTCCTGAAATTGTAAGATTTAGGGTCGTTAATTCATCTTGAAGTTATATCTATCATCAGTATTAAACAGATCCTGTCGGATTAAGACTAGAACTAAACTAGTCCTCAAGCTGTCTCGTTGTTAATATTTTATTCAAAAGTAGCTTAGTAATAGTTCTTCTTAATTTAGCCATTTGAATTCATTTATCAAGGGACACAAAAATTACTATTTTGAATACATTTCCCATCCCAAGACCTCCATTTGGGGACTTTAATAAAGGCAAAAGAAGTGACTCTTTCTCCTCAATTTTCTTTCTTTGACATTCTCTGTCGATATCTTGTGTCTTGTCCACTCAAATGTGACTTTCACTGGTGGTGTTTGAGCTAATCTTTCACCCTGGTTTTGAACCAAGTGAGAATTGTGAAAGAAAAGATACTTAGATCTTATTTTCTTGTGCAGTTAAGTCAACAGTATTTTCACCATGCATCCAGGTTTGTGAATAAAATTTAGCAAGTCCTTTTAAAAGACATTTCACTCATAAACACCACTGTTTCATCTCGTAAAGACAAAGTGACCTAAAGGACCTCATACAAAAGCACAGGGACTGGAGAAGCTAACTGTAAAGTTTCTGGTCAACTTTCAATTATATGACCCCTTCTCAGTGGCTTTTCCTATAACTGACTAGCAGGTATATTCTTCCCAGCAATAAACAGAAAATGAAACTTATTTTTCTTATTCTAGGCACCCAGCTGCCATCTGTCATGCATGTTTTTGGGGTTCATGCTGATGTGAGCTAGTTTCATTCTGGGAGCTCTCAGACACCCTATGTAACACCATCCTTTAGCGCATCCCCCTTTAGACCTTTGATCAAATACAGCTTTTTTTTTCATCAAGCAGGGACATAACTGAAGCTTTTTTTTATGTGCAAAGCAGGATGAAAGAACAGTTTAGGCCAACACTGGAGTGTTAATTGTTCATCCTTTAGGAAGAAGAGGAAAGGACCAGTGTCCACTCATTTCTTTTTTTATATTTCTTTCAAAGCACATATAGTATGATATTAGATGCGTGTGTAACCTGAGATGGCAGGTTACAAAGAGAAATTTAAGTTAAAGACAAGTTTTTGGGCTGGGGATGTAGCTCAGTGGTGCAGTGCCTCGCCTGGCAAGCGTGAGGCCCTGAGTTCAATTCCCTTACCAAAAATAAAGGAAGGTAGTTAAAGAAAAAAAAAAGGAAGAAGATCAGAAAAAGAAGCCCCTTAAAAAAGACAAGCTTTGCTTGGTGCTGTTAACCATGAGAATGCCCTGCAAGTCCACAAACGGCACATCTGTCCTAGATTCTGCGGTAGGAGGAAATTGAAAGTACAAGGTCTTTTGATTTGCTAGCTGTACAGAAGACCGTTCCTTCTATTGTCCTCACAGCTGCTTGAATTCTCTTGAGATTAATAGCTTCTGTGCTGCTAAATGGCCTTAAACTTTATCTGGGTTTCAATAAAAGCTTTAGCCCTGAACAGTTTCCAGAGTGGGGGAGGTGGTAACTATTTAAATTTAACTTTTGATTGAATAAGTTGAATTCATTAAGTTAGTCTGTTCTCTGATTCTACCACTGAAGGCCAAGCACCACTAAAATGATAGAATGTTTGTTCCTGGGAATTTGGTAGTTGCTGGCTTCTGGGTGTCCTCCCAAACAGCGGGGAGATACAGAGCTGAGAGGTACTCGCAAAAGTAGCTTGTGTTAGCTGATGCATCCTAGCCCTCGTAGTAGCCGCCAAGCTTGTAGAGAAAGCTTGGTACAAACCGGTGGCTAGCAAACCATCAAGCTGTAAGCATTTCTTCACTGCCTGCTCTGGACTAGGTGTTGAGCCCCGACTCAGCACTCAGTATTTCTGCTGTGTGTGCGTACGTACCTCTCCTCTGCCACAGCAGGAGCACTTTGTCTCCCACTGAAGGAGAATTACAGTAAAATGTCCATATTTAACGGTGCAGTTTGACGTGTAATAACCTTGTCCACTGACATTTCTTGTGGACATAAGGAGTAGCCAATTTTTTTCTTTCTTTCTTTTAGGCTACAAAAAAACCTATTTTAGTTGAATCTTCATTAGACTGGTATAATAAGTGTGATGACCCCTTCATGGCTTTTGAAAATGGCTTATTTTCCATTGCAAAATCTGTTTGCCCTAAGAAATGACAGTCCTGTGGCTACATCTTCTGTCAAATCTGTGGGAGACAAACTGGGCCGCTTTGTCTTCCTCTCAGCCCTCAGCAGAACATGCTGGGTGCTCGAGTGAAGATCCTGCTGAATTGCACTTCGCAAAGCAGCCGTGCTTGAGTGCTGGCCCTGTTGCTCTGTGCTGCCTTCATTGTACGAATCAACAAGAAAGTAGTCAAAAAGAGATGTGTTCCAGTTTAAGAAGGAAAAACTAATCCTGTAGCACTGGCTTTATCTTCTTGCATCCTCGTTGCCACAGCAAACCCTTTACGTTATGCGTAATTAAGTTAGAGCCGGCCGGACTGGGCTGTGGTGATGGACGGTCCTCAGTTCTCAGCACCTTGCCACAGTACAGGTTCATTTCTTGGTCATGGTGCTAGGTATAGGTCCACAGTGACTCACAGTTTTCACTCTGAAACGCAGGGTGGTCGAGAAACTTGCTCCTTAACATTGCTTATCTTGTGCCAGAGAACAAAGCAAACAGAAGCTGTCTATTACAGGCTGCCAGTTCTCCTGGGTAGTGACATATGTCACATGACCAAGTCTGTCTTCATGGATGCTGAGAAATACAGTTTTCCCGCAGGAACAGGCAACAAATACAGGACAGTGGACTGCCCGTCTGCTGCAGTCTGTCTGGTTGTAGTGAGAGGGTATATCTGCTCATTCTGATTTGTGGACGTACAATGAATACAGAAGAACGTCTCTTAGTATACAGCTTACGTCAGTGGCCAGCTAGGGGTGCAAGGCCTCCCCACGTAATGTTTTTTCTGCATCTGATGAAAGAAACAAATCGTTGCTCATTGCTGTGTCCTCCCCCACCGCCTCCCAAAAAAAGAACGCAATATCTTTCTTTGAAAAATAATGTTCATCTTTTTTTTTGGTTTGGGATTTTTTGCGGGAGAGAGTCTCACTGTGTAATTCAGGCTGGCCTTGAACTCACTAAGTAGCCCAGGCTGGCCTCCAACTCACAGTGATCCTCCTGCCCCAGCCTCCTGAGTTTTAGGATTATAGTTGGGCACCACCGTGCCCGGCAGGGCTCGTATTTTTTACCATCTCCCAAGATCTGTGCAGGACCGCAGTGCACACTCACGGAGGGCTTTTCTCTGTAAGCCGCTATCGCTTGTGTGCGTGAGCTCACCTGAAATACCTCCTGAGTTCCGTTCTCTAGATGCAGGGCGCTGGACGCTAAGAAATACGTCAGCTACTTCATATTACAGCCAAACATACTTCACTTTGGACATTTTTATTTCCAGGTTACTGGTGCTATATTTAAAGTACTCAATATATTTTAGTACTTAGATTTGGGAATCAAATGATTCCAAAGTCTAGTGAATAAAACTGACAGTTTCTACCTTCAGCCTTCATCTTCTTATGAAGAGCTTGCATCTATCTTTATGAACTTTTTTTGTGGAATAATTGAAATAGTCATACACTCAGATTTCTGCATTTTAAAAATGTAGGCCTTACGGTCTTATCAGTTACTCGTTTTACCTAACGACACATAATGCTGCCCTTCTGTGCTACTGCCTCTTGTATTTTGTTAAGCATTTTACTTTTATTAGTGTCCTGTGTCTCAGATTGTTTCAGTTTTTAGCCTGTTGCTAGTACTTTTTCTTGATTTTTATCATAATTATTTTGGTATCTACTTTTTCTCTATGGACCTGTGGTTAATTCACAATTCTTCTGGGGAAATCAGCTTCAAATTTTTATCAATTTGAATTATCTTCATTTATTGTTACTTAAGAATATTGAAAATGTTATAACCACAACATGAGATGAAAATTTTCCTTATAGTACAAAAGATTTTCAAGTTTTCCCTCTAGATGGCACTTAGTAAAATTCTTAAATGCTTTTTCTTTATGTAGATAGTCTAATTTGGTTGTAGCCCTACAACCTTAAAAAAATTAACATGGATTTAGAGAAACTCTAGAAAAAAATGAAAATAATTTGCTGTTTTATAATGTAGAATTTGAGTGGTTCTTAGTTCACTAAATAAATATGTTTTAGATTACTTTGAGTATGAAACAGAGTGTCATACAAAAAGCATCAGGCTTAGAACAGGAGAACTAAAGTCTAACTCTAGAGCTTAGAACAGAAAGGTGAAGGTTTTAGCAACTTCAGACCCTTACACTCTTGTTTTTAGAATCCCATGGGAAAGAATAAGTCAGAGGCTTTAATACAACTTTGACACAACATAAAGGTTTATTCTTCTAGCCTTGACTTTTGTCACCTTGGAAAGAGAAATAGATGGGATCAATATAACATGCTTTCTTGGAAGTATCTAAGCCTGTTCATAAGCTGATAGGCGTAGTAATTGTGAGCGTGAACCTCTCCTATTATACTTTTACCCCAAAATTAAAAAGTTAGGCTCTAGCTGAAATGTTTGATAAACTCAATCATAAGCACTTCGCTGTTACAAGGTGAAAGCACAGGGAACAAGGAACAAGGGAGCAAGGTCAACTGAGGGGAAATTTATGTTTCACATCAACACTTAATTTGACTTGCTCTTGTTTTCAGTGTACTTAAATGAAGCAGGGTTCAACTTTGTGAGAAAATGCATCCAAGCTGTGGAAACAAGAGGTGAGCGTTGCCGAACAGGTACACGTTGCTTTCGTGTGACCGATTCTTACACAGAAGCCTGTCAGAGTAGAAGGTGAAGGTGCAGCTGTGTGTGGTTACGCACACCTGTAATCCCAGCACTCGGGAGGCTGATCCAGGAGGATCACTGCGAGCTCAGGGCCAGCCGGGACTACATAGCAAGACCCTGTCTCAAAAAAAAGATTAGAAGAAAGAAAGTGTATTTTTTGTCATTGACATGACATTGATTTTAAGAATGGTGTAAATGTATAAATTATATAAATATACCAATAACTGCGCTTTGATCTTCAGTTCACCAAAAGTTACACTACCTTTTTCATAATTTTTTCTCTGTGATTTGTCAGTCATTGAGAGGTGAGACTGAGGAAGCTTATCTTCAGCCACTTTTCTGCCCCGTTTTCTCTTGTGTAGTGATTTCAGTCGCTGCTGGTCTCACTCTAGTGATGACCTCTCGTGAAGCTTACCCCAGTTAGTGTTAGACACATTTATTTCCGCTAAAACCTGTCTAAAACAAAATTCATATCGGGCTTTGGAGGTCTGTGAACATACTCAAATGTTAGTGTCGCCACTTAGAAGTTTTGAGAGGTTAAGTGTGTTCCTTGAATTTTCTGAATCTGTTTCCTCGCATTCAAAATGAAGATATAAATGCTACAGGACTGTTCAGCAGTGCTGCAGGAGTCAGTGGCTTGGAAGCAGAAGATGAGGAACGTGGACCATCTCTGTTGCGATGCTTTATCATATTCAGAAATTGTGGATAGGCAGGGATACATTGATACTTTCAAGATCTTTAAAGACTTTCAAATGACTGTTCAGTGTCTGCTCTGAGGAGTATGTCTGATAGGTGTTTTCCGGGACAGGTTTGCTTAGTTAGACTGTAAAATTGGATAAGTAGTTCTCAAATTCTGTATAGGCGTACGCCTGTGTTTTTAACGTTCTGCACTTGGAAACTGTGTCTCAGGCCATTTTCCTGTGATTTTCTCCTTCCCTTAGGCATCACCATTTTAGGGCTCTATCGGATAGGGGGCGTGAACTCCAAGGTTCAGAAACTCATGACCACCACGTTCTGTAAGTTTTAGATGAAATAAGTTAATTTTGATATTTCTATTGGTAGCCCAGACTGTAGCTCTATTTGAAATATAAATGTTTGCTTCTCTTGAATATTTTCAAATAATGTTGGACATTTGATATTTGCATTCAGTTTTTTGGATGATATGGAAGGGGGTTAGTGCTGGGTTAGTGCCCGGGTCCTGGGACGTGCCAAGCATGGCTCTACCACAGAACTACAGAGCACCCTCTGTGTTCTTTATGGATGTTCATCTGTAATAAATACACAATCAGAATTTGGAGAGGCATTTTTGTAATACTGGAGTTTCCTAAAATGTCCTTCAGTTAGCTAAAGATAGAATAATTGCCTGGCTTGGAATCCCAACTTGTCCAATTAAAAGTTTTATGATCCTTAGTAATTTGCTTAACCTTTCTGTGTCTCAGCTTCCTCATCTATAGATACTAGCATCTGTTAATCCATGCAGAAGACTTAAAAGCCTGCCAGGTACCTGTTAAGCACCCTGTCCTGTTAGCAAATAATGTTAAGTTGACCTGGGAGACTGTGACTCCATCAGGTACCTCTGAGGTTCACTATCAAAATGAGCTTCTTAGCAGCTCATCCAGAGAACAAATCCTAAAGTTAACTTCCTTGGCATCTGAAAACATGAATGCATGTCTCTTTTGACCTTCCTAGTTGGTATCCTTTTCATAATGGCATAGGGAGTTCTTGAATTGTAGTTCACACACCTGCTTTTATTCTTTCCAGCACCTAAGTCCCCTCCTGATATTGACATTGACATCGAACTGTGGGACAACAAGACGATAACAAGTGGGCTGAAAAACTACCTCAGGTGAGGGGACTTATCTGCGGGCTCAGGGTGTGCCCCCTCCCTGCCCTGCGCGCAGTGAGTGCTCCTCTGATCCTCAGAACCCCCCGTGCAGACACCTTTGTCCCAGGCCTTCGTGTAAGGCAGAGGGGGCAAGGTGGTAACCCTCCCCCTCAGCATTCTGGAACTTGCTTTTCCAATAGTGACAAAAAGGCTGCAACATTTTGTGAGTGGGAATTAGGATTTTTTTTTATATTAAATTTGTACGTTAGGTTCTTGTGTATTTTTAAAACAACTGAAGTAAGTTTTAGTTTTTTTTTTCCAAGCCACTGTCCCCATATCTGTGGTCAGTTTTGCTCTTGTCTCAAACTCCCTAATGCAGCCGTGGCTGCGGGTGCAAAGGGCTGTTGCATCTTGGAAGTCCGCGTTTTATGCTGCATAATCACTCAATGAATATATTTGCTATTTAATTTTTTTGTTTGTTTGTTTGTTTTTTTCTTCTTGTACCAGGAATCAAACTCACAACCTTGCACCTGCCAGGCAGGCACTTTGCCGCTGAGCTAAATCCCCAGCCCCTTTGCTATTTGATTTTTCATGACAAGAAATAATCACCAAGCTCTTGAGGAAGTGCTGGCGGTGGGGGCGGGGGTACTGCCGGTCTAAACACCCTTCGCTTCTGTCACAGGTGCCTTGCAGAGCCACTGATGACGTACAAGTTGCACAAAGACTTCATTGTTGCTGTCAGTAAGTACGCGTCCACTGGGTGCGTGTGACTGACGTGGCTTTATTACGTAAGATGGGGACACACAAGTTCTAACCTAGTTTACTTTTTTGCATATTGCCATTTTCATGTAATATGACACTTAATAGTTTACACTGTGGGTTTTAAGCCAATATAAATTGTAAATTGAGCTAAATATCTTGTCAGTATGGCCTTATTGTGGTAACAGTCCTGTGTGATTAGAAAGAACTTGGAGGCATTCTGACTTCATTTTACTTGAGCAGTTAATGCCAACTCTTTATAAGAATAACTTTCTGATTAAATAACACTTACGACTGCGTGCAGATAGGTACACTGCTGCGCTGCTCACACGCTGTGTTCTTAAAGCTAGAAAGCTGAGTGAATTATTTTGACCACGTACTTCCATCAGTTCCCTTCCTTTGTATTTTACTTACTTGTAGTGATCCTATATTTATGTATAGGTCTGTGACTGCACTGTGATATAGTTAGATAGATTTAACTGAAAAATTGAGAGGACACCCGTGAGAAACGTGTTAGTAATGTGCACTTTTCAACCACTGAGACTCCAGTGCCAGATTACCATCAGAGCACATTCTGCAACATGTAGCTAGTAGGAGGTGCGTTTCATTGTTAAGCCGTATGAGGTGTGACTGTAATTAAGAGTATTTTTCACAGTCCAAGAAAGAAATCAGTTGCATTAGTTTTATTTCCACACATTGTAATGTCACAGGAAACGTCTGCTGATGAAAACGCCTGATAAAGTTGAGTGACCTTGGTTTTCAGCTCCCTGCTCATGGCCCACCACATGATACGTTACACATCTGCCTTAGTTAGCTGCCTTTGGAAGCGCTCCTTTGTATGTTCACTCCATAGAATCCTGTTGTGCTAAGGTGAACAGGACCTCAGAAAATGTATAATCCAGCCCTTCAGATTATTAACAAGAAATCAGGGCCCAGAATAGACGAGGAACTCGTTTAAGGGCACTAGTAAATGTATGGCAAACCAGGGCTGCATGCTAGTTACTTGGTTTCTTTGTTTGATTTTTGCTTTCTCAGTCTTAATCCAGAACTCTTCATACCAAGGTTGTGTCTGATAAGTGGCTTTTGAGCCACCCGAATAAAACGGCTAAAATGAGCTGTTGTTTTGATAGGAGCTTTTGGTGCAGGTGTCTTTCTCCACTTGTTTCCGTGACAGATGGGGATCACAGACCAACACTGTTATTCAGGACAGTAGTATTGAAAATACGCTCTTATAGAAGAGTTCACCTTTCGTCTGAGTCAAGGATGGTCTTGTGCATTAGAACCTAAGTTATTTAATAAAATTAGGTTATTTGGTATCAAGCAAGAGGGATCATATCCATAAAAAAGGGCAAGTTATTACAAGCCCAAGAAGTGTCTCACAGAACTCCCATGCAGAGAACGGGCCAGGCCATCCTGGACGTGTGAGACAGGCTTCTCCTTACACTTCCCGAAGGGTCTGTCATCTCTGCACTGTGTTGTGTTTCTTCCTCATTGTCATGTCCCTTTCCAGTCAGTTTCTTGGGGTACATTTGGTCACCCCACCCTAGTTTTACATGATCTGCCTTTCCACTTATTGAGCAGCTAAGTCAGAGTTTTGCTGTCTGCATTCCAGCTCTTGGAAGAGACCTTTTATTTAGCCTGAGCAGGTCTTTCCTCACTTTATGTCCAAACAACTGGACCCAAGGAGAAGGTGGCCTCATAGTGCAGATCAGTGAGTTGCGGTTCTTTCCGGAGAAAGAGCTTGGCAAAGTGGGCAGTCACAGTAAGGGAATGCTGAAATTCCTTCTTCTGAAGTGTTAGATGTTTCTCTAGCATATATGTCAGTACTTTAGCTTTTGCCTGGTAGGACTGGATTTGCCTAGATGATTCCTCCCATTTCAGATTCACCATTGTCAGTATGGATTTACGGTCCACTGGGCCTGTGTTTACCTCAGAAAAGCCGCACTCTCAACCTGTAAATTAAGGAGAGCAATGCTGTCTTACTCTGGCTGCGTGCGTTGGGTCTTCAGGAGGTTTCTATATGATGATGTGAATATCACTTAGTAATGTAAATATCACTGTATTTAATACACTGCCTCACACGTTGGAGACTGCACAAATGGCTAAAGTTAACATTTCTGTTGGTTCTAGTCTATCTTCAGTTTCAGAATCCAAGCAGGTAATGAGTTATGTTTGTATGGAAGTACATAATTCAGTGATGAAGAGCACGTGTGTAGAATCCACAGAACTGGGTGTGTTTGACTGTTTTACTCCCTGACTTCATGTGTATGGGCAAGTTCCACAACCTGTCTAAGCCTTAGGGATTGATGGTAATCATGCTACACGAAGCAGCGCTTCTCAGCCATGAAAAGTGGGCGTGGCTAAGATGTTTACGTGTACTGATCTTTACGTAGCATTTGAGTGCAGTTAAAATGAGCATTTGCCACTTGTTTTCCATAATAGAATCGGATGACCAGAACTACAGGGTGGAGGCTGTACATGCGTTGGTGCACAAACTGCCTGAGAAAAACAGAGAGATGCTGGACATCTTAATAAAGCACCTGGTCAAGTAATTTCTCTTAGCTTCTGTTACACATTCGACTCTATATTTAGCTGTTAAGTTAAAACTTGTCCATATCTTTTCTTAAAGTATATGATGGAGCTGTATCATTGCTGTTGTAACCAGTGTATTGCAAAGACCTTAACCGTGTTGTGACAGTTTATCTTTAGCGTATGTCGATATATGTTGTGTGTACCTGTATGTGTTCTCAATATACAAATAAATGTGTCTTTTGCAACTGCTAAACAAAATGAAACACGTATCAACTTAAAAATGTGTGGACGCGTACCTTTTCCTCAGCTCTTTTAGGTGTGCCATAAGCAGTGAGTGTAAAGACTTGCGCAGTACACTACTAAAGTCAGCAAGGTCCCCCACGTCAAACTAACACTCTTTGTTTAAAAACTGTTACGGAATTTCTTATATTAATAGAGTTTAATATGTTATTAAATTTAATACATTCTATTTATGATTTCCGTCATTTCCTTTGTTACTGTGGATCTGAGTTACCGTCTGGTACCCTTTCCTTTCTGCACTGTAGCCTTGCGCTTACCCACCTCCTTAGTTCTTTATGCCGGTTATGTCTAAAAGCGATAGGCCCACCAGGACAGGGACAGTGATCAGCTCAGAAGAAGAGAAATTCAGTGAAGAGAAAATAGGAGCAGACCCATCAAAATATTCCATCACGTGCACAGTGTAATCAGTTCTTCTTTCCAAAACACATCAAGTTCTTTAAGATTTCCAAATTTATTCCTGAGCTTGATCCTAGTCACATTCAATTTTATTTATATTACAGGAACTGGGACATTTTAGCAAGCATGCCTAAAATCAATCTAATTTTAGGGAGAGAATGTTATTTTAAACGATAATTTCAATTATTTTAATTTATCACTTCATTTTATTCTCTCAGCAATCCTGTGAGAGTTGATATATGTCATGTACAGATGAGAAAACTGAAGCCTACAGATACCAACTAACTTGACTGAGCTTACCTAGCCTCTAAGAAATACATCCAAACTTGGAATCCACCAAGGCTCACTGACCTTACGTACAGCTTTTGCTGGCAAACTGTCTAGTACATGTTAAGCATGTAGTGTATAGTGTTTGATTATATAAAAAGAAAATGGACTGAAACTCCTCTTACTTTAACTTAAAACCTTCTCAGCTCATGCTTTCTAGACCAAGAGGATAAACATTAGTCAGTATTTCTTCTTTCTGTCTTATGTCAAGCTGCATGGGTATTCTAAAAGCCTGGTGTTTTCACTTGGTCAGACATAAGCATGGTCTTGTGTTGTATTCTTCCCTAAAACTTTACATCCCAATACCCTGGCAGTAATAGTACAAAAAAATTCGTTTTTATATGGGTATACTTTGCTCTAGTCAGTGATATTAGAGGATTTTCATTTCATCTTTAAGCCAACAATGATGCCGCCATGTCTGCTTATCCATTTGCCTTACACACTGGGCTGTACCAGGGAGACATTCAGGGATGTTTTAGATGGAAGAAAACAGAAAGGAAAAGAGAAGAAGCCCACATATTGGCCCATATGTATCTGGGGAGTTCAAGGAAACCATGACTTGTGGTCAAGAGACCTGAATTGAGATAGCGTCTCTCTTCCTAGTTTACATGACTGCAGTACATCACTTTACAGCTTCTGTGTTACTTTTTTCCTGTATAGTAGACATAACTGATTCACTGTGATAGTTAACTGCAACAATATGTATGGAGGTGCCTACACATAGGTTCCCAATAATATGCCTGAGTCCCAATATAAGGGCCACTGGCCTACCCTTAGCCATGTGTTCTAAAAGAATTATGATAACACAGAAAATACTGAACAATTACAGATTTTTCTTCTGTAGTTTAACCTTGGCCCTTATTAGTTATATTTGGGCATATGTTAACTTCTTAGCATCTTTTTTAAAATTTTGAATAACACATAATACTTGCATATCTTTATGATATAGTGTAATAATTCAATACATGTATATAAAGATCAGGATAATTAGCATTTACATCTCCTTAAACCTTTTTCATATGTCTGTGTTGGGAACCTAGGGTGAAGTTGGGGACAGTAGGAGGAGTGACAATCCAGTTAGATAAAAGTACTAAGTTCTAGGGTTCTATAGCTCTTAAACTGAGTATGTTTTATAAAAATTAAATACATGTATTTATATATAATTTATAATAATATAAATACTTTTTATGATATATAATAATTGTATAATATAATTTTAATAATATATAATTTATATATATATATTTTAAGAACATTTTTCATCTTTTGGGCTATTATAACAGGAATAACCAAAATTATTGAGAAAATTAGCCTATAATGGGAGATGTATTTCACATTTTTATGCCACAAGTTTGATAGAAAAGCATACTTCGTAATAATTTAATTTTTTTTCCTTTATTGGCAGAGTATCACTGCACAGCCAACAGAATCTCATGACTGTGTCCAATCTTGGTGTCATATTTGGCCCAACCCTGATGCGAGCACAGGAGGAAACCGTGGCCGCCATGATGAATATTAAATTTCAGAACATAGTGGTTGAAATTCTGATAGAGCATTATGAGAAGGTAGGCTGGATTTCCATGTGCAGACCTCAAGACCTCACATTTTGTGTTACCTTTTAAAAAGGAATTTTGCATTTGTATTTTTAGTGAGCCTTATTGTTATATCAGATTCCTATAAAATGTCCATCAGTTTTATAAAAATTACTTCTTCCTGAGGACTTTGATACACTTTTGTTGTAATTCAGTTAAGTGCTTCTCAAAATTCTTCAGGGAGCTCGGTTCCTTTCCTTTCATATCATTTACTTTCCATATCAGTTATTTTCTTTAGCATTTGCGTAGGTATTACTCAAAATGTACTTTAAAATCACTTTGTGGTTTAAGTCTTCTTTAACCTTATCTCTGTATGCCTCTGGAATTAGACTCAATTTATATAATAAAGATAATGTTTCTCATTAATGAGAAAGTTCAGAGGTCCAAGCCTTGTAGTTCTCTCTCTCCTCTAACCCCTCAGGTGATTTTCATCAAAAGGGTGAGGCCTTGGAATAAGTGGAAGCAGGAAACTGAAAGCCACGTTTTGTGGACTATTAAACACATCCCGCATTTAGGGCCTAACTGTAAAATCCCACTGTGTGTGGTGTGACTGCTCGCTGTGAGAGAAGGACTGTACCTCCGCCCTCCCCAGAGTCCCGTCCCCGTGCCCGCAGACGTCCTTAGTGACAGAGGCTGCGAGTTCCCTCACAGTGCACTTCCCCGGCCCGGCTGCGTCCCGTGGCTGGTCTCGTTCCTCTGCCTGCCACTGGTCCTGTTCCTGACAGCTCAGAGCCGGCAGTATTGACAGCACCTTCCGGAAGCACTGAGCCACGTTGCTAGAGAAGTGATACAGATGCACGTAGGTTCTTCCAGGACGAAGGGAGAGTGAGAATAGTGCAGGAAAGAGTCAGTGTGTCTTGGCATAGACATTTGTGCTTATGTGAAAGGTTCCTTGAAGTTGTTGGGAGGCCTTCTGAATTTCACTGATGGAGATGTGAGACAATAAAGAAAGAAAAGCTAACGATGAAATATTACCTGTAAATGGAAAAGAAAGTTTTAACGGCTGTGGGACTTTTATTTCTGTGTCAAGCATCCCTTGCAATTCTGAAATTATTGAAGAACTTGGAAGGCATGTTTTATGATGCACATGACAGTTTCACCCTTTTATTGATCTTTGTCCATTTTTCTTCAACGTAGATTTTTCACACTGCACCAGACCCAAACATCCCCCTCCCGCAGCCTCAGTCTCGATCTGGACCCCGAAGGACCCGAGCAATCTGCCTGTCCACAGGCTCCCGGAAACCCCGAGGGCGGTACACTCCATGCCTCGCAGAGCCGGACAGTAAGTGTGCCGGCCCCAGGGAGGCGCTTCCTTCAGCCTTCAGTGCACCCTCGCCTCGCGTCACGAGTAACTAGGTGGAAACAGAAGTGATCGCACTGATGCTGTCTCTCCGGCACCTTCTCCTAAAATTGGTATATTCCGTGTCAGCGCAGTTGTGGGGTTCCCGGACAGGCAAGTTCATTATGGCCACACAGAAGCCTTGTTCACTCAGAACTCTTCCTTCTGCAGCTGTGAGTAAGTACTTCGGGTGCTTCTCGGTAGCAGGTTTTGTCCTGTTGTCAGGCGGTAGATGAAAAGTCAAGGGGTAAGTCCGACGGAAATGGTCATTTTCTTTCTTTCATATTATGTTCCTAAAGCTCATTGTTGTCAACGTGTCTGAAAGAGAGAAAAGAAATAACAAAGAAAACCAGCACTACATATTATCACGAGCTACTTAACCTTCACCAAGCCCCGGCCTGGTATCACCTGAGCCCACTGCACACCTTAAACGTGGTCATCCTCGTTCTGTACACTCAGTTCTTTTACCACAAATATTTAATACAAACTCTGTAGTAATTTTTAATTCAGGTGTAGCTGACTGCTTTATTAGGGTTTCTATGATTGGTTCCTTTACATTTTTTTCTTTTAGGAACATTAAAAAGTAAACCTAATGACACAGCGGTTTCTTAGGTTGCTATATTCTTAGCAGAAAAGGGAAAAACTTCTTCCTTTGAAAGCTGTGAACAGCGTGTAATTTGTGGCTAACACTTGATGCACCTTTGCATGGAGGAGGACTTACGTATGCTGCAGCTCAAAGTCACCTGGGAGCAGAAAAGTAAAAGAAGGCAACAAAGGCCTTGATATACCCTCTTCCATGCATTTCTTGTAATGTTATGAAGGAATCTTATTCTTTTCTGATTCCTCTTTGAGAAGACAGTTTTCATCTGAACTCTGGTCAGCCTGCTAATGCTTCAAGGAGTAAAACTGCTATGTAGGGCAGTTAGTTCCTGGAAGTGTGCACCACCCTTCTAGAATAGCAAGTGCAAATGCACATTGCAAAGCCTTTCTCCAGCACCGAGGACAGTTCTCCCCTACAGGTGCAGACACCCTGTCCGTGTCCGGTGGCCAGGGAGCAGGCGGTGAGCTGAGGAAGGAAAGGTGCATGCGGTCTGTCACCCACAGATAGCCACTGTTGCTTTTGTCTCCCTCCTGCCCCTCCTCAGGTGACTCCTACAGCAGCAGCCCGGACAGCACGCCCATGGGGAGTATCGAGTCGCTCTCCTCTCACTCTTCTGAACAAAACAGCACTACAAAGTCGGCCTCCTGCCAGCCCAGGGAGAAATCCGGAGGGATTCCTTGGATTGCAACCCCATCCTCATCCAACGGACAGAAAAGCCTCGGTCTCTGGACGACTAGTCCTGAGTCAAGTTCTCGAGAAGATGCAACCAAAACAGACGCAGAGTCCGACTGCCAGAGTGTTGCGTCCGTCACCGGCCCAGGGGATGCTTCCCCGCCCATAGACCTAGTCAAGAAGGGGCCCTACGGGCTCTCAGGGCTGCAGAGAACCCCTGCTTCCTCCCTCAAGTCCATCTCTGCATCTGAAGGTACAAGTGGAGCTTGTACAGATGCCATTGTCTTAATGTCATTTGCTGGATGAATCTTCAGGATGAATTAGTGGGGGTGAAGTTAATAGGAGACACTGAAGGGGGCTCGTGTACTTTGTTCCCAAGCTTGGCTTTCAAAACTTTTATGCATCATGACATTTTTCCTCAATCTTCCCATCTCTGTAAGGTGCCGCCTTTGTAATTACTGTAGATTTTTATCTCCCTGAGTGATGGCTGCTGTGCCCAAAGAACATTCTGTACCTTCCCGTTTAGTCTCGCAGAAAAATGCTCCTTTTGTTATGCACATGTTCTGCGTTATTGCTGTTACTTTGTCTCATAGCACCTTGTCTGTTTTTTTGGGCTTGCGTTTTAGGAAACAAGAGCTACAGTGGATCTGTTCAAAGCTTAACTTCTGTAGGTTCCAAGGAGACATCCAAAGCCACACCAAACCCAGAACTTCCTCCAAAAATGTGTAGGAGGTTAAGGCTGGACACTGCCTCAAGCAATGGCTACCAGCGACCCGGCTCAGTGTAAGTGGAACTGCCTTTGTATTTGTTGTGTCTCCGGGGCATGCACTGGGGCCGAGTCTGTTCCAAAACACGCTGGGAACTCCGTACTTAGATGCTTCCTCTGCAGGGTGGGAAAAGTCAACTTCTGAGGACTCCTGCCTATTTTAGAAAAGCAGTGAAAGTTACTGTAGGCTTAGGGTATAGAAACAGTCTCTTCAGGCATCCCTTCAAGCACTTCCCTAGAACGGAGCAGTGGCGTGAGCACCCAGAGGGTAGGTGTGTAACACAGCAGCCGCAGGCTTTGGAAGCAGCAGCTCTGCGCTGGAAGCCGAACGTCCGTCTCCCAGTTCCCCGCCCTGTGCTGTCGATACCGCTGCTCCCCAGCTTGGGAGGGTTGGGCTTTTCTTTTCTCCATCCAGTTTCCCCCTCCCTTGCTGCTCCATGATTTAAATAGGCGCATAGAGAACAAGGGTCACGAAAGGCAAAGAGGAAGGAGCACTTCGAATCAAAGGAAATTAGCAGAAGTGTAAAGGCTGATAGGTCGTGGGCACATAGACACGGTCAGAAAGAGGTAATGAGGAAGAGACGGAAACCAGAACACAAGTCAGAGCAGCACAGAAGGAAAGGCCTTTCCTCCTTTCATGCTGTGCTCCTGACAGCTGCCAAACGTTTCCTAGTGCTCCACGAGCTGTCACTGGATGTCTGCAAATATTACCCCTTAAGGGTCCACAGTATCCTTCTGAAATAGACAATTTAAACCCGTTTCTAGAAATGGTAAGAAGTGATCTTAGGAAAGTGTAGCAAAGGAGTCCACTTACTCTCACTTAGTGAGGGCAGCGCTGGAATTCCGGCTCGGGTTCTCTCATTTCGGTTCTGTACGGCATGCCCATGTGGAATATGGCGCGTTCCTGACATTTTTATGGTTTGTGAAAAGTCAGGTACAACATTTTGCTAAGCCCATTTCCGTAGGAACAAAGCCTGAACTTCATTTGTCCGTCCTTCGTTTGTCCATTTCTTAATGGACCTTTTAGTTGCAGAGTTCAACATCACTACCTGTCTAGGTCAGAAACCAGTTACGGTGTTACAGCCAGATACGTTCCTAAATCTGTCTACTCCCCTGGGGCCTAGTCTGAGCTGTTACAGGAAATTAAGTTTTAAACCAGTGTGATAGGAGACATGGGACAATATAAACTCCGTTCTTAGCAGAGGAGAGAGAAGAAGTTCTGCCTTGCGGTTGCACTGACAGTTAAATTGGAAATTAAAGTCAGGGAATGTGTTCTATATTAGGTATAAAGTGGTCCTCAAGATTATCAAATGGCTTGGCCCTGTGAGAAGAGCTTGTGAGTTAAAGAACAACGGATTACATTAAAGTTGAGTTTAAACAGAACAGTGTTCAAGGAGTTGGATTTTCTCTTCTAGTACAGAGGAATGTGTCCGATCACTGAGGGGCCCTCTTGTTTGTGGTTTTCACTGTGTATCAGAGAGCCTCATGTTTTCAGATGAAACATTTCCTCACGCCACAGACCTACCCCATGATTTGAGGACAAATTTGAGTCAGAAGTTACTGGACATACTTGAAGGGTTTATACTTCTCCTGTTACAGGAGATATGTTCACATTTAAAAACCGCATGGAATCATGCTAGCACTAGGGATTTTTTAGCCGTGGGGACGAACAGCAGTTCCTCTTTTGTCACGTTGAAGTTACTCTTTGATTCTTCCCTTGTGGATCCGCGGGAGTCAGTAGCGTGCGGCCTGCTGGGAGCAGGGTGGGTAGAAAGTGTTCTTCCAGTTTTCTGAAGTAAAAACGATGAGGATAGTCAGGATCCCCGCAAGAGGAAGCTCGGAGTTGATTACAGCCTGATCATTGGTGAGCTAGAGGCAAGAGCTAAAAACCGCTTCTTCACATTAAAGCTTGAGACAACTAAAATTTGGCTCCGATTTTGGTGTGGCTCTTTAATCATTTCATTTTGTTTAAATGATAATCTGGAATTCCATGTTGAGCGGAATGAGTTTCTGATTGATTTCCTGAAACATGTATTTTAAAATTACTTTTCAGAGTGGCAGCAAAGGCCCAACTCTTTGAAAACGTTGGTTCACTTAAGCCAGTGTCTTCTGGGCGGTAAGTCCTCAAAATCATCGAAAGTACAAAAAAAAGCCTGTGACAGTGGTGACAGTGTCTTGTGTTGACATGACAAAATGTTTGTTTGTTTGTTTGTTTGTTTATTTTGAGACAGAATCTTGCCATGCAGTTCAGGCTGGCCGTCAACCCACTAGAGAGCCGAGGCTGGCCTCGAACTCCTAGTGATCCTGCTGCCTCCACAATCCTGCCGGGATCATAGGCATGCACCACCATGCCCGGCTCTTGACAGAGTATTTGTGACAGCTGTGCCCTCAGCTTTGCAGACGGTCAAGTGCATGGCCCTTTGTGTGGAGACCGTGTCTGTAACGGCATTTAGCACCTCAGATTGTTACCGTGATACCTGCTTTGCTAAAATCCTTTGCATAGGATGATTCTAAACAGATTTCTTAAAAGACAGAAGTTGCCACAACTGTTCGCACATCTTTAATGATAGTCATTGGGGGACAATTTTCAGAAGAATGTTCTTGGCTCTTAAAAGTTACATTAAGTTTCTCTGAAAGCAGCTTCATGGGCTTCTGTTGAAAATGTGTTTATTCTTAAGGATCTCTGAGGTATATGAGAGCTCATTGCTGCAGATGCCAGTTTTTGAGTACAGAACTTTATTCGGGGTTTCGTACTTTACATTTATCATTAACAGGATGAGTTGCTGTATCTTACTGCTATTAGAGTACTTTCTTCTTAAATTCCTGCTTCTTCCTAATTTATTATTCTGGTCTGCAGTGGCCTTTTGTTTTTAGTTTGAATAAGGGGATTTCATAAAAGTGGGACTTCTCAAAGATTTTCTTTCAGAGGAGGCAGTAGGTGCTTGTTGGTAGAGTGTGTGAGAACTTGCAGCACAAACTTTGATTTTTTCTCTGCCACACTTGTTTCCATGTCTGGATAGTTAAGTCGAGGAAGCAGGAGTCACAGATAATTTAGTTACTGCTGCATGTTTCTTCTAAAAGTTATTCATCCAAAGATTCTCTGTCAACCTCATAAAAATATGTAGACTTTCCTAGTATGAGTTTATTCAATAATACTGGACATGTGCTAGTTATTAGGGATAACAATGACCTTCAGACTCTTCTTAGCTAAGTTCAAAGCCTGATGAGGCCCTTTCAGTTTTATTTTGTTGTTGTCAATGGTTGTTCTGGTTTGGTTGTGTTTTCTTTTAACTCCACAGCGCAGAATCACGTGGTAGCACCAGGACAGGGCGGATTACCTTGCATGTCTATAGTCAGTCCTAATGCACTTTCATCACCTTCCTTATCTCTATCCCCAGCATTTTCATCTTCCTTTTTATCAAGACATGATGAAAAGGAGTCCCTTGTGTATCAGAGCGAATTCCATTTTTCTGAGATTGTGGTTGCTTTCAGGCCTTAGTGTGAGGGATTTAACCTTGCTATGCACTCACTGCTGTGTGGAGAATTGCTCCACTAGATGGAGCCCTTTTATTAGGAAGCTCTGGAGCAGTGCCGGTGAACCTTTCAGAGTTTTCAGTGATGGCAGTCAGCTGTAGTATGTGTGCCGTATGTTCCCACCGCTGCTAGAGACTATAAATGCAAACTCAAGGATGTCCTCTCTTGGTATTCGTGGGAGATTGGTGCCAAGACCACCAGTCCCCAAGACACAAAAATCCACACATCTTAAAGTCACTTCTATAAAATGTCATACTAGTTGCATATAACCTACTTATATCCTCCTATATAATCCTCTCTTGATTATGTGTAATACTTAATATAAATTCTGTATAAATAGTCATAGCTGTTTTCTTTAGAAAATGATGATAACTTTTTTGTGTGTATGTGTCTTTTTTTGAGACAAGGTCTCACTATGTAGTTCAGGCTGGCCTTGAACTCATTTGGGTATCCCAGGCTGGCCTCAAACTTGCAATGATCCTCCTGCCTCAGCCTCCCAAGTGTTGGGATTACAGGCATATGCCACCATGCCTGGCAATAATGATAAAAATTTTTGTACATTTTCAGGACAGATGCATTTTTTTCCTGAATATCTGTCTGGTTGAGTCTGGATGGGGCACCCACAGATAGCATACTAACAGTGCTGTAATCTGACAGGTCATCCTGCAGAGCCTTAAGAAAATAAGCTATTAAAAAGTAAATTAGAAAGTTGTTGTATAATATATATTCATATGTTCAACAATCAGCTTATGCATTTGTATATGCTTGTGCATTCTAAATATTCTAAATCAGCTTATAATAAGTGTCAGCATAAATCTGGTGCCCACTCACCTGTACATTCAGCATTATTCTGAGCTTACATGCACAATAATGTATTTGAAATACATGATAGGTGCTCTGTGTATGGTTACGGTATTAGTGACTTACTGTTATCATTCTTTTGAAATTGTTTATCAAAGACCTTGAAGCTTCTGGTTAATACATTAATGGTATTTAAATGCAAACCCATGAGAGTCACTTGATATTCTTTTGTGCTATTAAATAAAACCAAGTAACACATAGTAGTTGAGGACATGTCCTTGGTTAATCTCTTATAATGCCTACCTTGTGTTCAGTCTAGGGACTCAAGGTTACCCTTGAAATGGACCTCAAAAGATGGCAGAACCAGCAGAAATAGTATTTAGGAAAGAGACCAAGGCGGTAATTTTAGAGGATGGTGTGAGCAGCAGGAGTGCAGTACCTCTGGAAGCACTGCAGGCTCTGTGTGACCCTGTCCAGACAGGTGACCTAGTCAGGGAAGCACCACAATAGATCACCCAGGTGGCTTTTTTAGGAGCTTGTAGATGAGAGAAAATAGTCAGCCATTTAGGATGGAATTGGTGAAATTTAGAAGGATTAATTAGAAAAGTAGCAAAAGCATAAAAAGCTATAAGGAAGTTTTTATAGATAGCATTGGAAGTGGGCAATTCCTTTGATTTTGCAAGAGACAGGAAAAGAATACTGCCAGTCCCTGAGAATGAATGGTGGTGAAGCTTCTGATTTTGTAGGCGTGTACAAAGGAGGAATGGAAAGTTTTAGCCGTGTGGTTTAAGGAGCTTGAGAGACAAATGAATGGCAGTTAGAAACATGTGGCTTGAAAAGAAGAAAACATAGATTTTGATGCCACTTGAAAAATTTCTACATAGCGGTAACCTGCATAGGTGAACGCAAGTGGTCCCTCATGGCGGGGCTTAGTGAGTGAAAAGGAAGAAATGGCTGAGCACTGGTCTTCGGGGAATGGTGTTATTTAAGGGTCAGGCAAAGAAGAAGGAATAGAGTGGTCAGGGGAAGGCATGGCTAGCAGGAGTAGGAGCTGCAAGAAAGTCAAGGCAGTAAGGAGAGGGTGCTAGTGTTAACCCATTGCTGAGAATCTTGAAGAGTAGATTCAGTGGAGGCCATTCTCCGAGTTTGGTAAAACGGAGATTTTGCCACAGACCCGGAATGATTCTTACATGTACGCAAACACATGAAAATGAGTGGAATGGTGAAAAATGCCCTTGTGCACCTAGTGGAGCCTTAGGCAGGCGGGCACGGGTTCTTTAGTATTGTTTTTCTTTAAACTGTAAAACACCTTCAAGAGCCAAATATCTCTAAGGTCACCATTACGACAAATGTGGGGCACAACTCCCAGACCCCCTGCCACCACCACCGTTTCCGTCCTCTGTGCTCATTTAGCGCGGAACTCCTTTTCGAAGTCCTGTGATGTAGGAGGTCTATGCAGATGTCCCCTGACTGTTAAACTGAGCATAAAGCACTTGAGAGTTAAGAGACTGAAGGGCCTGGTTTCCTGTAACCATCAAAAGTTTCAGGTGCCATAATCTGGAAGACCAATATTTTGATTATATTTATATAAAGGAAAAAAGTAAAGCTCCACAAAGCCTTGCCCAGTGAGCTTGAATTTTAGGAAGGCTGTAGATCACAGTGGCACATGTAAGACACACAAAAGATACCGCAGACACCAGTGTACATAGAAGACAACGGAAATCATGGTTTTAAAGAGTGACTTCAACTTATTTTTTTGTAGAAAATGTGGCAAATACTAATAGACTAAAGAAGTAAATAAAAGCTGCTTCTATTTCCCCACCTACATGAAGCTAATTACTGTTGAGCGTTGAGGCACAGCCAGCCTCATCTCTGACAGCGGCTCGCAGACTTCTTGGTCTCAGCACATCTTCATAAATTTAAGTCATCCCACAGAGCCTTTTTGTTTTTGTTTTTGTTTTTGTTTTTCTCCAGTACCGGGAACCGAACTCACGACTTTGCGCTTGCCAGGCAGGCGCTTTGCCACTAAGTCCCCAGCCCCTACAGAGCCTTTATTAATGTGGGTTACATCTCTTGCTATTTACTGTCTTACAAATTTAAACTAAGACATTTTTAAATTTTTAAACTGAGGAAAATATAAAATCTTTAATTAAAATAAGGACAAACCCATTCTATATTAATAACATAATTTTAAAGATACTTAATTGCTTTGCATTCTTACAGATATTTTTAATGTCTGACATAACACACAATAAATAAACCTCACATGCCTCCTGTTGTTGTCAAGAGTAGTGATGTCTCGGAGTCCCCCCCGCCTCCCTTTCTGCCTCAGGTTCCTCTGACCGTACTTTGAGAACTGCTTGGTGAGGAACATGCAGAAAAGGAGCCATGGAGGTGTGGGGTACTGCGTCGTTCCTACCACGGCACCCGACACAGAACAGATGCTCCGTAAAGTTGTAAAATACACGTTTGTGACCTAAAAACCATTTGTTGCTCAGTTTTCCACTTCATTTTCAACAGAGATGCCATTTGCCTGTGTTAGACATAAGCAGCTTTAGCTCTACACTCTCACATAGAAGTTCTTAGCATTGAGACGTCCAACACTCACGCAGGTGCACAAGCCGGATGAAGCTAGCGTTTGCTGAAAAAAAACTTACAAAAAGAACATGTGACTAAGTTTAAGCACACGCGGTGTACACTTTGCCAAGAACAAATGTGTACAATTTTTGCCTTTCGTGCTAACATTGTTTAGTGGCAGGTGTCTGTTCTTTAATGGTATTATTTGTAGTTGCTGTGTAAGGCCTAATTAAACAGTGTGTTCTAATTTATTAAGTCCTCTGCTCATGAACTCTTAGATTGTTAGGGTTTTTTTAGTTTATATATAGTACTGCTTAGGCATCTTTCCATTAGAGTGTACTACTATTCCTTTCAGAAGTGAAACTCTAAATAATATTCAGGAGAGTGAGAATATGAGAGGGAGCGAGAGAAAGGGGGAAGAGAGAGAGAAAGAGAGAGAGATTGTTAAACAGCCCTAGGAAACATTGTTTTGATTTTGGTGAATTTTTATTTCTCTTATGTTTAAAATGAGATTGGAAAATTGTGCACAACTACCTTATCATATGTTTGTAGATTTACTCATCGACATCGTGAGACATTTAGAACTAGAAGGAGGCTGTGAGCAGATCATTCCCCAGTGATAAGGCAAGGAGTGGCTTTTAGGATGGTGAATGTCCTTAGGTTATTCTCCCCTGCGGTCAGAAGCAGGTTGTTCAAAACCCTTTTCAAAGGGCTGTTAGAATTTTCTGAAGAGAGATGACCGGGTTATTTTCACATCCTCTTCCATACACAGGACAGTAAAAGAGGAAGCATTAGCGCCCGGAGAGGAAACTTCGCTGTCACAGACCGCATGAAAGAATCAAAGCTCTCTTCTGAGTTAACACCTGTGGTACAGAGTTCTGCAGAAGGAAATTCTGCCTAGTCACATGCACAAATAATTGAACAGTGATGCCAGTATTTTTTGCTTTGTGTTTTTAACACATTTATAAAATTTTTTAGTGGTAGAATTATTCTGTTTTCTTTTTCCCACCCTCACCAAGGCATAAAATCCTAAAAGGAGAACATTCACGCCTGAAATATTAATAGGAATCTGATAGAATTTCAAAGTGTACTTTAAAAAATTATATCACTGCAAAGAATAGTAAAGCATAATTACTTCTGCAGCTTTGGAAATTGTTTCCCTGTAGATTTAATAAGTCATTTCCTAATGACTCAAAGAAATATGACATAGTTGCTGTAAGAAAACTTGATGTTTAAAAACATAATTATCTATTATTAAAGTAGAAGCTTTCAGAAGCTCTTATCAAACCCAGTGATTATTCTTGGTTAGTTTTTAGGAAAAACTAATATTCAAGGTTACCATAGTGTGATTCTTAGAAGTTTTCAACACTTAGTAGCATGCTTTTCCTCTGCCTTTACCCCTCACCTATCTGTAATCACATACGCACACGCACACTGCTATTTGTTTGTTTGTCTGTTAATGTAAAATGCTGTTCTTCCCTGGGGCCTCTACCTCCCCATGGCTACCTTAGAGCATGCGGCAGTGTGAGGCTGTGCAGTCTGGGCTGTGGTTGTTCCCAAACCTGATCCCCCAGTAAGCTTTCTGACAGCGCGAGACTTGCCTCGGGGGACATACGCATACCTCTTCGTTACAAGCTTTCTCATCCTCAGATGTTTTTTGAAAACCCCAGTTTAAATGGCCAAGCCTCATTCTGGAATTGGCAAGACCCAGGATCTAATTCTAATAGGGAAATGAAATCTGAGGGAATGCCATCACTTCGGAGGAGATGGCAGGTACTGCTGATGCTTCTTTGTAGGTATAGTACCCGAATATTAGGTACTACAGTACTGGGACATTAGGGAGCACCTTGGGTCTTTAAGTGGACTTGTCATACAGAAAGAGTCCAGAGCATCTTTGTTTCACTTAATCATTTACCAAATATCTACTGAGTCACCGAATATTTAGTTACTACTGAGCATCAGGCCTCTTCCACGGAGGGTGCATTCTCGTTGGGGAAGGAAACAACAGAAGTAACACTGCTAACAACAGAGCACCAAAGGTCAGCACCACACGGGTTTGAGCGGGGAGGAGATAATGGCTCCCTGGGTGGGTGTTTTAGAGTCCATGGTCAGGGAAGACCGACCCTCCAGCAAAGCTCATGAAATTTCTGGTGAACTTAAGTGCTTTGTTGTATAAAAATCAAGAGGAAGACATCTCCTGGAGATGGCAGAGCTGTCCCGAGGGAGGTTAGCCTTGTAGAGAAGGCAGAAAGTGTGCGTGGAAGAGTCAGGGATCAGAGGCAAGTACAAAAACAGACAGGAGAGGCAGACAGACACGTGCGTATGGGTTGTGACTAGACCGGAAACCGCTGAAGTGAGATGGTCTGATGAGCTGTTTCAGAACTGCTCTGCGGGTGCTCAGTAGATAATGGATTATAAATGAACGGAGGAGGAAGTCCAGAAATGTTAGGATGCTAGAAGAGTCAGTCACCTACATCGGGAATGACTGGGCTTGGAGTCTAGTTGTGGAAGAAATAAACAGGTAGAGTCAGGGAAGCCGCAAGTCTTACCACGGTCATTGAGTTTTGCAGGGAGAAAGAAACTGGCCTGGGGACGGGATTAGCAAACTCTCGTGATGGCTTGTTAGTGTTCCCTCAGATATTTTAAAGTCAGATCTCACAGAAAACTCTACAAAAACTCTGGCTTTTCCTTAAAAACCAGACTATGGCTACGCTGTGCTTGAATTCATAGATGGTAACGCTGTCGGGAAGCGCGCGCTGGCTCTGCTTGTCAGAGGCGCGTCTCCGGCTTGCAAAGCTCCATCCGTCCTGTGTTCTCCCCGACCTGAGGCTGGCTGCCGTGTATCATCAGCTCGTCCTGCTGCTTTCTTCCTGGTGACCACTCAGCATATTTACCCGATCTTGTAGACCTTTTCATTTTGAGATATCATCTCAGGTAGTCTAAAAATTGAAGTGGAAAAAACAAAACAAGCCTTAGGGTAGCTGTGAGCCTTGGTTCCTATATTACTTTTAAAACAACTTGTTCAGCAGCTTCCTAACAATCCAGCGATAGCAATCTTTAATAGCAACCAGTGCTGTTGGCTGTAAGTGAGGTGGTTCCCTAGAAGCATTGCTTGGAAATGGAACGCCTTTTAGTGTACCAGAAATGTTCATTTTCTCAGGCTGGTTGTACAGCTGTGTTCGATGTGTGGGAAATGCACTGGTGTCGACTTGCAGGTGCCCTTTGTGTGTATTGTATTCCAGTTAATAACCATCAATAGCTAAGAAAAGCTTTAGTACCCGAGTTGAGTGTTGTGATTTTTACAGACTGTCTTGCTCTTTCAGACAAGCCAAAGCCATGTACTCCTGTAAAGCAGAGCACAGCCATGAGCTGTCCTTCCCCCAGGGGGCAATATTCTCTAACGGTAAGCACTTCCGCATACTTCACGTAAGTGGAGCACGGGGAGGATAAAGGAATGGCGTGGTGGAAGGGGTCTAAAATAGAAACCAGGAACCTCAGATTGTAATCTAGAGCCTGCCTCTCATAACCTGCACAAGTGAGCCCAGCAGATCCCCTCAGATCCCACGTTTCCCTCTGCAGGAGCACATGTGTATGCACTGGCTTCTGTGCTTATCTGTGTATTAGAAACAAGCACACAAACTCACACACACGCACAAGCACACAAGCTGATGGCGTGAATGCAAAGCATATTCCATCTTTAAAGGGAAGGGGGCTGTAATACTGTTCTTGTTTTGATAGTATAAGTATATGCATACAATTTGATATGGATTTTTAACCATTTGTCTAGGTTATATCATTGTTTGAAGCAAATGTTAATTGAATTTTATTTATTTTCCAGTGTACCCATCAGTGGAACCAGGATGGTTAAAGGCAACTTACGAAGGCAAAACAGGACTAGTTCCAGAAAATTATGTTGTCTTCCTCTAATATTACTTAGCGGATGGCAGTATCTTCATGGTATCCATGGTAACAAATAATAAGCGCTATGATTTTATCTGACACAGATATTGGAACCAGCCCACTGAATGAAAACAGTCCGTTTCTATCGAGTTCTTCACCAGCACACTACATAGTTGCCTAGTAATGGAAAAAGGAAAAAAATGCTTAAACTCTATTCATTCTTTTTTTGACGTTTTTCTTTTTGGTAATAAGTACTGTAATTCTCTAAAATGTCTCTTCCATAGCAACTGAAAAATCTTGAATACTGAGCTAAATACTATAATCTAAAAGTTTGAGAACCGGAAATCTGCTATATGGATTTTGAGATCTGTCTCTTACTCTCTGGCATTCTCTGAGGAACTTTGAAATCATTACTTATAACTGTATTGTAAATTGTTCGTTTATTATTTTTTCTTAAAAATATACTGCTTTTATATGGTTTTTTTGTTGGTTCTGAACATTTCAAGGAAATAAGTCTTTGTTTTAGTATAATTTTATTTTTATTTGTTTTCCAAGTGGATGATAACATTCAAAAGCAATAATGTATATGATGTCTGTAAAGAAAGCCAAATTAAGTCATACACTGATTCCACTGTTAACAATCCATCCATAATTCCAGACAACTTCCATGGGGTTAGAGCAGGGATCAGCAAACTGTTCCTATAAAGGCCTAATGCTAAATATTTTTGTGGCAAGCTGCATTTCACTTGTGGGTTCACAGTTTACTGACCCTGACTTTACAGAATTTATAAACTATTTTCACAACCTTGGGATGAAAATGTGAGCACTTATGAATCATAAGCCTATATTTTCTCCTAGTAGAATGATAGTAGCATCACAAAAGTATCATTACTCAAACGGGAAGATTACAGAAGTGCAGTATAAAGGCATACAACTTAAATTCTACTTGTAACGCTGTAATGTGTCAGGTTATTTTAGTAATATCCAATTTTGGCTACTGAGATATTCTTAAATGATAAAAGCTGTGCCTTCTAAAGTCTGTGCTTAATTAAAACAGAAAGTAAACACAGAAGTACAGGAATCTTAAATCACATTGAACCAGAGAGTTTGAAATTCTGTCATCATCTTTAGCAGGAATAGAATCTGTCTGTGATTTCCTTTAAGTCATTTGGTTTATGACCTTTACTCAGAATTTTAATGAATTTATACTGCATAGAAATAGGTGTTTACTACCCATTTATATATCTATATCTATATATATATCATCAACTGGTTAGGCATTAACCATTTTTTCTATTATTTCTATTTCAATAATTCTAATATATTATTTCTAATATCTATATGTGGCAAAGATCTTTCTTCTCAAGATTTCAAAAAGCTGATTACCGCCAATTGACTATCACAGACCTTCCCTACTTGGCCCTGATGTCTTACTGATTACGTCAGAGTTTTTGCTCACTTTATAGACACTCAGGTATTTACTGTGTAAAACTCTTTTACATACGAAAATCTATAATCTACTTCTACTTTAAATTAATATTTCTAGTAATAGTGCATTAAATATATACATAGAATTATGCCTCAGAACATTTATGCTTCTAAATATAAAATTAATGGATTAGAATCACCAAGTAAAGAGAGTAACAGCAGATGATCACAATCAGAAATAAATCAGTGAGTTGAAGTACAGGAACAAAAAATATTCTGATTCTGAAAATGTCCTGAATGAATGGGAAAATCTGGTATGTTTCTTTACTTTGTCTTCCTGCTGTTGAGATATTTCTGAACCTTCTGGGCCAGGGTAGTAGTAAGAGCATTGCTAGCACCCCGCCGGCCCTCGCTGGGACAGAAGGCAGTCCCTCCAGGGCACCAGTCCCTCATCGGTGTGGCACCTTCAGTGTAAGCACCCTGGCTGTTGCCCAGCATTCTGCTAGACTGTAACCACCTAAAGCGAATTTGGTTTTCTTTCAAGGACTACCTTGATTTCAGAAAGAGATTCAGAATCTTACTTCACTTGTTACATAAAGAAATCACAACCTTCATTTGATTTTAACACAGACAAGAGTGCCCCAGATTCTGAATTGTCTGTGAGCTAATTCCACGGGTGATCAGTGAGGAATTAACTCTTCCACGGCATAGGACATGTGTATGAAGCCCACCTCTCCTTTCTTATGGTGAGGCGTATTTTGTGGCATTACTTGTTGTTGTCCCTTCCTAGAAACAAGGTACAAACATGCTGGTTCATGTTGTGATTTTGCTTGAAGTTTTTGTTTTATTTGTGGTGCTGGGGATTGTACCCAGGGCCTCTTGCTTGTTCAGCAAGTGCTCTACCACTGAGCTGTATCCCCAGCCTTCATCTTGTACTTTTGTTAGAAATTTAAGTCTTACAGATTTGTGAGGATGGTTTATTTTTCTTTATATTGATTGTATGTGTATGCAAGTCATAGCCTCATACTGGAGACGGGCTAAAGGTGTTTTTCCCTTCAAGTACATTTAGTATTGGCAGGCACTTACGAGCACCAAAAGAATCAACATAAGTACTCCAAACAGGTGGACTGTTAATTACACAAGGGAGGTAATGCCAGTCAGTCATTAGAAGACGATCACGTTCAAAACTTCCGTAGCATTGCAGTAAGGGCAGCTGCCCCTTTCAGAGACCATGGAAAGATGTGTTGGAGTTGCCACATCCACACCTTTGAAATGTAATTATACGCACCCAAGTCGCTGCTGATAGCATAGTCAATACGAGGATGAGATTGAGGGTCTGAAGTTAATTATCTGTGTGTTGTGTGAAAATATCCCAGAGTACAAACACTTACATCACAGGTGACTTTTCTGTTGTCATCAGGAAAGATCACCACGATCAGTTATAGAAGCCAGTCATTCGGCTGAAGGATGTTTCTATTTTGTAACATGTGAATATCTGAAGAGTAGAATAATCTTTACTTCCTGTACGGTCCATGAAACGTGGAGAGGCATCGTTTTTCCTTATCTAATGTGAATGGTTTTGCTCATCTGTCGCGTTGGTTCTCTGTGCTTTGTAATGTACACGAATATAACCAAGATTCTCAACAATGGCTCCTTTGCTGGCTTTGTGAGGGATGGTGGAGAAGACGAAAAATACACCTTAAATCTCCCATAGTCCCAAACTGTCCAGGTTCGCAAATAGGAGAAATAAAGATACCTGAGTCTTTCCCTGTCATTAGCTTTCCGTATGCCTTCCAAAACTGCACTGTATGATGAGGAAAACAAGTCTCATATTGCCGTAAGCCTGTGGAGAGGACACCTTCCCAACCTCGCCCCCAGCCTCCTCCTTCATATCTGCATCAGAAAGGCTGTCACTCACCCTGAGGTTAGTTTAGAAGTGTTCCTCGAACCCTTGTGTTGGACATCCACTGGTCACGCAGGAGGAGCACCCTTTTCCTGAAATACTAAGAACAGAAGTTTGGATTTGGGGATTTTTTCAGATTTTGGAATAATGACATATACACAAGATGTTATGGGGATGGGGTCCCAGTTGAAACATGAAATCAATTTGTTTGATATGCATCTTATACACAAAGCCTGAGGAAATTTTTCATAGTAGGTAAAACGGAGTCACCTGGCTGGAACTTTCCAATTGTGGCATCGTGTACATGTCAAAAAGTTTTAGATTTTGAATTGTGGAATTTGAGATGCTTAGGCTATATTGAGGGTGAACCAGTCGCATTTAGTTTCTTCGCTTTGCTTTTTTTTGGGCGGCGGGAGGTGGCACCAGGAATCAAACTCAGGACCTCACGCTTGCCAGGCAAGCACTGCACCACTGAGCTAAATCCCTGGCGCCTCAGGTAGCATTTAGAACCCTAATCTGACTTACACTTCTTCATGGAACTCGAAGGCTTAGGAACAGATTTTGTCCTTTGGTTTCACAGTCCATGTATAACTTGCAGCTCTTCCCATGACCTCACATTGCCAGGTAGCACTGTGCAGTCCTGTCTCCTGGATAAAAAGCAAAGGTTGGACTCTTGTCCTGAAGTTATTTTCCTTTTGAGCAAAAGATAGTAGTCCCTTATGGTAGCAACTGTTGTTACGAAATTTTGCCTCCTTTGCCTTTGTTATCTTCCAAAATCAAAACAATTTTTCAGATGGGTCTGCCTTTCAGGGTAGTCTGTTTCCAGGTTGTCTCTTGTTCACTCAGACTAACAGGTATTTATCAGCTGGTCCCAATTTCCTGAACACAGACTTTATCCATCCATTTTTACCAGTTGCCTTCCTGTTTCAGGTGCAGGTTCTATTGGTAATAATGTTAGGAAAATGGAGGCTTACGCATGGTGTGAACTTTTTACCTGATCTAACCTGTGAATAAGATCTTAGGTACTTTTAGAGCAGGCCACGTTGATTATTTTAAATAGGAGTTTTGACAGCACTCACAAGAAATCATGGCAGAAACTGATCTGTATGACCCAGAATGTTTTTATGGATTAGAGAACCCAAAAGACCATCTCTTCACCTCCCTTCCCACAGGACAGAGGCCAAGGTCAAGAGCGAATAGTTCTTGGTGTTGTACGGAGTTTGTGTGCTTACTGAGGAGCCATAAAAGAGGCCATTTTCAGCTATACCAATGTAGAAGTTTTCACCACTTAATCAGTTCATATAAAGGGCAACTTGAGAAGCTTACGTATTGGAATGGATGGGGGCTGAAGGTGCCAAGACTCCCTCAATTAGATGAGCACTCTCTGCCCTTGTTTTCACCCTCTGCCATCCCTCATCGTTGTTTTCGGGGTCTGTACCCTTCAAGAGCGCACCGCACCTGTTGTGCCATCTCTTAGGTGAGAAGTGTGCATAGTTCTCCATGTGGAAGCACGTTAGAGGTGTTATGCCCACCAGTGTATCCTCAGCCACCTTTTGCAGAGAATGACATCTCCTAGAACTGATGTAAGAATACTGCCTTTACATGATTTATTCTTAAAAACCCAAGATTTCACAGCATTATTGAAGGCTGGAATTTCAAGAGTCTTTTGAGAACTTCAAGCTGAAATCTTTGCAGATAGGGACCCTGGCAGGGAAGATACCTTAGTTTTTAATTTAGAATTCTATTTATATACTGTTAAAATTTGAGGTACTATAGTTTATATAAAAGTTGGATACTTAGATATTATATTTCAGTACCAGGAGCTTCTTTGCAACTATTAACGTGAGAAATTAATAAATATGATAAAAGTTATTGTCCGTAAATTATATTGAACTTTTTGTTTATTTTGTAGTGTTTCTGTATTTATCTGCACTTTGTGTTGTGTGTGTGTGTGTATACACACATGCATACGTCGGCATGTAAATAACTTCATGATATTCCTAATCTAAATGGCCACAGTATCTTTTAATGTATATTTACATTGTGTTACAAGTTACTTTAAAAATAAACTATATAAGCACGGTTTAATTTGGTCTTTGTACTTGAAGACCCACTGTCTTGGAAGGATGCTGCCTTGGCTTCATGTGTAGAAAAATCAAAGTTTCTAGTAATGGGAATAGTCATTTGGGGTTTGGCTAAGTAGAAAATGATAGCATAATCTGGTGATCTTTTCTTGACAAGTTGGTAGGATGAGAGATTAGGAAAATGTTAATGGTGGTATTAGCAATGCAAGTGTCCAAAGAAGAGAACAGTAAATGGGCCATAATAAGGTCAGCCATAGTGTTGATATTAGGTAGGATTCTCTGAAACATGTTTGCAAGTTAAAAAGGTGCAGTAGGAGGAATATCTGCGTATAAAGACTCCCTTAGATTCCTACTAGTTCTAGGACCCTCCTGGTGACTGTTTGACATCCAGCTAAAATTTTGCTTCCTCATCTTCAAGGAAGACAGTTGTGTATTTTATGTTGGAAAATCGATGGTTAGAGTGTTCGCAAGTAAGCGTGCCAGCACTAAGGCCGACAGGCTGACCAGCAGGCATCCATCTGGCAACGCTTTGCATCGGTCTCAAAAGAGGCGTCCATTTATGGCACAAGACACGTGAGAATGTTTAATCAATTCCAGCATCATTGAGGGAGAAAGGGCTTAGCTTAGGTAAAAGATCTCAGTGCTTGAGTTACAGTGTAGGATTGTTATGTTAGAAGAAATTGACCTTCTAAATTAATAAAATAATAAAATAAATTAGCCCCTAGTGGTCAAATCTGGAATAATTTGAGCAACAAAATAAAAAACACAGTATTGGATTTGTGAGTTGTAATACTAAGTATCAGATATATACATGAACTCCAACTCATTTATGTAAATAAGAATAAATTTCACAATGTAAAATAAATGGGGTAGAAAAGACAATTCTTCTTGACAGAAATATTCCAGTTAATCATTAGAAATGTCAGTTACTCTTACCTCCAGGAGGTAGAGTTTAAACTTGCACTGCTTATGGATGGGCTACACTAAATACTCACTGATAAAAATGTCGAGTTTGGAAAACTGTCACAACTTTACAGCAAAGAAAGGCCTCAGCCTGCTGTAAGCCTATGGTGAAAGCTCCCGCCTTTTCATCAGGTCGCTGGCCTGCGTCCTGGGTTACGTGACGAGCACTTCACCTCTGCATCTTCCACAAACCCAGAACTCCAGTGTAATCGTGAGGAAAATGTCAGACCCACCCAGATGGAAGACCTTCCACAGGATATTGGTGAGCCCCGTACTCCTCAGAATTATTAAGGTCGTGAAGCATAAGGAAATACTGAGAAGTTATCGCAAATCAGAAGAGCCGCATGAGACAGGGCATCTGAAGACTGTGAACACTGTTTTGACGCCTGGGAGAAGAAAAAGACAGTGAAAAAACTGACGATGTTCAAATAAAGTCTGATGTTTGGTAATTCATTCGGTGTTCTTCGTAGTTTTTTACAATTCAAAACAAATACTTTGGCTCATTCAAGACTTAAGTAATTTCACTTGTTTCCTCATTAAGTTCTAATCTGTGTGTGCGGAAGTGGCTCCTGTTTATCCCTCTGTCCCAGGCACTAGGACAGAGCTGAGTACATAGTAGGGCAAGCCCCTTTCGTTAAGTCAATGAGCTTGCTAACATTAGTAGCAATTTTAGGCTTCAGAGGCCGTGTTTATGGGCTTGTGTTATCTTTGTCTGTGTCACCTTGCCTAAGAATACTGAAAGTAATTCTCAACTACCCCGTGAGTGGGCAGTTCACTGTGAAAGTCTTCACATACTAGTGGAGCAAATGTACCTGTACATTTGAACGTTAAGTGCAAAAGGTAGATGTCGATTTGTTCTTACCACTGCTAGACCTTGGTTGATGAAGCTGGGTGAGTTGGGGTAATGTTGAAGAACTCAATTTTCTAAACAAAATAAATCCAAATTTGATAAGCTATGTTAAAGTTGAAGTTCTTGAGCCAAAGAGCTTGTGTTGTATTGCATAGCCAAAAAGTGAGAACTCAGAAGCCTCTCCAAGTATCTAAAACAACAGTTACTGCTACTAGGGGGAAAAAACAAAAGAACATTTGGAACCTTTTTGACTAGGAAACCATTAAGAGCACACATCCCCCAAACACCGACATGCTTGCAAATGTCCTTTCTGAACGTTGGATAAGTGAGCCAAGTATGGCAGTTAGCAGTGTATTTATCAATAGAAGTGTTACCTGGAACTGTTTATTGATAGAAATGTTACTTGGAACATTCTCCCTTTCCAGATTGCCAGGAGCAAGTCTACTGAAAAATATTCTCTGGGTCAGGCTGGCCTTAGGAAAGGAACATCATAACATATATCTCCCAATCATAATAGGTTTGATATTAAGCAGATCACCTATATATATAAACAGATTTTTCAATAAATAATGATAAATGGACTTACCAGTTATCCAGTTCAAGTATCTTTCAAACATTTTTGAACCACCTAAAGCAGAATCATTTCCTCAGATATGATTTGGAATACAGTGTATTAAAGAAGTCTGAAGGGCCTGCCTGCCAAGCACAAGGTCCTGAGTTCGATTCTCGGTACCAAAATAAAAAGTCTAACCCAATCTGCTAATACCTGTGTATATACCTAAATATGTTAGAGACTGCCTTCATTTCCCTCATCCACAGGGAAATGGGATCCCTGTAACATCCTGTGGAACATTAGGCTTGTCCAAGTGAGATTTGGAAATGGGTAACTTCCTCCAAATATTGTGTTGAGGAAACTGAAGGCCATGTCAACACGTTCACTGGAGTGTAGGCTCTGACGACCAGTATTGTAGATGTGTAGGAAGGGCAACTTCTCAGATGCCTGATCTTGAAAAGTCTGGAAAGCATATTGTCTAGGGCTGAGAATGCAGCTCAGTAACAGAACCTAGCATGCACAAGGTCCTGGATTCGATCCCCAATATGGATGGGAAAGATGTCTTCCTTGGAGAATACCCGTGTAGTGGGAAAGGAGAAGGTAAGACCCATAAAAATGTGTCAAGAATGTATTAATCTTTTTATGCCTCGCATCCCATTTTTGGAACACCCATAACAATGGAATATAATAAATTTTTTCTCTTCAAATTCTTGTTCCTTGGGGCTGGGGACTTAGCTCAGCCGCACAGCTTCTGCCTGGCAAGTGCAAGGTCGTGAGTTCAATTCCCAGTACCGAAAAAAAAAATAAAATCTTGTTCCTTGAATTGTTTTAGGTAATATATATAAATTTCATGCAAAAATTTTAAAAATTGTACTCATTGGCATAAATGGGTTACTTATGGCAAAGATACCTTAATAATTAATGTAAATCCTAGGTCATAAGGATAAAGGTTGTGGGGCATATGGGAAGGTCTGTACTGTTGATATAGGGATGATACAGGAATATCCAAAATAACATACAGGAAATTAATAAATAATACAAGGGAAGCATAATTCCAAGCCTGCTAGCCTGCTAGATGTCTGATATGCTTAGTTCATTTTCTCTAAAATCAGACAATGAATTCTAGGACCGGAGGTTAAGAGCAAAAAATATTTACTGAGGGGAAGAAGGTTTCTAAGAAAGAAGAGGTCTGGAGTGGGTTGCCAGGGACCCTGCTTCTTAAGGAAGTTTTATGAGCAAAACCATGAGGTAAGGCAGGTCTAAGGTGGGACCATACTATCACCAACTAATAAGATTGTAAACATTGACCCGGTAGAATATCATCAGGTGGGTTTGAGGTGAGACAAAACTACAACCAACTAATAAGGTTACAAGTGTAGTCGCTGCAGTAACATTGATCTAGTGGGAATCAGAAGGTGGGTATGAGGCGGGACAAAACTGGTCAACCGATGAGATCAGGAGTGTCATTGCTCAGGTAATATTGATTCAGTGGGGGTCAAATGGTGAAGCAAGTCATACAGCACACGCACATGGGCCAAACAGGGGCTTTTCTAAAAGGGAGGTTTTGGTCTCCCGCCCAAGGTGATGGGTGCCTGTTTAAAGTTTAGTTTCAATCAGTGCTGTTCATCCCTAGGGAGGTATGTGAGTGTCGTCATTTTATCTTTTGTCTGGCTGCCTATAATATTTCCAATAACTTAGCTGTCTGTAATGCCATCATTTCGTTTTTTCTGTAAATTCAAAACAATTCTAAAATTAAATGTTTAATAAAACTTTTTCATTACTGACCATCTATTATAAATTAAGGAAAATGTAATTTGTGAGAGCAAAAAAAAAGTACAAAATGTGTAAGAATAAATATTTCAAGAAAGTCATAGGATCTAACTCAAGAAAATTTCAATATTTTATAGAAGAACCGAAAATCTGGCTTAAATATAAAGTAGGATCCACTTTCTAGAATGGTAAAAGTTAATATTTTAAAGTGTACCCATTCCATGTTTTTAAGAAATTAACAAGTTATTTCAAAATGCATATAGAAAATGTGTCAGAAAACAGACCAAGCCATTTTTGAAGAGGCATGAGGGTAGTAGTACTTGCACTATGCAATTACTAATGTAATTAAAAGCACAGTACAGGTATAAAAGCAGTACAGTGTTAGCATTAGACTGAATACTTTGTTTTGGCAGTGCTAGGGATTGAATGCAGGACCTTCTGTGTGCAAAGAATGCACTCTGCCACAAAGCTATAGCAAGTATATTCCAGCATATGCAGAAATGCAACATTCGCTAAAACTAATTTAGTAATTTAAATTGTTCAATTTAATTGAAATGGTTAATAATTGGTTACAAATATGGAAGAAACAAAATTGGCCCTTTCATTACATTTTATGCAAAAAATACAGAAGAAATTTTAAATCCTGACAACAAAATTAGAAGAAATATTTCTTGAATATGTAAAGGACATCATTTCAACAGAGAAACTGCATAATCACAAAGGTATTCTGACATAAAATTTATATAGAAAACCAGACAACTTATAAACTAGAGAAAACAGTATGACAGACATTTAGAAAGCACTTCTTAATTACAGGAAGAATTGGCAATGAAGATATGATCAAGAAATGCCAAAAAATAAATTTATTTTTGTCTTTCCAAGACAGAGTCTTGCTATGCAGTTCAGGCTGGCCTGCAGCTCACTTTGCAGCCCAGGCTGGCCTCAAACTCGCAATCCTCCTGCCTCAGCATCCCAAGTGCTGGGATTACAGGCATGCACCGGGACGCCTGGAGCCAAGAATGAATTTAAGGAGTAGGAAGTACACATATACATTTGAAAAGATTTTAGCTTATTAGAAAAGTGCCAATTAGTTAGATCCCATGCTTTGCACACAGGTGGTTACTGAAATACAGTAATGACAGCTACTTCTGTGGGAGCTGCAGGGGGTTAAAAACACTTATCTGTGAATTATTTGTAAATTACATCAACATTTTAATCCAAAATGCTTAGCAAGATTTAATTTTTTAAAAAAAATATACCATGACCCCTGTAATTGGACTCCAGTGATTCAACTTTGGGGAACCTGTATTTCACAACTATGCAAGAGGGAGGGTGAAAGGGAGAGAGAAAAGATAGTAGGTTCTCTTGAAAAGTACTGAAGCTCAGTGTATTGCGATTGCTATGTAAACACCAACAGATGTCTAAAGGGCGGTTGTCCTAGAGGGGTCCTGGGCTCCTCTGTTCTTGCCATCCCACATGGCTTGCATTGCGTACCGGCCCCACATGCTTGAGTTCCTGTAGGCATTTGAAGTTTTCTCTTAATATATAATGTTGGAAAAATGCAAAGTGTACTTGGATATCAGTATCTTATTTCAATCATTAACATATATAGATATTTTCATATATTTTATATATATAAAATATAAAGCATAAAGACATGTTCAGAAATATTTAATATGACGTTTTATGGTTGGGCAAGTTCATAAGCAGGAGGTGTACAACATATGCAACAGTCTTCTGGAACTAACTTTAAATGCTCACCTTAAATCTTTCAGTTTGTTTTCTGGGAGATAACTTGATGCTTTGAAATAAATTTAACCCAATTAAGCAATTAAAATGTTTTCAGTAGGTGTAATTATCTAATTTCCAGTCTCAAGTGGTGAGATTTTAGTGGAACCTGGAAGGGAATGTTACAAACAGCGCATGAGAAACCACCCAGAAACAGGCTTTATGTGAGCAAAGGCTGGATTTATTTCTGTCTGGGTGCAGACAGGCTGAGATTGTGGCCGACGTCAGCAGCTGGCCAGAGAAGTTAAGTTTATACAGGGTTTCAGAATGGGGTTATACTCCCAAGGAATGGTGCTTGTGTGGTTTCCTGATGTTTGTGGAGCGGGGCAGGTTTGCTGAGAGTGTCTTGCTCAGGTCAGGCATGACATTCCTGTCTTTCTGTTCTTATGCATAGAGAGGGCAGGAAAGTGGGAGGTTTCTCATGGCTACTTCATGTGTGACAAATGGGGTGGTGTGGGCAGCGTAACTGGGTGAGAAATTTTGAGGAATAGGGATATATCAAAGAGTGGTTAGAGCCAGCATCTGTGGATTTGTGATTGCCTGAACATGATCCTGTAAAAACAGTAAAGTCTGAGGAGGCGTGTTCCAAAAAGAAGGATAATACAGATATATACAGGTAGTGGAAGAAGCCACGAGGCCCAGCCCAAACACTAAGAGTAGGGCAGGTGCTAATTTATGAAGTCTGTTTTGTTAATCTTTTGGATGTGTCTCATACAGCACCTGGCTGGGGAGATAGCTCAGTGGTGCAAGCACCTGCCTGGCATGCGCAAGGTCCTGAGTTCCATCCCCAGTACAAAAAAAAAGAAAAAAGAAATAATAATCATACACAACCTGACTGGATAGTGTAAAGGCAACATTCCTCCCCCAAGATGCATAGCGCACCTTTCTCAGCAGTGGGGAGATCTAAAGCTCGACAGGTGGGGAGGTTCACTGCTGCCAGGGGTCTGTCTGCTTGGGAATGGAGTCAGCTATTTCTCGGAGGCTCCCAGGAGGATCCTGGGAGAGGGGGCGTAGTAAGTCAGGGAGGCAGATAGACCTGCTCTGCCGATTCCTATAGCGGCAGTGATACCCAGCCCGATAAAAGGGTTTAGTTGGATGGTTCTGCCTTGTCAGACCTGGGAGGACTGGAAAAGTCAACAAGCTGAGAGAATAGGGCATCCTGAGGCCTGTAACAGTAGCATATACTTTATATTGATGGGGAAGCAGGTGTCCCAGTGATATGCCGGAGGACCCATTACACTGAATGCAAGCAGGTTTTGGAAAGTCAGAGTGATGTCAGTGTTTATGAGGCTGTGTGTGGACTTACGTGAACTTTCCTTTGTAGAGGTGTTAGCAGTGAGGCCACACACCGTGACTGAAGCTTTCTTGTCAGTGTCAGGGAACGTGACTGGTGACGCTGTTGAGTTGGAATGGGCCCTTCATTTCGTACTGAGGGCACTATGTGAGGTTGGTAAGGACCCAGAGCCGGCACGGACTGGAATGGCCTAACAGGTTGCGATTGACATGGAAATACAGAGGCAGCGATTTCTGGCTAAAGAAAGATTGGAGGGTTCAGCAAGCAATGAGTGAAGGGCAGAGTCTCCCAGAGATAATGAGGGATTGTGGGGAGAGGCCGAGGGGCCCAGCCCAGGAGCAGGGGAAAGGAAGAAGAGGCAAACTGGGCCAGAGGACACAGAGAAGGGGAGAGGAAGGGCCTAACCAGGGCACAAACGGGCCGGAGCAGGAAAACGGTTCCATCCCTGAGACAAAAGACAATCGGGTTAGAGTCATAGCAGAATTGAGAGTAAAACCCACAGGAAAATGCACAATAGAAGCAGAGGGTATTTAAGGTCCTCTTTGTCAATCATTGAACAGGAGGAGGGTGAGAGGGAAGGAAAAGAACTCAGTCTCCTCTGGGGAGAAGCCACACAGAGTGCCCTGAAAAAGTTCCTCTTCTGTCTAGGTAAGGAAGGACTTGAGGGTGGAGGCCTGAGGGTGGAACCAAATAAGATCAGAGCAGATGGATAGAAGGAGGTAGTGAGGGGGTGGGAGATGCAAGGGCAAGGCATTTCCGGTCTTCTAGGATTCTGGTTGGGCTGAGGAGGGGAGGGAGAGTATTTGTGATTCCCTTGAGGAGGAGAGGTCTGCAGGGCACGATTTTGTCCTGGAGAGGTATGCTCACTGCGGAGGGCCTTGCAAGTGAGCGGCATAGGGTGACATGGACAACTTGGAAGGGTCCTGCCCACTTGGGCTGTAGGGACCAGGGGTTTAAATCTGTAATCAAGACCAATTTGTTAGCCAGACTATCCTTATGAGGGCGAGTGTCAGGAAAAGGCAGAAGAAGCTTAACCACATACTGCATTTCTTTTCTGGCTGTCACAGAATTGGTAGATAGTATCCAGTGGGGCTGGTGTCTGGGCTGAGGTTTGGCCCGAGCAGATAGGTGTAGCCATATAAAAGCTCAAATGGGCTGTGTCCTGGAGGCTCTTGGGGGGTGGCTTAGGGGCAAAGGAGAGCAGTTGGGAGTAGGGAAGCCCAGTCCTTTTGGAGCTGGAGTGTGAATTTGGTGAGGTGGGCCTTCAGAAGGCTGTTCACTTTCTCACTGGACAGAGGATGGAGATCAATAGGGGGTGTGAGATTCCATTGGACGCCCAGCAATTTAGATACCTCTGGGGTAATTTGACTAATTACAACTGGGCCATTCTCTGATTGAATAAAGGTGGGAAGGCCAAAATGGGATACTATCAGCTAAGAGGGAGTGGATAACAGCTGAGGCCTTTTCCAACCTGTGGTAAAGGCCTCTATCCATCCAATAAAGATATTTACCCAGGAGATACCCTGCAGCATGTGGCTGAAATCAATTTGCCAGTCCTGAGTTGGAGCAAAGCCTTGTGCTTGATAGGTGGGAAAGTGGGGGTGCTCTCAGAAACCCTGCGGTGTGGTCGCATGGGAGAGCATTGAGTAGTGATAGCTTTAAGAAGAATTTTCTAAGAGGGAATGCAATTAAGAGACTCAAGCAATCTGGCTGGGGTGTGTAGCCTGCATGAAAATTGTCATGAGGGGGTGAAACAGTGGTTTGGGCCTGTAAAGTGGGGAGGAGGAACTTTCCCTGACTTAGAAGCCATCATTTTTTGGTGGGAAGGTCTTCATACTGTTGGCATTCAGAAAGGGAATAGGCTGCAGTTGTGACAGAGGACCAATATTGAACCTCAGGGGCATGAAAGGGGAGGCTGGCTGCCTCTTTAGCATTTTTATCTGCAAAGGCATTTCCAGAGGCTATGGGGTCTGAAAGTCTGTGGAAGACTACACTGAGCTGACAACAGGGCAGCCTGAAGAAGGGCTTTAATGAGTGGGGCGTTAATGACTGAAGACCCTCGGGATGTGGGAAATCCCCTTTCTGCCCAGATAGCAGTGTGATTGTAATATAAGAAATGTGCACCTTTAATCTGTATAGATAATAGCTTGTAAGCCTTTAGCTAGTGTGAGTACATGGGTCAGAGCAGTTAGTTCAGCCTGCTGAGAGGTGGTGGAGGGAGGGAAGGCTGCAGCTTCTGTGACCGAATCATGGGAGACAGTAGCAAATCCTGCCCTGGCAAGGGAATTGGGGGCGGGCTTATAGGAACTTCCCTCAATAAATCAGGTGTGGTCAGAGTGGGGCAGGGGGAGATGTGAGGAAAGGGGGAGATTACTAGGTGAATTAGAGAATACAGTCATGTGGGTTTGGCCCTTGAAAGGAGCCAGGTTAATGAAGTGAGCAGGGGGGTTAAAACTGGGGATCAAAGCCATGGTGACCATGGGAGTTTCCATGAAAAGTGCGTAGAGCCGAAGAAGGTGAGGGGCAGCAAGAAAGTGTGAGTGGCGGGATCAAGACATGAGCCCTGAAGGTTATGGGGGGAGTAAAGGGTGAGGGGAGCCTATCGAGTGGTTTTTGGATGCCTCTAGGAGCATCAGGGCTGCTGCAGGAGCAGCACACAGGCATGGCGGCCGGCCTTCAATGTTGGGCTCAAGCTGTTTGGACAGGAACACAGTGGGGTGTGGACTTGGGCCCTGTGACAGAGCTCCTGCTGCACATCCTCTGTGTTCAGCTGTATGAAGACTGAAGGGTTGGGTGGCGTCTGGAAGGGCTAAGTAGGGGACTGTTTTTAGGGCCCCTTTTAAGGTCTGAAAGGATGAGTGAGCTGACAACAGGGCAGCCTAAAGAAGGGCTTCTTCTGATTTAAGGGTCAGTGAGGTCTTCCCTTACAAATTTATAGAGGTGCTTAGTAAGAAGGGCAAATCTGGAAACCCAGAGGGGAAGGTATCCTATTATGCCAAGCAAGGAGAGGAAGTGTTTGGTGGTGGGGTCGGGATCTAAGAGATCAAGCGGATGTGGTCCGGAGGTAGGGCTTGCGTGTGTTTGTGGAGAATATGACCAAATAGGCGATGGTCAGAGAAGAGATTTGGGCCTTAGCGGTCAAGACTCAGCAACACTGTGGATCTAGATGCTGTAATAATATGGGGATGTCTTTACAGGATGACTCACAGGAGGGGCTGCAGAGAAGGAGGTCATCTACATATTGTATTAGATGGAAGGAGAAGGGGTGTAAAGAAAGCAAGTCCTGGGCACGGCCTGACCGGAAAAGTGGGCGCTGTCCCAGAAACCCTGAGGCAGGACAGTCCAGGTCAGCTGTTGGGACTGACAAGGTGAAGAGAGGCTGCATGGAGAAGTATGGGGGATAGTGAGAAAGGCCTCTTTCAGATCTAAGACAGAGTAATGAGTGGTAGAGGGACAGAGGACAAAATTGTGTAAGGGTTTGGCACGACGTGATGGGAAATACAATCTGATAGCTTGGAGATCTTGTACCAGCCTATAAAAGCCAACGTGTGCTTTATACCAGGAAAATGGGGGTATTGTAAGGAGCATTGACAGGAATTAAGAGGCTGTGTCACAATCAGTGAGAAAGGATAGATTGTAACCCCATAAGGCCAGGTCAAGGATGGAGTACTGTTGTTGGACAGGCTAGAGATGGTTAGGCTTGAGAAAGATATTAAGTGATTGATGGGATGAAGCCAGGGATGGGGTGGAAATGTCCCAGATTCTGAAGAGGGGAAATGATAGGCGCCTTGGTAGGGGCAGGGAAGGAGTCATTAGGGTGGCTATAAGCACTGGTTGTGTCCTGGGGTTGATCAGAGTAGCTGACAACTTGGTTAAGCTGTCTCACCCTAAAAGTGGAACAGGACAGGTAGGGATGACTAAAAATGAGTGTGGGAAAAAGTGTCCCAACTGGCCCCAGACTGGGGGAGTTTTTAAGGGTCTGGAGACTTTACTCTCAATGTCTACAATAGAAATCAGGACAAAGAGGTTGGTCCTTGGGAGGAAGGCAAAGTGGAGTGTGTGGCCCAGTGTCAGTTAGCAATGGGATGGACTCACCCTCTACTGTAACACTTACCCAGAGTTTGCTGATATTCCAGGGGGCCTCTGAAACTTCTGGGTGGAGCCAGTCTTCCGTGACCAAGCCAAGAAGGTGTGAGAAGAAGCTGGTCAGGGGCCATGGGGGTTAGTTCTAGTCAGGGACACAAGCACTGGACAGTCTGACTTCCAGTGCAGGTCCCCATATGCAGGGCACGGCATAGAAGGAATCTCAGGCTGCGTGCATTCCTTGGCCCAATCACCAAGTCGGTGGCTCTTGAACCGTGGCCCTGGAGGGGTACTGGTGGGCAAGGAGGCCTTAAAAGCACTTTTAGCCATCGGCTGAAGGCTTGGTCCAGCCTGAGCTTTTCTTATAGTGAAGGCTAACATCTGCAGTTCAGAAATGCTGCTTTTGATGACATTCATCTCTGTTATTATAAACTTTGAAGGCCAAATTGATAAGCTCTGCTTGTGAGGTCTGAGGGCCAGCTTCCAGTTTCTGTAGTTTTTTTCAACTGTCTGGTGCTGATTGGGTAATAAAATGCATCTTTAGGATAAATTGTCCCTCTGGCTTTTCTGGATCTAATGCTGTGAATCACCTAAGGGCAGTGGCCAGGTGAGCCATAAACTGAGCCAGATTGTCACCCCTGTTCTGAGTGGTTTCTTTATCAAAATTAACTCCCTTACCGGTCACCCTGTGAAATCCTCTACTAAGTAAAAAACCATGAGGTTTCACTTAATGTCCCCAGATCCGGCCTGACAGTTCCAGCTTGGGTTTTCCTGAGGCACAGCTGCAGGTCCAGCAGAGGGTTGGTCTGAAGGAGGTGCTATTTGTACCCATAGGACTGGGCCAGGGCAATCACTCACTCCTGCCCATCTGAAGAGAGAGTGAAGCTAAGGATCATGTTTACATCAGCCCAGGTAAGGTTATATGACTGGGTTAAGTACTGGAATTCTTGGATATATTGGGTGGGGTCTGAGGAGGAGACCAGATGCCAGTTAATTTGGGAGAGGTCTATCAAAAAGAAAGGAATATGAACCCTAACTATTCCCTCTGCCCCCGCCACTTCATGGAGCTGGTACTGAGGAGGACGGGTCAAGATTTTGGGGCCAAACTGCAATAAAGATCAGGTGTGAGGTGGAATAGGCTCAAGGGTGGTGTACAGAGGAGGACTGGTCAGGGGAAGGATTAGTCTGGGTAGGAGGAGCTGCAGGGGCAGGAGGCTCCAGGGAGGAGGAGGAATGTAAAGAATGCCTGGACATAGGCAGCTTCTGACCATTTGCTCCACTGCTGGCAGTAATTGTCTTAAGTCCTGCGGAATAGAGAAATGAAAAGTACTGTTTTCTGGCCAGCATGAGAAGTTGTCAATTTGTACTGTGGCCATGTGGCATTACAGAAAAATATTAGACATTTAGGCTTCATGTTAGGGTAGAAGCAAAGAGGTTTCATATTTTTGTTTTAAGAGACAGGCTGGGGGAGAGGAAAGGGGAAGAGAAGGAAGGCTTCCCACGGAGAGCAGAGGGAGGTAATTGTCACACCTGGCATGACAAATGAGAGTGGCAACAGGATCCAGTGGATGTTTCCAACTGGGACACAAGACCATGATGGAGCAAGGGTGAGTGACCAAGGCAGTCATCATTGCCACTGGTCAGTCACCAGTAGAGGCCAGTCTCCCCAGGAAGTGTCTGTGACCCGCTCTGGATTTAAAGGCACGGAAAGCAGGCAGAGCATGTCTCTGTCTCAGTGGGTGAGGGAGAGGGTGGGACTAAGAAGCAGCCCAGGCAGCAGAAAGGAAGAAGGCCTTAAAGGAGCAGAGGGTGTTATAAGCACAGAGATTCACTTTTAAAGTCTTTCTCAGTATATATAATACTGCATGATGCATCTGAAGGCTTGATTCCAGGTTCTTGTGTATGGTGAGCAAAGTTGCAAATGTACACCCAAAGATAAAAAAGAAGGCAGCATTTGTGGAAGATAACAGGACAGTATACTCAGGGCAGGTCCAGTGCCAACAGAAACAAAAAGGTGGTGTGAACATAAAAATGATGCTGAGATTACAAGGAAATATGCAAAAATTAACCTTTCAGATTTTAAAGGATGTGCACCCCACCCAGGTGCCTCTCATTAGATCTTTGGATAAGATCCACAGAAATGGTTGACAGGGTTCTGAGTCATCTCAGGGGCACCATAGTAAGCATCTGTCCCAGAATTCACTCTGGTTTCATCACATATGTGAGATGAAGTCCCTAAGTATGAACTTTTAAGGAGGTCCCAGTAGAAGAAAGGTTGCTGAATGTCGGGTCACAAGATCTAAAACACTTGTGCTCTGGCCTGGCGTTTTAGAGATTTCCTGAGTCTCTGTTATTTTTATTGTTGCTTCTCTTAAGACAATAGAAGGAGGATTGGCCCTGTTATTTTGCCCAGATTCGGGTGGATAGAGGGGAAGTGGTCTTCCAGGCCCAATTGTGCTACCTATACTGATTTTCTGATAATATCGCCATATGGCAGCAAATATAGCCATATCATTTTATATGTACAATTATATTTAATGATTGCTTAAGGCTACATGGCTAGAATGTGTTAGATCCGGAGCTTTGTACTAAAATATTTTTAAATCATCTTCCATGTTTTCAACTAAGCCAGTTTTTCCTGACTTTGGGTGTGGTTTATCACCATTATAATTTTTGCTATGGCCACATAATTACCCTAATATTATACACGTAAAAACTCAAACCTAGAACTGCTACTAATTTTTATCTTGTCATAGCAATATTTATAAAACATGGTTTTGATGTAATAGCTATTTTCTCCTCATATGTTAAAAATAAAAACGTAGACACAAGGTCTGTCCAGGTGAGAAACAGTGCCTTAAATGAAATTCCTCTCAGATGTTTCAAGAGTTGATTTTTCTTAACAACATGAAACCTGAACTTCCTTCAGCTTTTCCTTTTTTATTCCATTCAGGCTACAAGCCTATTGGTTGGTGACATTCACACTCAGGGTGGGTCTTTCATGTTAAGTAAATCGATTCAGCCACCCCCAGAACTATGTTAAGCCAGTTAGTTGGGCGTTTCTTACTCAAATTGACCCAACAGTTAACTATCATAGGCAAAAATTTTGTTTACACTTTCTTATGTCCTGAGACTTTCCGAGAGGCTGAGATTAAAGGAGGTGGACTAATTAATCAAGTGGAGAAAATTTCGTCGCCACCTAACATTCAGCCTGTAGCATGGATATTGGTCTCTCATTTTTTGCCAGATGTCTACTGAAAATTGGGAGCAAAAACTCTGAGAAGTTTTCAGTTTCCATATAAAGGGAGCACCTGTAAAATTGGCACAGAGGAGAGTGTGGTTGCTGAAAAGATTAGCATTAAAAAGAAGACATTTACTTTACAACAGAACAATAAGAACAGTAGCTGGAGGGCCTATGCAGCACCCCACTCTTTGCTGGCTGGAGCCCAAAAGTGAAAGGCTTTCCTCTGAGTCCAGCTCCCCAGGGCACTCTGCTGGAGAAGAGCCACATAGGAAACTTGTTCACAGTACCAGCTGTCTGGGCATTCACAGGCCTCTGTAGCCCCAATGAAAGGTACCTGGTGACTGCTTGAGCTCACAGCAGACCATGGCATTGTCCACAGGGTGCTGAGTTTACAAGCATGAATAATGTGAGAGTCATGGCACGAAGAAGGCGTCCATGCAGATTTCAGAAGAAAGCCTGGGAAGCCAAGCAGTGTGCCCCTGAGGCGGCAGGGTGTGAAGCTGTGAGACTGAAGCCGTGAGTGCAAGAGAGACCCGAGAAAGTCGGGGCTGCCAGAAACCTGCACTGTCTGAGGAAAGCCACAGGGAGTCAGCAAAGCCAGCCCAAGAGAAAGGCCAAGACGGCTGCAGTTACTAACAACGCCTTAGGAGCTGGGCCGCACAAGCTCTTTGGAGTTCACATCTCATTGCCAAAACTTGCCCTGGATGCTCAGTGTGAAACTGTGGGATTTCGTGCTTGTGCTGCTGGGTTTTGGCCCCATTGATTTCTGTCCCCGTACTCCTACCTTTTTAAATGGGAATTAGAAATGGGAATGTTTATCCTGAGCTGTTTTATGTCAGCAGTGTTTCACTTTCTTTTTGAGTTTGCCTTAAATCTCAGGAGATGTTGGACTTAGACTTTTAGCAATGCTGAAACTTATAGTACTTTGGTGCCTCTCAGAGAGGGACTAAATGCATTTTGCATAAGAGGATGCATAAGTCTTCTGGGAGCTGGGGTGGGAATGTTATGATTTATATGTAGATGTCTCGCAAGAGCTTTCTGGGTTATGGGCAGTCTTTGGGAGGTGATTGGATTATAGGGTTATGGCTGGCTTGCCCTAGGAGGTGGGGTCTGGTCAAAAGATGGGTCACTGGGGTTGTGGCCTGGAAGGGTCTCCTGTGTCCTCCCTCGATGTCTCTGCTTCTTTGTCACCAAGCATCAGCAGCTGTCCTTCACCAGGCCCTTCCCCCTTGCTTTCCTGCCTGGGAGCCAGCCAACTGTGGACAAAAGCATGAGCCAAAATAAACCTTGCCCCATTCAAATTGTGGGTGCTTGGTGTTATGTCTCAGTGACAAGGAAAGTAACTAAGAGCTGTTTAGAAAAGGGAGCAGGGTCACATCTCAATCCTGACACTGTTTGCCACTCAGGTCCAACAAACGTGCCAACTTGGAAAAAAGGTCAAAGCCCTGGAGGGGCATCTGCCAGGCTACCCATTATGCCCAGAAAAGAAGCATAGTTCTACTTTTAGAAAGAGCTGGGCCTGGGTGGGGGTGCTGTTTTATGCTAGTAAACGCATAGGATTCTGAGCTCGTGCTCTTATTAAACTGTACTAGGTAGTCTCATTGCAAAGATTGTTTCATAAGGTCAAGTAAATTAGCTATTTGGTTGATTTTTTGAGGGGGGGGTGCTGTACCAGGAATCAAACTCAGGACCTTGTGCTTGCCAGGCAGGCACTTGTGCCACTGAGCTATATCCCCAGCCCTAGCTATTTGGTTATTCCATAAATTGATGTCAATCTTCTGGTACCCTCTAAAAATTCCATTTAAACTCCCTTTTTAAAAATTTACTTTCCCTCTCATTACCTTTAAAATACTCCTTCTCTCTCCTCTGCTTTTCCATGACACAAATACTATTCTCACAATATATTTTTTAAATTTTTATGTATTATTACTTTTTCTTTCTATTTTTAGCTTTCCTTTGTTTCTGTCTTAGAATATATGTAAGGTGCTTGCAGATATGAAATGGTGACTAAGAATTAATTTTGGTTTAGTTTACATGGTATCATTCATGATCACACTAGGCTAACTCTCACCAAAACTTGTATATAAAGAATTCAGACATGAGCTTTCTACCAGCATATTAATTGCTCCTAACTTTCTTACAATTTCTCTCAATCTTCAGTTATATTTCTATCTCTTCTTCCTTTTTCCCATCCCCCAAAATAACCTCTCAAACCCTGTCTTTTTAAAATTCCAACTATAAAAATAAAATCACCACTTTTATTTCCTTTCTTTCATTTGCTATTGTTGCCTTTTTCTTTTATCCTTTCAGAACTGTTGTTTTCTTTTCTTTTTTTTTTTTCTTCCCTCATTCTCCACATCCCAGCCTTGTCATTATCAGCACTATTTTACTGTCTTCTTGGGTTACTGAAAAAAGTGTGAAATATTTAAAACAAAGATTAAACTGTATGATTTATATCATGCTGGCTTTGTAGGTGCTGGTATAAGTGATAGTTCTGTCATTGCAGTGCAGTATCAGGACTGATGCAAATACACTGATAGGTGGGATATGTACAGGAACACCACAACCAAGAGCACATCACAGGCAGATATACACAAACTAAAGAAATCCCCACAGTACTGAGAGTTTTCTACCTTAACTCATCTTCAAATAATTTACAGAGGCAAACATCACTCAGAAAGCTGGGGCAGGAAGATTGCCGCAAGTTCAAGGCCAGCCTGGACTACATAGTGAGACCCTGTCTCAAAAGAAAAAAATACTACAGCTAAAAAAGTTCAGCACTCAGTAGATTCACAGCTGAATTTTACCAAAACTTCAGAGAAGAACTAACACAAATACTCCTCGAACTCTTTAATGAAATTTAAAGAGAAAGAACATTCTAAAACCAATCCTTGAAGTGAGAATTACACTGATGCCAAAAGCAGACAAAGATTCCACACACACAAAACAAACAAACAAATGCCCCACCAACTACAGGACCATTTCCTAAATGCACAGATGCAAAACTCCTCAACAAGATACTTGTAAACAAAATGCAACAAACCATTAGCAAGATAATACATCTTGACCATGTTTGCTTCATCCCAGGAATACAAGGATGACTCCACATATGTAAATCAATAAGTGCAATGCTCACATAAACAAAAGTAAAGATTAAAACACATGACTCTCTCAATCGGTTCAGAAAAACCTTTGACAACTTTAAACATCCATTCATGACTAAAAGAAGACCTGAAGAAATTAGGTATGGAAGGATTCTAGGTTGAGCTGACAAATACACTACAAAATCGTACTAAATATGGAAAACCCAAAAGCATTCCCTCTAAAATTAGGGATAAGATGAGGATATCTGCTCTCATCACTTCTGTCCTATACAGTACTTAGAATTTTAGTCAGAGAAATCACAAGAGAAAGAAAAAAAGTAAATGGCAAAGAATGAACTCAACATATCCTTATTTGAAGATGACATATCTATTGCATAAAAGAACCAAAAACTCCACTGAAGGATTCTTAGAGATAAAATAAATTCAGCAATGTGTCAGGATACAAAGTCAACATATAAAATCCATAGCATGCCTATAGTCAATAATGAATCTACCCTGAAAGAAATCAGGAAAACAATCCTGTTTGTGGCAGCCTAAAAAAAAAAAAAAAAAAATTAAATACCTAGAAATTAATGTAACCAAGGAATTGAGAGACCACAATAATGAAAACTATAGTACTCTCTGAAAAAAAAGAGACTTAAGAGGACATTAGAAAATGGAACGTCTTCCCTTGTTCCTGGATAGGCAGAACCAATATTAACAAAATGGCCATGTTACAAAAAATAGTGTAAAGCTTTAATGCATTCTAATGAAAATATCCACAACATTCTTTAAGGAAGCAGGAAAAATAAGCCTAAAGTTTATATGGCTCATAATAGAAAAAGCAATCCTGAGCAAAAGTACCAGAGAAGCTGCCATCACAATTCCCGGTTTTAAGTTATACTACAAAGCAATAGCAATGAAAATAGCATAGTACTGACACAAAAATTAGATCATAAAAGGTACAGAAAGAGTTACATACACCTTTACCCATGTGATCATTTACAAAGGGGCTTAAAGCAAGTACTGGAGGAAAATACCCTCTTTAACAAATAGGGCTTGCCAAACTGGTTATCCACTTGCAGAATAATTAATCTAGACCCATGTCTTTTACCCTTACAGCCAAATCAAAATAAAAAGCTCAGATCTAAACACACAAACACTAAATCTGCTGAAAGATCAAATAGGTAATACAAGAGAGCACATGTATCGACAAGTATTTTCTGAATTAATCCTAGGTGCACAAGAAATAACTCCAAGTATCAACAAATAGGATTGTATCAAATTAAAAATCTTCTGCAAAGCAAAGGAAAAAAGTCAAGAGAGTAAAGAGACAGCCTACATAACGGCAAAAAATTACCAGAAACTCCTTGGACAGAGGACAAATATGTAGAAGGCAATTAAAATGAATAAACACTTCTCATAGGAAGAAGTATAAAAGGCTAATAAATACATTAAAAATGTTCATATGTTCAGCACGTTTGGCAACTAGGGAAAGGGAAGTCAAAGCAGATTTCATCTTACTCTAGTAAGAAAGGGTATCTGTCAACAAACACTAACAACAAAACAAAACAAAACAAAACAGAACAAGCCCACAAATGCTGGTGAGGATGTGAGGGAAAAGGAACACTTCTACATTGTTGTTGGGAAAATAAACTAGTAAAACCACTATGGAAATCAGCATGAAAACTCCTCAAAAAACAAAACAAAACAAAACAAAACAAAACAACAACAACAACAAAAAAAAATAGAAAATCCATTGAACTTAGCTGTAACTCTCCTGGGTATCTTTTAAAAGACATGAAGTCATCATATTTACAGAGGTGCATGCATACTGATGTTTACAGTAGCAATTCATAATAGCTAAATGATGAAAACAGCCTTAATACCTATCAACAGGTAAATAGATAAAGAAAATGTGGTATGTATACGTGACTGAGCATTACACTTAAAGTACAAATGAGTCATTTTTAGGAAAATAAATGGCTCTTGAGACTACAATGTTAAGTGAAATAAATCAGAGACAGAAAATTAAATATTGCATGGTTTATTTATATGAGAAGCCCCAAATATAAATAATTTTAAGGACAAAATAAAGGAGAGATGATAGAAAACAGGGGGTGGACTTTTTGGAGATGGAAAAAGGGACACGGGAAAGTGGGAGAGGACAGGACAGAGGAGGAAGGATTGCATCTGTCCATTACATATTTTTGTACACCAGATGATGAATTTCATATAACCATGTTCTGCAATATGCTTAGGGTAGGACCTGCATAAAGTGTCCACTTTAGATGTGGTCTCTCCTTAATGAAATCATACATTATGTTTAGGGCCACTATATGTTTGGGTTACAAAATACTCAAAACTATATTTCTTAGAGTCCACCCTCCCTTTCTGTTCCATCTATCCAAGGAATGGGTTCTCTTGAATGAGAAAACTCTTACCTAGTACCTGAGAGTTTTGTCACAAATATAGCTAGCTTCCTCATTTACCTTCAAAGTAGAAAGGCTCCACTTCAAACAGAAAAAATTCTTCCTGGGAGAGCTCTGAGCTAGAAAACAAGAGAGCTGAAAACAAGAGAGCTCAGAAGAGTTTAGAGAGGTCTGACTGGAAGGTGCATTATTTCATTGAAACAATAAAAAGATTGTTATGGTTTGTGTCTGGGTGTCCCCCCAAAGCCTCATGGGGTCATGGGGTAGGCCTTTAGAGTTTGGTTGATTATGGGTGTGAGAGCTACACCCGCCCTGGGGTGGATAGTTTGCATATGTAAAGGAGAGGAAGAGAATGCTTGTGGCGATTCCTGGCTTTTGTGCTTGTTGTTTTTGCTGTGTTCTGCCGCCATGAGCTGTAGCCCTCTGCCATGTGCCACTCTGCCTTGTAATCTGCCAAGTATGGACTGAAACCTCCACAAACTGTAAGCAAAATAAACCTTTCCTTCCTTAATTTTGGGCGTCAGGTATTTTGTCCCAGCAAAAAGAGAAAAGTAACCAAGACAAAGATAAAGGAAATTCTGGCTCCTTGTGTAGAGTGAGGAAGGTTGGATGTAACTAGGAAATGCCCAAGAAAGGAACAGCAGCAACAGCAGCAGCAACAACATATCAGCAACATCATTACCAACAACAGCAGCAACAACAGCAGCAGCAACAACATATCAACAACATCATCAACAACAGCAGCAGCAGCAGGAACAACAGCAATAGCAACAATATCAACAGCAACAGCAACAAGAAAAGGCCTTCTAAAATTTTTACCCCTGGGCATCAGAAAAAAAACTTGAATTCTTTTTTCCCACTCAGCATCCAGCATCTTTCAGCCTAGGCTTCTCAGCTTTGTTACACATTGTTATCAGTAACTTCACATCTTTGTGACTATGAAACTCTCTTGAAGTCTTATCATTAGAACCTTTTGGTCTTGGTCTTTAGTTTTTGGAGCATTATGTAGAGTAGGAGAGAGTTTTGTTTTTGTTTTCTTATCACTTCGTTATGGTGAAGGAGGTCACATACTTGTGCCAAAGTGAGATTTGGTAAAAGCTTCCGAAAAGATAGATTAATTCTACCAGTATCAGCTCTTTGAAAAATCTACATTCTTCATGGTGTGGAACTGTTCACTTCAATAAGACTGGAACAGTTACAGGACAGGAGGAACCACTGCAAGAAGGGGGACCAGGCCTACCCAGTACTGACTCTGTGCTCGCTCTATGCTACTCAGTCTCTAATGGTGATTTCCTTTCAAGTGTGCGGATTTCTGGCTTGAAAAACACTAAAGCAGAAGCACCTGTGTTGATGGCACTGCTGGCTGTAGTCGCAATGATGAGTAAAAAGCTTCAAACACCAGATTTTCAAAACTTCTGTTTAGTAGTGGAAGATAACATCACTGTTAGGCATACTTACTTAAAGCTTTGCTTAAGTTTTCAAAGAAAGTTTTCAAAGAAATTCTAGAAAACAGTTTAACAGTGATTGAATTCCTGTACTAGTGGCTCAACTGGCAGCCAGCATCTCTAGAACAGTTCAGAGTACAGAATTCTTGTTTTCCAAACTGACCTACTACAAAAAGGAAGAAGTTGGTCTAACTCAGTAGCCAAAGCAGAGCTAAAAAGAGAGAGATCGGTCAAGAGGGGGGCTGAGGCCGTATTTCCTTCTTAAGCTCAGCCAGTTGCTCTTTGATAAGCTAAATATCTCTCTGAGCTTTATTTTCTCCACCTCACAAGTGCTGTGCAATGTGCACTTCAGCGATAGTGTGAAACTGTGAGAACAGGGGCTGGGGATTTAGCTCAGCAGCAAAAGCTCCGGCCTGGCAAGCACAAGGTTGTGAGTTCAATTCCTGGTACTGGAAGAAAAACAAAACAAAACAACAACGACAACAAAAGAAACTGTGAGAACAGTACGCTAAGTTAAAACTTTATTTTAACATTATGAGATTCAGTAGAGACTATTTAGTAATTACTGTTTAATAATTGATATTTCTGTTTTGTTATAAAATATAATTATTTTGTTTTTATTTCTAACACTTTAAGTCCTGGATGTAGCTGAGCCTTGATTTTTTTATCATTGATTACATTGTTCTTATTTCCCTTTACTTGTCTTAAATTTAGTGAGTGTAACTAATTTGGTATGTCTCTAGGTACCTCTTTAAGAAAAATAAAAATTTAGGTCTCATCAGAAGTTCTAGCAACAGAGTTGATCACAGGTTTTGGTTGAAGCCATATGTAACTCTGAGCTGTGTACTGATTTATTTGGACTATATTTTGTCCCTTCAAAATCCAACTCATTCAGGAAAAGCCCTCACAATGGTAAAGTGAAGACTTCAACGTTGGCTCTCTGTGAAACTTTCTAAGGATCTTCAAAGAGCAAAGGGGAAGACCCGCCTACCCTACACTGTGAGACGCTGGCACACTGTCAACAACGGACAGGAACTTTGGGCAATCAACCACGGTGACTAAAATATTCCAAATTTCAAACAGACCTCTAACAAATAAATAAAATACAATTCACTTGAAGTAATACGGGGGCACAATTATGTATCTGAGGGCATCAATATATGAACATTTTAAGTTGCAATGGAATATTTTCTTTTTTTCTCATAACTATACATGAAACATTAGATTTTCATCATTCAATTTCTAGCCATAGTCCCCATTGTGTAAAACTGTATGCCCTATTCAAAAAAACCTTTCTAATAACTCAAATTTTAGGACCTCACTGTTTGAAAACTTCTTGCCAGGAGACCTGCGTCTGATAATACCATTTGCTTTTGCTTCGGATGAGGTAAATTTTCCTTTAACAGCCACCTGTCACAGGAAGATGAATGCTTTTGTATTTACGCCTTAGACTATTAATTGATCAGCTACTTTTTAAAATGAGGCAGTTCACTGAAAGTGGGTTTGCAAGGGATGAATGTGGAGAGGTTAGAGCTGGAAGCAGGTTGCTTAAGCTGGGAGAAGCTAGTGCAGCCTAGGGCTGACAGTTCATAGAGTCTCTTCCAACTTGCGAAGATGCCTAAAGAAGGAAATTGGCTAGCTTTCTATTGTATTTACAGTAGCAACCGAAAAAAGTGCAGCTAACCCACACGTACTTCTTCTGCCCAAGTTCATATTAACTTTTGTATAAACATGGAAAAGATTCATAAGAATGCTAAGTGATCTTCAGAGATAGGATACTGAAGCTTTAAAAGTAATGTACATGGGAAGCTTTGTTAATGTAACCAAGAAGTTACGTGGTAAGTTTCTTTTCTTCTGACAGTTAACTGAATTTTTCTCTTATCATGTCTCCTCTTGTTCCTGTGTATGTGTGTGTGTGTGTGTGTGTGTGTGTGTGTGTGTGGTGCATGCAGCTACATAACCCCTAAATGAAATGCTCTTTCAGATGATTGCAAAAATGAGATTGATTTACTGTGGCATTTTAAAGTGAAAATCATGCTCAATATTTTCAAATTGTACTTTTTTATCCAATATTTTTTCTATTCTTCTTATTTATTTAATAACATTTTATTGACAGTGTCAAACCATGGAGATTGTTCTACTTAAAATAAACATGTTAGCCTGACATGGTGGTGCACTCCTGTAATACCATATAAATATTCCAACTCAAATTTTAAGCACTTTTGCTATTTTGATTTGCCTTTTCTTTTTTTTTATTTTAAAGATAAAAGGAGGGAAACATTAACAGACATACAACATTTTACAACATATCACAAGACCAATACAGACAATACAGAGTTACAAACAAAGTGGTAGGACATTAACAATGGTGGTTGTATTACATATTGATATCTTCAAAGTGGCTTCTCATGAAAACAGATGTAGACATGCAATACTGGTCA
>NW_004955412.1:4626168-4663021 GCF_000276665.1 Chinchilla lanigera
TTAAAGTAAAACCTTTCAGTTTTTGTCCATTGAGAATGATGTTAGCTGTTGGACTGTCATAGATGGCTTTGATCAGGTTAAGGTAGAGGCCATCTATTTTGATTTGCCTTTTCATTCCAGGAAAATGGATGGAACTTGATACCATTTTTTAAGTGAAGTAAGCCAGAAAGTTAAGTATCATATTTTCTTCTATATGAGAAACTAAAAATGTAAATAAATGAATAAAATAGAGATGATGGGAAGTAGAAGGTAGAATGTTAGAGATGGTGAAAGGGGTGGGAGGGCAGCGAGGGCCAGGAAGGTAAAGGGATTGAAAGTGATCAAGATATTATATGCATGTAACAATTTCCCCAAAGTTAATATCGCTATTCTGAATTACACTAACAAACAAGTGCACTAACAAAAAAGTTTTAAAATGTGTACAAAAGGACACCTTGTGTAGTCATATGAAACATGAAATTTTAAGAACTGCTATCTCAAAAACCTTTATCTGCTTGAAGGAAATGACTCTACCTTATTTATCTTTATAGGATAAAGCCCTACACACATACAAACACACACACACACACACACACACACACACACACACACACACGATTCATTGTTGCAAATAAAACCTTACTGCTCCTAAAGCAAGATCTCTAGTAGGCAAAGGAGGCCAAGAATACATCGAAGGGCTGCAGTGATAACTTCAGAAGAAAGACATTGCTTAAGTTTATATCTAACTAATGTGACTACCACTAAGCTAACTGCCATTTCTAGCTTCCTGCTTTCCTCTTTGGGCCTCCCAACATTGAAAGTAAGCAACCATGGGGAGCAAGTGGGTGGAGGGGATTGATGATATATCGTGTGCCCCAATCTTTTTCAGCCAGTGGAAGTCTTCATTTTTTAAAAAATAAGGGTTTACTTTAATGGTTATTTTATCAAGTACTTGGATTAGAACTTGAATCTCATTTTATTTTGCTCTGCTTTTATGCTGGTCACTGTTAGAAGGCACTCTAGTTTCACTCTGCTTCCAGACCCACTAAACCATGCTCTGAAACATTTCAAAGCAAAATGCATATTACAGAAATCCTTTTGCCATTCATTTTCTATTTGAAATCACTCCATTCAGTTTTGTACAAAGTAGTGATACAAGACAGAGAAAATTCCAGAATTGGTAAATTCTTTATTAAACTTTATTCTGACTTTTGTGTTTATTTTGTATCCTAACTCTAAAGAACAGAAAGTAGAAGCTCACATGACATTTACTGATGAATAAGTTAAAGACCTTAATGAATGAAACAGAAATGCCAAATTCTATCATTTTGTTTTTCTGAGACAGGGTCTCACTGTGTAGTTCAGACTAGCCTTGAACTCACTATGTAGCCCAGGCTGGCCTTGAACTCATGGTGATCTTCCTGCCTCAGCCTCCTAAGTGCTGAGATTACGGGCACATACTATCAAGCCTAGAAAATTCACTACTTTAACCCATAATTTCCCAGCTGCTGTGTCAACTGAAAATCCACTTATATTTGGAATGCTACCAGATCAGTACATAACATTTTGAGGTCAAATTTGTGAAATCATAAGGAACATACATTGGTTTGTTCCTAACATAGAATCCCTGAAATCCTTTGAACTTCCTAGGCAATAGGGCTGCTAGGAGCATCTTTTATTCTAATATTTGCTCTTTGACCCAGGTTCCTAACACAGAGCTCCAAAATACTTTGGCATTTTGTGGGTGACAAAAGCATCTTTTGTTCGAATGAGGGGACTTCTGGTGGCTTCTGGATGAAGGATGGAGAAAGACCAAATTACGCTTAGAAACTCAGAACTCAGCCCCAACCCTTGCCCACCGGAGAGGGGAGAGGGACTGAAGACTGAGTTAGAAATCAGACCATGCCCGCCAATTTCTGAAGGCCAAGTTTCAGAGAGCTTCTGGGTTGGTGAACCCATCTCCCTGCTGGAAAGGGAGCCTCACCCAACTCAGTAGGGACAGAAGCTCTGACATTTGAGACCCTTCCGAACCTCACTCTCTCTTCATCCGGCCTTTCATTTATACCCCTTATCATATCCTTTATAATAGGCTGATAAGCATGTGTTTCCAAGCGTCCTATGAGATGTTCTAGAAAATGCTTAAGTCGAAGGAGAAGGTTGTGAAAACCTGCGATTTGTACCCAAATAAAACAGGAGCTGTGGGTAACCTGGGGATCCATCACTTGGGATTGGCACCTGAAATGGGGTATTCTAATGGGACTGAAGTTTTTTTTTTTTTTGTCTTTTTGAGACAAGGTTTCACTATGCAGTTCAGGCTGGTCTTCAGCTCACTTTGCAGCCCAGGCTGGTCTGGAACTTGCAATGATCCTCGTTCTTCAGCCTGCCGAGTGTTGAGATTGCAGGTGTGTGCCACCACACCTGGCTTGGGACTAAACTTTTAACCAGCAGGGTCTGTGTTAATTCCAGGTAGATAGTAACAGAATTAAATGGGATTTCAGGACACCCAGTTGGTGTCTGCAGTGAACTGGAGAATGATATTGTGCGAGGAATCCCGGCCCTAATAGGGCAGCAGATACGGAGTGTTGAGATGGTATCAGCGTAAAGGAAAAACAGCTTTCCCCCCTCATAACCTACAAATTGGCACACGGCTCCTACCCTCACACTTACCCCTCTGTGACCTCCAATGAGCCACAGATGTCCTTGTGTCTCATGCTCTCTATTTGTGACGTAAAGCGATGGAGACCATCTGCTTCTGAGCATGGTTTCCATTGCTTCCTCTCTGAGAGGTTGATGAAAGGAACGGAAAATATATGTATATTCAGACACTAGAGCTGTGCTACACTGATGGGATTACAGCAGCCTCAGCACCAGTCCTTGGGCCTCAGACAAAGAACACATGAGCTGGATGACTTTCAGAGGCTTCTGCAGCTCTAACATCCTGTGACTCTGACCATGTTTTTATTTCAAATAGGCACAAACACTCTACTGAGAGACCAAATGTGCACACTGTCCATGCACAACACACACAGAAGGAGAGACACACGTTTATAAGCATAAGATAGTTCAAGTACATATCTGGGTGTGGGTATCAATTTAGACACTGAATTTTGATGTTTGAGTGTGATGAAAATAACAATGTATTTGGTGTGCAGAAATGAGTAAAATAAATCAGAGCTAACAATGCATTTTAACAGGAATGTTTGGAATGAGACTTATTTATTACAATATTAATTTATATGTCTTTTAGAGTACAGGTTCTTCTTGTGCCATCCATGAAGTTCATATAGAATAAACACACTGATTCAGAGAAGAGATTTTCAAATGAAGACAGAGAACCTTATCAATTTTAAATACATATTTGAACATGATTTTCAAGTAATTACTTTTTTACATTTTCAGATAAATGCAGAGCCATATCAATTTGAAATACATATTTTGAACATGATTTTGAATTAATTTTTACATATTCACACAAATAGAGAAGCTTACCAATTTGAAATACATATTTCAAACATGATTTTTAATAATTTGTACATTTAGCATGCACACTGTTAAAATATTCAGTTAAAATTATTTAAAAATTTTTATTTAGTAAATAAGATAAACTTCCATATTTCTTTCTGAAGAGTTTATCCTAAGGGTAGTGTGAAGCTATTTGCTTATTATTTTAAGCCATTAAATATAGGCTTTCCTGAATATAACTGAGAATTAAAGTGCAAATTAATATTTTTGAGTTGCAATGTCAAATTCACTTTTAGGAAAGTGTAATGAAAAACATGATTTGTTTTTCAGAACCAGTGTTTTAATAAAGGGAGTGGGTAGCAATAAAATTGAAAGAAAGACAAAGGAAAATGTTTGCAGGTTACACAGAATTGCTTTCTGAATAGTTAAAACTTACTGCAAAGGATATAAAACATAAAAACTCTGGTAAAGATGCATGAGGTTTGAAAGTGCCAGAAATTATCAACAGTCTAAGATTTTCTAGTGTTACAAACTATTACTATCCAATTTTATAATGGAATGAATAAAACTAGAGTGAAATTATTTGAGAGAAGTTTTGTAAGTACCTTAAATCACGTCAGACTATTGTGTGATGTGTAAGAAATAGAGAGGAAGTACATGTCGCCAGCATTTTCCAGTAACCAAATGGAGCCATTCATGTACAAGTTATATAACGTTAAACAAATACAACCACTAAGAATTTATAGATGAAAGTAAATAAAAATCTGTTAAGTTACATTGAACCACTACTGTCCAGATTTCAGTGTAAGGATAAGACATAGAGTCAAAAAGGAAGTAAAATTAAACATGTATATAATTATGCACATAATACATATAAATTCAGAGAGGTTAGTTAATTCCCACCAGTTCAGTAGAAGTGTCAGCTCACAGCTCATAACTCCTCTTTTAAAAATTGAAGCTCTCACACTCTTTTCCTTATATTTTGGCCCAAGTGGTAATTTTTGTTCTCGTTTGTAATGCAGTTGGCTACATCATTCTCTACCTTGTATAAATGCTTGTATGAATGCAGGGTTAAGAGCAGACATTTACTCTCCCTAAATAATGTCCCCAAAGAAAAACCACTTCAGTATAGACGATTTAGGATAACAACATGTTAAAGAAATAGCTCTATGTGATACACGTAATTTACTTCTATGCACAAAGTTTTTAAACATATAAAATGACGTTAACTATGAATGTAAGTTCAGTGTTTTCATTCTTGAAAGAAACATTTTGTAGCTACATAGCAAAAGTAAAATAAACCATCAGATGAGAATCTGATGAATTCTGCTAGTTTAGACACTACTTCAGGTGACTCAGGAGCAATAGTAATCTTTTCCTGTCCCTGGATTACCTCTACTTAGGCCAGTGACCTCACTCACAATATACATCTAGGGCTGGGCATGTGGCTCAGTGGCAGAGCACTTGCTTACAATACACAAGGCCCTGGGTTTGATCCCCAGCTCTGGAAAAAAAAGCAGAACCACTCAGAAGGCACTCTATTAACTGCCCTATCAACAGAGAAGATTGCTTATATATAAATATTAGCTATAAAATCTTTTCCTTTCATAAAACTTACTACAGGCCTCTTAGACACAAACATACTTCTCTATTTGGAAGGTAAAAAATGTGAAACGTCACTGGGGTGTGCAAACAGCAAGCTTTTCCAAGAACCGTCACCTTTTCCAAACAAAGCTCTTCACCGATCTCGCACTGCGGAGTGCAGGTCTACATGTAACCGCAACCTCTCAGGTTCTTCAGGAGAGTGACGGGTCAAAAGGTCCACGGAGGACTTGGGATTCTATCCTTGGGCAGGTTGCACATGAAATGCTGCCTCTCATGTGTCAGCCTACTTGTGCCATATCAGAATTCTAAATTCTTTATGTACAGATTTTCCGGAATTTTCAATACATAGCTATGTTCATAAGTTTAGTACATTTTGGTTGTTAAAAATCATATACCTGGTGACTCAAGATTTATTAATTTATTAATGCTATATACTCATGTGGTAGAAAATTATATTGTAACTATTAATGATTTTTAGCTTGCATTTACTAATTACTGAGGATAAAACATATTTGTACAAGGTTTTCTAATCCATGAAGTGATTTATAGGCATTATTTCATGTAAATGTAAACCTCTTTCCTGAAGTATCATTTCTGTGTGTTAGATGCAGGCTGACGTTAGAAAATTTAAATCAGATTAATAAGACCACAATGTGTTACTTTTCCAAGTCTAACACATGTTTAAAATGATGAGTGATGTACTGCTGTTTGTTTTACTAAGGTATTTATTTGGGTGCTGTTAGCAAGAATCTAAAATTAGTGCAGAGCCTATCTCTATCAGGTGAACGCAAGAATGTATGCATATTCTGGTTTGCTGGTTACCTCCATTCTTACCTATGTACCATAACCTATTATCAAGTAGGTCATTATTGCCTTTACTTTTTAGAAATTATTAATGGTAATTATCCTGTCTTGAATTAACACAACACATGAAAACTTGGAGATCTGATCAGGCAAGGGTTATTACTGACCTATTAAAATAAGAATTGATATTAACACAGAGAAAAAGAAGAAGAAGGAATGGAACTCTATGAATGAAAAAGCAAACACACATCTTGTATTTCACTGAATCACAGTGATGTGTCCCCACCTCAGCCTGAGGTAGCAAGGGAAGGATTTTACACACCTGTGTGTGACTCCACTTGACTAACGCAGTTAAGGTGACATTCACTGTATTTTTTGATCACCCAGTGTACTTCTTTTTACAATTTAATAGGTGTGCAGGGGACTAGATTTCTAAAAGTGAAATTTGGTCAGTCCAAATTGCCTCATGTAGAAATTATTTCAAATGCAGGAATTGAAAAAATTGTGGCTTCTAAGGTTGATGCTTCTATTGAATAATATCTGATTTTTTTCACTTTTAACAGTCCGTCCTTAATCTCCTGTTTGGAATGAATTTACATTGATGAGTAATTTTGATGCTATTGAATTTCTCATGACCTGAGGTATTAAAATTATTTAAATATTGTTTGTACTCTGAATCATGAATCTAGTCAAGGAAAAGGCACTCAGGTTGGGCAAAACAGTGCAGTGCTTGTCAGGCCGGGTACTGCTCTGTACTTACACCAATTTGATCTGTGTAACAATCCTATGACAGAGGTACTGATATACCCTTTTTACAGGTAAGACAACTAAAGCTGAGTGATGAGTTCAGTTACAAGGTCACATAGCAAGTGAAGCCTGGAATCAGATTGGACAGTCTGGCTCCGGAGTTTGTGCTCCCCAGGGCTGTGCAGCTCTGCTTTTCTTATACTGCACTGTAACGGTAGGCAAGGGATATTCGGGCATGGCAACCGTTTGCTTCTTCAAGGAGTACTTTAGTGTTTAGGCGCGATGACTTCCAAGCTGCTCACCAACAACTGATCATGCATCTCTCTGCACTCTAGAGTTACTCCACTTGTTTCACTTCGATGGGATTTGCCCTCATCTACCCAATGTGAAGTATAACAACCTGCCATTTACATGAAACACTGCTGTCAAAAAGTAGATATTCAGAGCTAGGTCTTTATGCATTAGAGCTCGACACTTTAGTTTAGTATCGTGATGCCATACTGTGGATGTGGTGACAGCGAGGAGCAGGGGGGAAAGCCTACCTTCACATTCATGGACACCATCTCTCTCTACTCATCACCTAGCTGCACATTAGAAAAACTCCCCCAGTGATTAAAACATTTGCAAAAGCATAGTTTTACAGGGTAAGTTTGAAGTTTTCTGACATTACTTCAATTATTTAAACACGAATGTGGGTCACGTTTAATTTAAAAACTAAAAACAGTACTAACCAGGAAGCAATACCTTTTTAATGTTGTGGGAGTATTTTCATGGCCAAGCGATGATATAAAACTTTCTGGTTTCTCCAATTTACTCCAAATCTATTTGATTTTAAAGAAACAAGTATGTTTACAGTTTAAACAATTGGTAAACAGTGGCGTCCTATCACCTGGAACTTAGAGTAAGAAATCTACTCTTTTTGTCTTCAAAGACCCAACTCTAGGCACTTATTTGTTAAAAGGGCGTATTTGGAAATTTCCAGACTGTACTAAATTATAAGCCTATAAATATTCTGAAATACTGTTATTTGCAATCAAGTTACATTCTTTCTCTTCAATGTTAAGTGCACTAAATCATACTGCATACCATGTACACACAAATTAAAGTGTTGTGTTTAATTTAAAGTAAGTAGGAAAGAATAATGTACTGTTGATTGTATATACCTCGTATGTAACTATATAGTAGTGAGGCTTTAGGTGCTCTAATTCATTAATAAGAGAAATGTAGAAAATAGGTAAACATTTATCACATTCATGTATTGTGTGTGTGCATGCATTCATGTTACTGAGGTTGAACCTAGCGTCTTCTTGTAGAACTACATCCCCAGCCCTTTTTTCAGCTTTTAAAACTTTGAGATAGAGCCTTGTTAAATTGCTAAGTTGCCCAGGCTGAGGTAGAATTTGCCCTCCTTGCTCCCGCCTCAGCCTCCCTCAGGGCTGGGACTGGCGAAGCATGCCACCACACCCGCCTCCCGTCCCTGCTTTCAGGAAGCATGTGATTTGAAGATGATTCATTTCAAAATTTTCAGCCAATTTAATGTAGGATGCCTACTAACCTGGGCAGACTGACCCAGGTTTCTTATGTGAATCAAACAGTATTTCCTCTGAAATCTACTTTTCATTTAAAAACAGAGGTGGAATTCTTCACAGTAGACTGAGAATAAACACCTAGTGACGTTCGGTTCCCACTGTTACCTACTTGTGCCATATCTGCATTGTCACCGGGTCCCTTCTACCGTGCAAGGCTGTACCTCAGCAGAACCCTTCCACTTCCAGCATCCTCTCAAACGAGAGCTGCGGGGGCGGGTAAAGTGACGCTCAAGAAGGAGGTGAATGGGGCCAAGAAGCTTTCAAAGTTTAAGTTTTGGAAATGTACTTAGTGATCTACTATTTACCCGAGACAATAGTAGCAAAGAGAAGCGAAAGAGGGCACAGATCATGAGGAAGAAACGGCGATTCCCTGCATCTCCTGCTAGCTGTACTACTAGTTTCACTAACAAGAGTGGATTTCTTTGAATGTTTAATCAACTTCAGCATAAAAGCTGAGAACCTGCATGTAAATAGTGAAATTGCTTTCAGGGGAGTATAAATCCTTACATGAAAACAAGCATGGATGGTAGTGTTAGGATTCCATGATCACCCAGGTTTTAGTTTTGTATCTGTCAGCAGCCTCTGCAGAAAAACAGGTAAGCATATGCAGATGAAAGGATAGTCCCAACTTCAAGACAGAAAACCCTACCTGAATTCCCAAAGCCCACTGAAGTCTATGCTCACTGAAATACAGTGAGCTTTGTGTTAGTCTTTTTGGCACCTGACGCTTCAGGTGATTTGAAGGGAGGGGTGTTGCGCTAAGGGGAATTTGAGCTGTTACAGCAGAAATGCTTGATGTCAGTGTTCAGCTTCTGACTTTCTCCACTGGTCTTTGAGAACCACAGCAAGGCACATTTGGACAGCAGGGTTTTCTTACAGAAAAACAGTTTTCTAATTCTCAAAAGTATCTTCAGCAAGTGAACTCCATCAGAGAGAGCTACCAGGAATACATGACAAGAACTCAATCTCCAAATGACAGGAACGGAAGGTAGGAAGTTACGGTGCAAAAGAAGAGGTAGGGGAAGGGGGTCAGAGTCCCACACTTTGGGACTAAATTTTGAAAGGGGTGAGATGCGCAGTGGAACCTCTAGACCAAGGTGGGTGTTTAAGAAATCTGAGCCCTTTCTGGGGCTGTAGCACACACAACCTCTTAGAGGAGCGTAGATTCGGCCCAGTGCCAGCTGGGTGCGGGGCTAATGGGAGCCATGGTCCTCCGACAGGACAAGGTGACCCCAGAACAGAAGCCAGAATAGAAGCCAGACGAGAAAACATCATCTAAGAGGAATTTGTTGCATCAGCAAGGACTGGAAAGTATCAAGTAAGAAAAGGCACAGTACCCTGCAGGGCTGGAGCAGGAAGAACAGGTGAATTCACAGGCTGTGGACTGAGGTGTGACGACGGCCCTGAGGTCATGGCGAGGCATGGCAAGCAACTGGCGTGCCCAGTGCCGACTACGCCAATACGAGTCTATCCTCAGGACCAATTCCTCGCATGAATTTGGACAGCATATTTAAATACACCCTCCCGTCCCACCCCTACTGCCTATGCACGGTATAGTAAAAGTCTTCCTTTGCTAGCTGGTGTCTGGTTAATGGAAGCAGAAAGGAAGACTGACCCTTGATAAAAACTGATGAAGTAACAAGACATAATGCTCCAGTGTTTCTCATATTCAAAGAGACGCTCATAGTCTTACTGTCAAATTTGTTTTCCAAGCTGTCACTCCCCATTCTCCCTTCTTAGCTCCTCGCGACGTTTAGAGAGCTCACGCAGTCCAGATCCTTCGCTGAGTACTAGGAGCTTTGTTTATCTTGCCCATCCCATTCTGTAACTCTGTTGAACTATGACATCTGGAGAAGGGCATATACAAAAGGTATTTACTTTGCTTTACATCAGTATTACTGTGTCTCTTTCCTTTGCATTTGCTGGACCTGGAGCTGGTCTGGTCCTGCTTGTGTGCACAGGGCTGTATTACGAGGCTGGAGGAGCATGCCCAGGCGGGGAACTTGCTGAACGACTAGAAATTGTCTGGAGAGATGATTCTCCGACTTAGTAAAACCAGAGCCTCTTAGTATTTATTGTCTTTCTTCAAAATTTGCGATTTCGAAACAGAAGCAGAATAATTAGACATCTGGTGCTGTGTTTGGTCATTTATAGGGCGTATTTCTTCCACTTTCATAATTCTGCCAATGCGCCTAAGTTATCATGAAATCCATCTGGAAAATTAGGAGGTCATGATCACCTCTAGCTCCTAATGCTTATGGTCACTATTTTCACCAAAACACTGCAACTTGCTCAGAGCTGTTCAGTGCCTCCGGATTAACCCTTATTCCATACTGGAGGAGCAGCGTTTCCAAATATATTTATGTAAGTTGTGCTGCTATCTTGTTTATGGCCAAATCAAGCCTTCTTTCCTTAATATGGCATGCAAAGCCAAGGGCATCTGGATCCTGGCTTCTCCTTCCACCTCATCATCCGCCCACACCCCACACTGGCTGCCATCACCATATGCGTCTCGTTGCCTCTTTTTCCATGTGCATATTGTTACCTCTTTTGTGTGTCTGCTGTCAACTAGTTTGTAATGCTCTTTCCTTTTCTTGCCTCTGGTATCTGCTGACCCTGTTTGCTTAGCTAATGCTTCAATAACTTTAGGATTAAGTGTTAGAACTGACTTTTTTCGAAATGCCTTTGGCCAATCTTAAATTTAAGCTGGGTGCTACCCTTAGGTCCTCTAATAGTTCCCTATAAGTCCTCCATCGTAGCACTCACAGTACAGTGGAGCTATCTGTTTATCTGTCTTTATTTCCCATTCAACTATAAACTCAGGGAAGAGGAAACTCTAACAGGTTCACTAGTTCTCCTAGCTATCTCCAAAATTTCACAGGGTGACTGGCACACAACACAGGAAATAGCACAGGGCGGGTTGCTAAAAAATAAATTAATACTTTTCAACTCACCCCCCTACTCCAAAACCCACTGTTTTTTGTTTTCGTGCTTTAGGGCACATTTTTCTTTTATTAACTGAGAACTGGCTGTGATATGGTGATGTAAAATGTTTAGAAAGTTTGTAATTTTAGAGTTGATTTATTTGATCTGAAGACAAACCAGAATACGGTACTTTGACCCTACTTTCAGAGTTAAAAGGGACAACCTGGTTCTAGTCTGTTTTTTTCTTTCTTTTTAAAAGTGAAGATAATAACATCAAGACACAATTAGTTGAAAACAAAATAGAGGTTGCAGCTTAATTATATTTTTCTAAACCATGTAGCCTCAAATTAGAATTCTTTCTGGTAAAAAGCATAAAGAAAGCAAGCTTTTTGGTATTTTATGTTTTAGATAGTAAATTATCATTTTTCTAACATGTAGCATGTTGATATCATGGATAGTAAGGTTTCGTATGATCCTATCATGACTCTTGTTGAATAATCAAGGAAAAATATTTATTACTATTTAAGAAGGCTCCCCATTTAAATCTTATAAGTTGTAGCTACTTCTCCAAAGATACAGACAACTTTTGCTTCATCTGTTTTATTCTAAATATCAATAAAAAAGCATTTTTTGAAATTTATTAATAAAAACTTTGCCCTGCTATTTCCTGTGAGTATGAACATTTCATAAAATTAAAATACATATAATGCTAAAGTAAAGGTAATTTGTTGGTTAAAGTGAGTTAAATGCTTCCATATGGAAATCTCTTTCTATCCTTAGGTATATGAAATACTAAGCTTAGCATCTGGAGTAAATTCCGGGCAGGATGTTTAATCTAGAAAATAAGCAGCATCTCTGCTCTGACAAAAAAACATGATGCATTAGTACTAACACTCCACATACTATTTTGGTCTTTCTTATGGGTTTTTAAGTCCTTAGAAGAATAAAATGTTATATAAAATACTCTGACTTCAAATATTTGCTTCAGAGCCCAGTTTAGGAAAGCTATAATAGAATTCCATTGATTATTTTGAAATTATTGAAAAAAATCTTATGCATACAACTTAAAGCTACATTAAAAAAAAAGTAACAAATCAGTGTGGATATAACTGTTCCACTGCTCAGCCATTCTATGTCTTAAATAATAAAACATGAAACTAAAGCAACTATATCTTCATAGGAACAAACACTTTGGTGCCTACTTTTAAATGTAAGCTTTTCTAGAAGAGGAGGGTAACAAATGTATTTCCAATGGCAAAAACTTTAAAATATTACCTGCTTTCTAAAATAGTTAATAACAAAAATCATACAGAAGTAAACATCATAGCCTAAGAAATGTTAAGCTTTATGTATAACTGCCAAAAGAAAAACATATTTAAGTGGGTTTCCCTTGGGCTAATTTGGATTTGGTAACTTGACTATATCTGGAATTCATATATTAAGAGCAATTTCAAAAGATAATAAAGACAAGTGATAGCGTATGTCCTGAAAACTGTTTACAATGCTCTTTAAATATTTTACTCAAATCTGCCTAAATACGGCGCATGACACTGACGTCACACTGTAGCTAGCAAGGCCGCACATTTTCTTTAAAGTAACGGGGGCAGTACGCTGACTAGTTGCCCAAGTCACATTTCTCTGCAAGTGCTCTGTCAGTGAATGCCTCCAACCAGCTTAACAGTAATGCTCTCCCCATTTTTCCATGGGCGGTATGAAAGCAAACAAACCTGCGTCTAACAATAAGGTCAGCATGACATAAAGCAACAAAAGCCAGTAAACTGGAAATGAGCTTGACATTCTGGGGCTAATCCAGCCACCCCGCAAGAGTTTTCCAAGCCCCACAGCTGCGCAGGGCTCGGACAAGCCCGGGCGCAGCCTCCAGGCATGTGCCTAGAGCTCTGCCTTGGAACGTGCTCCGCTCCGAGGAGGCAACAGATCCCTTCATGTTTTTCTTCCCTTAGCAGCGACCCGGCAGTTGCAGCCATAAACTGCTGCTATTTCACTTATCACCAGTGTTCCTCAAATCCTTAAATCTTCTCCAGTTAGAGGGAGGATAAATTATTAAAGGAAACTATTCTTTGCTTATCGTTTTCAATTCTTCAGGCCACACTGACTCAGACTTGACTCTGGAGGTACAGTTTTTATTAGCCCAGCTAACTGGTGGTCTGTAGGGCCATTTCTTGAGTTTGAAGAGGGTGTAACACAATTTGAATTCGGTTATCTAGACCAGCTCAACTTGGATTTATATTAGAGCATCCTGACCAAAGCAGGTTGGACTGTATTCAATAATACAAAATGAACAGTCAGTTGCTTTACCTTCTTTACTCAATTTTGAATTTTAGGACACAGAGCATGGAATAATGTTGATTAAATAGATGGCAGATGCTAGGTACAGAGCGAGTGTCCAGAACCACGATTCATGACTTAGTCTAGCGGCTGTAAACAATTCAGGACTTGGCAAACTTTTTTAGAATATATGGCTATGTACTTCCTTTAAATTTCAGTGACGTGGAAATGTCCTATATCCACTGCTACTTAGAAGGCACACTGTGGGGAAAGAAAGTTATGTCTTCCTTGAGTGTCCTCTTGTCCATTTTGCTTTATCCGTCCTGGCATAGTTTTTTGAATAACTGACTACAAAAATGAGATATCTTTAGATTTTTTTTTTTTCTTCTTTTTTTTTGGTTTTTCTCCGGTACCAGGAACCGAACTCACGACCTTGCACTTGCCAGGCAGGCGCTTTTGCCGCTGAGCTAAATCCCCAGCCCCAAGATATCTTTAGATTTAAAGAATATATTTTTTCAGTTTTGAGTGGTTCTTATATAGAGGGCTATGGAGTTTAAGAGACATTTAAAAGGTTTAATATCCTGTCCTGAAATCTGATATGTAAAGGGCCTATATTTATAGGTCACAGAAATTATTCAGGTATTCACAGCAAAAACTAAAAATTAATAGCCACTCTACTACAGACATCAGATCAAAGTAGACATGAAGATTTCTTTCATCACAACATTCATCAGGATAGAAATGTTATTTTTGGCTGATAAATTCATGATTTTTAACCCTATTGTTGCACTTTGTACAGTTTCTACCATAGTAAAAATAATTTGAGCATGTAGTTAATAGATTTCTGGAAGAGTATGCTCTAGTCAAGATATGTATATTTTAAAGAGATACTTGAAAATGTCAATATCAATAATTATTCTTAGATATTTATAATAGAAGTGTGATAGGCTCATCAGATTTCTGAGGAAACAGGCCCCAAACTCAATCTTTTCAAGGGAAGAAATTAATTGAATCTACCCAGCGTTAAGTCTAAATCAAATCAGCCAAATATATGACCATGCATAGTAAGAGAAGTAAAGGAACTGACTCTCTGGATATCTGGTTTCAGTACAGAGTACAGATGATTAGTTTGATAAAATCATAGCCAGAACCATGAGTTAATGAAAGTACAATCATCACGATTACTGTTTCCGAACACCTGTATGCTTGTTTTGTTTCCATTTCTATTAATCACAAAACAGATAGGAAAGGTTTAAGGAGAGAGACTGCATAGCTTACTCCCACTCATCCAGCCCGAAAGGGGCAGAAGCAGGCACAGACCTAGGTCAGCTCCTTCTCCGAGGCCATCGTTCAGTACCTGAAAGTAGCTGTGGTTAATCTGGGAGTTGCAGGTTCACATGCAAGGGTTACTTACAAGGCATGGTTTTGGTGGAAAACATATTACCTATCATATTTGCCTATCATCTGTATAGTAATACATTATTTTAGTGTTAAAAGTGAAAAAAATAATAGCATAGTATTACCTAAGTAAAAAGAGCCACATCTTTCCACATTAAAAAATGTCATGTTAAACAGTAAAAAAAAAAAAAAATCAGAGGTGTAATTGCTTCTGACTCAAATAGCTTTTCAATTTTTGAATAAAACTGTTTTCATTTACTCAAGAATCTATTTCAGTAATCTTCAAGTATTCTTGACATATAACTTATCTTCTTATGATTTAATTTTACTTTAGACCTACCAAAGAGAACATGACCTGAAAAGTGAAGATAAAGACTGCATGACTACACAGCAATAAAGACATTAGTGGCAGGAATTTGTACAGTAACAGGTTTAGCGAGCAGACCTCTCCCACTTGGCAGTGTCATGTTCGTTTTGGAATTTATTGTTTCCTTATCTAATCTTGGCCTTAAGTATTAAATCCTGTTGCTGAGACATCTACACTGTGGACCAACATCAAAAGAAGTATCAAACATTCTTGTGAAGCTGTCCAACGACAGCTACACCCAACCCTGTGCCAATACACTGTATTCCCTGATAGTTAAGTAAAATCAGAAACAATTAAAGTTATTTTGGAGATTGAATTGTGATGGTGGGAAAGGATGTGTATTATCAAATTATTGTTTCTATTCAAAAACAACAAGAATCGGCTACTGATCACATCTGAACGGTTCCCTGGGTTTACCACCTGTGTTTAAAAGGATGATGATGTAGGTTTGTTTTTGATTTTTGGACACACTTAATATTCTTGTAGTTATGTCAAACACTTTCACAGAAGTAAATGTCCCTTAATTATTGTGCATAGGATATATTAAAAATACTGTTATTAAGAGGACATTTGTGGGAAAAATAATTAAATGCTTTTTCAGTAAATGTACAAACTGATTTAGTGCAATTAAATTACTGACCCCTGACTATATTTAGAAATTATTTAATATTAATTTTAAAGTAGTGTTTTTGTGCTACACTTGTCTTATTAAAACTCTATGTAAATAGTCCCTTACAGCTATCAAATCTCACGAATGAAAATTTATATACTCAACAAATGTTTGATTGCCCACTATTTGTCAGGCACTGTGATTTATACCTAATACTAGATTCTAACTCTTTTGAGTTACAGTATTTCTTCAGCTCCAAATTCTCATGAAGCTTATGAGTATGTTTTCTATGTTAATATCAGGTGTTCAATAGATATTTGAATGAAATTAGAAATGAGGAAAATTTTACATTGAGGCTTGCAGTACACAACCGTCCAATGCTACTTAAATATAAGAAACAGTTGTATCTGTGGAATTTTTTATGGGGAAGGAAATAATATTGTGTGCATGCAGTTCTCAAGCACACAAGAAATAAAAGTATTGTCCTTAGTACACAGCAAATGAACTCCCACATCACAGTCAATAAAAAGTGAGCTCTCACAAAGTAGGAAAAAGGGTGCAAAATTCTAAGGTGCTGAAGGAAACGGAGATGCAGATCAGGTCAGGGGGAAGGAGACACGGGAAAAGCGGAACGTCATGAGCACAGACACACTCAGCAACGAGACCAGAGCAGGACAGAGACTGTGGAAACAGGAAACAGAATGTGTCGTTCAACTCTGTCAACAAAACACCACTGTCCCATCGCAAAGAGATTCTCAGACCTGTGCAAGAGTGAGATTTCTACAGATACATGATTCTGTAGGTCAGAGGTGTACAAAATGGCAGGTGAACCTAGGAGAAAGAAAATCATCTTCAAGACTGGAGAAGAGTACAGAAATGTTATCTGGCTGAGTCTTGAAAGTTTATAAGTGCATGGGATTTATAAGTGCATGGTACCAACAGAGGAAATTCTGGAAGAAAGATTAACGTTCCAAGATTGTCATGGCTGGAACATAATACGAATACATGCAGCTGACTGGCTGAAATAGGATTGCTAAGGATGGAGTCCAAGTAATTTTTTAAGGTGATGGTATTTTTTTAAAACCCCACTTGGAAATTCCAGGATGCAGCTTGGAGTGATAGGTGACTGAAAACCCGTGAAAATTTTTCAATGAGGACGTGACAATGACATTCTTTTTTGGAAGGTAACGGTGGCCTGAACAGTGAAGAGAGAAGTGTACGGGAATGAAGACTGAAGAACCAAATAGCCATGGAGAGAACAATGTATTCCACATGTATTATAGAAAAAGACATTCACGTAGAGACAGTGAGAGAGCAACCACTTCTGTTCTAATGTTGAGCGAATTTGAAATGTGTATGTTAAAGTCTCCTGGAACGTTATAACCGTGTTAGGTTACCCATTAGATTTGACAATAACCTAATCAACTCAAGCCAAGGGTCCTGGGTAAAGTTTATTTTAGTCCCTATCTTTACATGTCCTATGAGGATCCCTTCTTTACAGATACCCCATAGCTAACTTAATTTTTAAATGGAAGAAGGTACTGTTAAAATTTATAATTTAACATAATTATGCCAATTTCTCATCATATGAAACCACTTTACCTTGTTTTGAGGGCCACACATTTATTAGGAGTATTTTTATGTTATTGTCCTTTGGTAAGCTGCAAATATTTATCAGTTAAAAGAAGTGGGTAACTAAAATGCATCGGGAAATTAGAAGCTGCTCAATAGAAGTTTTCTACACTGTAAAGTTTAATTTTATTATTAACCTTTAATAGTGCACTGTTTTTTGTAAGATAGCAATGTGTCTACTTCAGAAGAAACTTAGAAAAAAATTGAGGACACTAGTTTCTCTGAGTTGTTAAATACTCTATACACATATATACGTAAAATTGGTACTGATGAAAAAGCTCAATAATTTATTTTGATTGAATTTCATTAGTGCTATAAATTTGGTGCATAAATATATATTTGGTGCATATATATTTTTTCTTTTCTTTGGGATCTCCAGTGATTTTTTTCAGAAAAGAATGCCTGTCTCTCTTCCAAAGGAATATTTTCAGTTAAAATAACAATGTGAACTATGTGTTTTCTTGTTATTGTGAGTGTATTATTTTAAACCAGTATCTGGTATTTCCTAAAACAGATCAGAGGCACTCAAAAATTTTCAACCTGAGATTTCTCTATTCCTGAAGCATACATTTTTGGATCAGACACACACCAAAATTTTCAACCTGAGATTCATCTACTATGCATGACCATCCTCAGTTTGAGTGGTGGAGAAAAAAAATAATACCCCCCCACCTTTCTGCGATTTGAGAAAATGCTAATAAGAAGCTCTAACCAAAAGAAACATTTGACAGAGGAAAGATAATATTACACCACTTTTAAAGGTGAGGAAATTGAGAACCGGTAAGGCTGATTTTCCACACGCCAGTGGTGAAAAGGAGGTCCTAGAATCTTCTGATTTTCATTTGTATTCAAAATACTTTATTTGAGGTTAACCCCCATAAAGAAGGTTAAAAGGAAAAACAAAATTCCCACTACTGTGGTCTTATTGATATGGTTGTATATTAATTTTCTTCATAGATCAATCTGTTTCCAATTTGGGAAATAACCAATATAAGACCTATTTTACCTATTAATTTATTTCAGTAGTTTTAAAGTCTGGACCTATATATTTTGCATTAAAAAATTCCAAAAATTTGGCTAAGGTTATGAATTTTCACAGTAATGTTTGACTTTTGCCTACCATTTTAAAGGTTCATTTTGGGAATTATAGAAACAAAGAGGAATTATCTAGAAATAACAAATATAATCACCTTTTATTATCACATGTAAATTCTTTCTCCTCTAACATAGATTTGTTAGATGCCAAGGTTAAAATCCTCACCTAAAGTGGTATGAAATAATACAGTAAGATAGAACTTACTTCAAGTTTTAGTACTTTTTCATTCTTGTAAACTCAAATAAAATATAAGTACACAAAAACACTTTCAACATTCTACTTATGCTTTACAAGGGAAAATGAGACTCACAATTTTTCACATAAATTTACATTGCATGATATGTTATAAAGGTAAGGCTTTCAGAAGAATTTTATAAAAACTAGAAACCTCATCATCCTAACCACCACAAAAATACATACCACAAAATTTAATCTTTGAAAGAAAAATACGACATTCACTTTTTATGAAAGAGAAGAGGTTTCACCATCCCTGCCAAGATCTTGGGTAACTGTGCAGCAATGACTTCAGACATCATTTCTGGAAATTCAACGGCCAGCGCCCGGGACTGAATAAACGTATTCAAGCAGTAAAGGTGAAGCTGTTTGACGAGCTTTCGGTTGAACACATGGAAGGAAACGTGGAAGAAAAATAACAAATTCAATGCTACTCAAACACAGCTTATTTTTCCAACACTAGAAATACTTATCAAGATGTTTTGTTCTTACAAAAATGAACTCCCATTCCTCTCTCAGATAAATGCAAAATACAGTTTACTCATATGGAACATTCTGATAATATGAAAAGATTTAAAGGAATAAATGCTACCCATGTTCTCACAAGATAAGGTGAATATTGTGCTGTATTTTTGTGTTTTTTGGTATATATACCTATGCATGCACAAGTATATATGCAATATTATACACATACCATTTCAAAGTGCAATGATTTCATAAATTCTACTGGCTTTACCACGTATCATCTTGACTCCATATCAATAATTCAACATCATTAATTTATTCTAATTTTTATTGTTATTAAAGTAATTTAAGCATGTAATTTAAAAAGTCAAATGGTACTCTAAGATTCTAACATAAACAGCAACACCAGCAGCAACAAAATCTAGAAGTTTCTGAAATGTCTTTCTATTCTTATTTCCGTTCCCCAGGTATGACTTTAATATTTTTAGCCTGTCTTTTGACATTTACCGCTATTTCAGATAAATGTCTTTTGACATGTACTGCTATTTCTAATTTTGACATTATTGACTGAGGATTTGGCTGATTGTATTTGCAATTTTTTGATGCGTTTGCTAAGTATACATATTCTTGGAAAATTTTCTTCTCCCTCCAAAATCTGAAGGCCTCATTCCATTGTCTTCTGAGTTCCACTGTTTCTGTTGAGAAATCTAATGACATTCTGATTGCTGATCATTTGTCTGTGACTTATTTCCCTTTCCACTGATAGATACAGGATATGCTTTTCACTCTTACTATGCAAAACTTTTATATTAACGTACCTTGGGGGAACTGCAGTGCCTGCTCACTGAGCCTTCACAGTTAGAAAACGAACATCCTTGAGTTGTCAACTTTTCTTACTACAATTTCATCTTCCTAACTCTCGATTCTTTCTTAATGGAAATTCCTATTACTGAATGGTGGAACTCTCTCAATTAATCCTTTAAAACTGGTATCTCTTCTAATTTTCCATGTTCTACTTTTAGTTATCTTTCTCCTCAGAGGTTCCTTCATGTTTTATCCCTCTCGCTGAATTTTTAATTTCTGATCTCCTTTAATTATCTGAAAGTATTTCATTGCTAGACATTCCTTTTTGAATATCTTCTACTCACCTTTCTCAGACATACTATCATCATTTCTCTGAGTATTTTAGTTTTCTTGCATTCTATGTGCTGGTCTTTTTCCTGTAAGCTGACTTTCTATGCTTATTTTTCTCTAAGTTTTTTCATTCCAGAGACTATACTTAAAGAGTTTATAATCTTGGCAATCTCTTTGTATGCAGGAGGAAGGCCTTAAAAGTTGACCTCATGAACGAATAGCTTTTTTATGCGTTCAGTGTCATTTTAATGTGGTTTCTAAACAAAGCAGCAAGAAAGCTCGTATTCAATAAGTCTTGACTAATCACATATGTCTTGTTTTATTAATCTAGTTCTGGTGTTGGGTTTTCTGGAATATTTACCATAGCAGAGAGGGAGAAAAACAGAAATAATTGAAACATTTTTAATTTTTGCCTAATTCTTTCTTTACAATAAATTCTAAAAAACTGGAAATTCAAAAAACATGCAGATATTAGCTTTTCTGTATACTGCTTGACTGCCCATCAACAATGTTACTTTCAATTCATCTAAAATGCTGCCTCCTGCTTTGCACATCCGTATTTTTGCTAGGTATATAAACATTTTTCTAATTTTAAGCAAAAATATTTTAGACCATATTCCGGAAAATGTATTCTAGCTCTTATTACACATTCAACTACCCTCAGGCTGAACAAAATGCTAGTGAAAGGATACTTGAGTGCTCTACATTGAAAGTAAAAGTGCACAATATGAATTCTTAGTAGTGTGATATAAATACTTCTAAAATTCAAGTACAAATATGAGTTTGAAGAAACAGTATCAATAAAAATTCTCATTCAACATTTAAAAGGCTAGAGAACTTTAAAGAATAATCATTTATACTCTGGAAAATAAACACTTACATCATGCAAGCTGTCAAGAAGCTTGGTGAGTTGGTAGAAGCGCTGTGAGCTAGGAACAACCCCTTTCTGTCTCAGACCGATGGCCTTGATGAGCTCCCGAATGTAGCTCGCCCTCATTTCATCGAACTGGCTCTGACTCCTTAGTCCTTCCAAAGGGACTGGGCGGAAATAACAACAGGGGCGATTACGTTGACACTAACATTTTTAATAATTTCTGAGTAAGTAATGATTTCTTGTGCTGCGTAATTCCAAATAAAACACCTTACACAGGAGAAAGTGCCAATGACAATGACAGGATATATAAATTTCTAATTCTCAAAGAATACCCAAACTACTAAGGTACATTAAGGAACATCACAGCTTACCTAATTAAGTGCTGTCTCAATAAATGATGCATTTAACTTAGCATTTACTCAAAAAAGCACCCACCATGACTCTATAACTCTATCTCCAATACCTGGTTTGATTTGGTGTATAGGTTCTGCACTTTGTGTTTTTCTTTTTGTTTAACAAACACTTGGACTTCTTTATAAAGTTTTCTTTCCTTCATACAAATCTCATTTTCAATGAAATTATTATTCTTGGATAATCTATCTTTTTGTTGTTGTCATTTTAATATTGCTTCACTAAATTTTCTAATGCCTCCCTGGTAATATGAGAAACAGGTATCTATATCTGAGTACTTCTTTTACATCCAAACACTCCATGTGTAATTCAAGCAAGTTTTTCAAGGATTATCTTTCTTTTAGTGGTATGCAGAAATACTACATTTAAATAACAGTTTTATTTTCCACTTTTTAATAGTTGTAGCCCTCATTTCTGCTTCCTAATTTATTGCACTGTTCAGCAGCAGTGGTGGTGGGTACTCATATTTTATTTTTATTTAATGAGAGTGCCACTCATTCCTATCATGACGCTAGTTAGTAATTTAGGTTAGCAATTTCACCTCTGAAATCTTTAATTTCTAAATTCAGATTTTAGGCATAACCGCTAACTTTATGTTATACTGTCAATTTCACTACTACTTCTTTCCTAAAAATGTGAGGTCCGTCTGTTGTGAGCTAGTATGTCTTGGTTGACTTCTCCAGCAGCTCTACAACTAATCTCACATCCTCATTTAACTTTCCTGTGGCTGCCCCTTACTTACAAACAAACCTCAATCTGAAGTGAACCACTGGCCTTTTTTTAAAAAAAAAAAAAAAGCATATAAAAACCAATAACAAAATAACAACAACATGGACAAAAGCAAAACAAAGCAAAAACAATAAAAATGATACAGGGTTTCAAAACAGAATGACAGGGATTTACGGTGGTTGTTATATTACACATTGTTATCGTCAACAAAGTGGCTCAGGCTACAGACGTAAGAATGCAAGATGGATGAAACCATTAAAGAGAATAAAAAGTAATAAAGAAATTAGAAAGAATACAGAGTTTCACTAGACGAGATGGTAGGAATTCACCAGTGGTTATATTGCATATTGTTGTCTTCAAATTAGTTCTTCAGGTTACCAGCTACACGCAAGCAAAATTGGTCAAAAAGTGTAAACATTAATTGTTCCTTTCAATAAACCACCAGACATCTATTTCTTCTGAGCATACAGATGGCTGCGACCCCTGGCTTCTTCTGCAGTTAAAGGTGGGCCACGGAAATGTGGGTAGAAGTAATGTACGGCATTTAATACTTTCAAGCTTTGCCTCCAAACCATCCCTCACTAAGGGCTCATTTCTAGTGAGATACCATGACAGATTCCTGGCTAGACAAAAGGGAGGGCCGCTAGTTGGAAGGAGCCCATGTTTTTCTGGTTAATTCTCTGGACTGTGTGTAAGTGACAAACACATTGCTAATACACTAAGCTACTTACCTTTGTAACAATTCCTAATAAGAGTCTTTCCTGATAAAAAGTGAACAACTCCAAACAAAACTGTGTATTCTATACAGTAAATACTTTGAGAAGACAGAAAAGGAAAGCATAGTTTGTATTCATCAATATTAATTAAAGTACTAAATTAGATGACTATGAAAAAGCATTGAAGCATATGTTATCTAAAATACAGTGGCTAGACTACTATCATAGGTGGGTAAAACATGAAAAAATCAAGTCACTTTATGAATGCCTGTGATAACGTATCGGTATTCCTTCTTGGCAGTTACAATCTGAGATTTATACCTCATAAATAATAACCATACTATTATTTGAGTCTTTATTAATGAACTGAAAATTGAGAAACCTGGCATCTCTTCTTAAGTTACTTGTACTCACTCACTTGTATTTAGCAGTAGCAACACTTTCATACACAGGAACTCTTCCTCGCTAACCTGGAGCTTCACAAACTCCTGTGGGATCTGCCACATGGTCAGGCACAAGGAATAGAAGGACGATTCTTTCATCCTCTGTCTTGCTCCACACGTAAATGTAAAGGAAAAAGCAACAGGAAAAGAGTCTCAGCCAGTTTATGTACTGTACCACAGGATATGATTCTAGAAGTGATTTCTCATATTATTAAGTATGACTACTCTACTTAATAAACAAACTTAACATTTTGAACTCTAAATATTTTTAAACTTTTAATAATAGGTACTTTTTTTTTTTTTCCAGTACCGGGAATCAAACTCAGGACCTTGCACTTGCCAGGCAGGCGCTGTGCCGCTGAGCTAAATCCCCAGCCCCAATAGGTACTCTTTTGGGCAGGACTGGGAATTAAACCCAGGACCTTTACCCTGAGTTGCATCCGCAGCCATTTTTTTTTTTTTTTTTCCTTGAGAAAGGGTCTTGCTAAATCTCTAAATTCCCCAGGCTGAGCTCAAATTTGTGGTCCTCCTGTCTCCAGAATACTGGGATTACAGCTGTGTGCGACCACGCCCAACTCTGGTACTAAATGTTTGAGGTTAAGAAAATAAATGATTTTGAAATTATAAAAAATACTAAATATAAATTGATGAAACAATATTGTTTCTCCCTTTCATGATCAACATTTTAAATACCTAAGCCAAGAGAAAAGTAGAAAAGTCATAGGAGTTCGAAATGTGAACTGAGGCAGGCTTAGAAATTCTTTCTTCACTGATGATTTTTTCCTATGAAAACACACACACAAACACACACACTCATATCTGGATATATACATGTATGTATGTATATAGTGCTTAGTTGCAGTTAAATGGGAGAATTACTTCAACAGAAAGTAATCACGCTGTGGCCGTTTCTAGGGGAAATGTCTGGCGCCCAGAAAAGAATAAAAAGGAACATTAGCAAGCACTAAATAATTGACAAGGTTAAAAACAAACGTTCACAGTAGTGGACACAAGGTATTTTCTCAGCCACGCACTGCTTCATCATGTCCACTTCAGTCAGAAAAAGCTAACGGGAATAGTTATCAGAAGATCAGGTTTTGACCCAGAAGAGTTAAGATTGATCCTGCCGGACCCTTTGGTAGGTTACTGAATTCTCCAGAAGCTCAGTTTCCTGAACCGTAAAATGAAGGGTGATGATTCCCTGCCTGTTTTGACAGGTTGTCAGAAAAATCGAATGAAATACATGAAAATTGCGAACTGTGAAGCACTCGCCGTTGGGACAGCATCAATGTTATGAAATGATTTGTATTTACTTAAATGTCTTATGCAGAAAATTATTCAAATATAACAAAGCAAACTGAAATATTTATCTTTCAATTTTCAAAATAAATTACCAAAGTTTTACTTATAGGACCACAGATATTTTTGTTTTCCAGAGGTAAGTCAATATTTTCAAGTAAAAATACTTGTAATTTATTTTTATTATCTTCCTTAGGACAAAGAAATGAAACTTTATAAACCTAAACATTTCATTTTGTCTTTAAGTATATTTGTTGACACAATTTTGTAGAATTTAGTAAGTTTCAGACAACAATATATATTTAAACTAAAGGAAAAAGTTCTAAATACCAGAATTACTGATAGAAATGATCCACTCCTATGAATATTACCATTTCAAGCTGTCACTTAAGACAATTCAGGTAATTCTGAGAACTCTTTCAGGAAATTATATTATTTAGGATATTAAATAAATGCATGACCATTTATAGCAATATAATTTTCAAAATTTTCCTACATACACACCCCTGGTAATAAGAAAAGGAAAAGTTACTACTTACTCATTTAGTATTAGATCAGGTGCAAAATATAACATCTGCCCGCTGACATGTTTGTAGGACCGCCATCCTAGCGCGAAGACCATCAAGCTCATCCAAGAGTACTGAATGAGAGTTATCTGGTCATCGATATGTAAGTTCCGAAAGCCTACGAAACACATTTAAAATGATCACAAAAGCTTGTTTTGAAAATGCTAAAAGTACACAAATATAAACAGAGATGTAAGTAGGATAATATGTTTGCAACCTCCAACTTTTTACCCTAAAACCTTATCGAATTTAAACAAATCGGCTTTAGATTGTAAAACCACTGCTTTCAAGTGTGCTTTATCTAATTTTCTGGGAGATGTAAGCTTGGGTCAGATTATAAAAGGTCTCATCTATTGAAGAGCAATGGAAGGGATGTGGCCTTCTATGTGTTTTAGATGGGTCCTTGCTACCTATGTGGAAGGTATTTTCAGCAGAGTAAGTTTTGGAGTTAAGGGAGATATTGCCAAAGGCTAGGTGAGATGATAAAAGCTTGAACTAAGTCAAGATGTAAGAATTAAGAAGAGGGAGTTCTCAGAGAAATATTTACATACAGAGTAAAATAAAAGAGATTTAGCAACTCACTGCATGTAGGCAGGAAGGAGGACTCAAATATATTTTTCAGTAGGTTTTTTTTTTTCCCCAAATGCTCTGGTAGTAATAGCATCGCTAAGATAAAATATCGTAAAGGAAGAGAAACATGCTAAGGAGAAAAGTGTACATTCTGGACATATTCGAGGGTCCTCAGAAATACCGAGATATCAACTGGGCATATGGACAAGAAGGACTGGGAGCCATCTGGGCTAGAAATATAAATATGTAATTTCTTTACATCTGATTGTAGTTGAAGCAAGGAAAGTAGGTAAACTCTTTTATTAAAGGTTAAGAGAAAGAAATGGGGGTATAAACAGCAACCACTATTTTAAAGATCTTTGAATTTTTCTGAGTAAAAATCCACTGAAACACATTTACAGATAACTTAATTCAGAAATAAAATCAAAGCAAAACAATTCATTAGATACCAAGGGCAAAAGGAACTCACTTCCTGACTACATTAAACATTTAAAGACCGTACCAGAAAAGAAAGCTCTTTCCTGTCCACCTGCCCCAGACGGTCCCGCCTTCCTGTGAACAGTAGGCAGAACTCTTCAAGTTACCTGGGACCCAGAACAATTCTAGGACATATTCATAACTCAGGGTGCCAGAGAGGTCTCCCTTCGGCATGGGGAGTGGAAAGCGGTGCTCAGTGTCAGACCTCCCTCCCTCCATCCCTCTCTCCCCCCCTCCGTCCGTCCCTCTCTCTGTGTGGACAGATCACCACTGGCTGGAGTCTGGTGACACCAAGTGTCCAACCATCACACCAAGGAAGCCGGCTAATGCTTCTGCTTTCCTGGGCTTATGAAACACAGTCTACCAGGGCGCCGAGCAGAATTAGTGAAGGAAACAGAAAGACACAGCTTCTTATTCTGAACGGGGTGCTCCTGGGGTGGGATCCTGTGGGTGCATTTGTAATGCTGGGTTTTCCTTTCTGGACCTTTGGAGACGCTCAGCTCTGCCCATTCTCCATCGCTGTCCCTTAACTTCTATTCTGTGACTCCCTGGGTATCCTTTAGTATTTTTATTTTTTTCTTGTACTTTTATTTCTCACAGCTAGGTTTTTTTTTTTTTTTTAAAGTTTCATGTACTTAACACAGTTGTTTTATTTTCCGTGGGCGTCTAAGACTTCTGATTTACTCAGGTGCAGAAAGATTCTCTAAATAACCACCTAATAAAAAACTGGCATGCAATTTTCATCACTTTATTTTCATATGCCTTAAATATACTGTCAGGGACGTATCTACATAAAACTCCTCTTAGGAAAAAAATGACGAATCTTAACACAGCAAGTCTAGAAAATAAATGCTATGTGTCAACTGACTATTTAATATGTTTTTTAAAATGAGTCGTTCTTCGGTAATTTTAAAATAATTTGATAAAAGATCAATGAATTTGCTTAGTTTCTAGAAAAGGAATTTGTTTTAAGGAAGGCACATTTTTGCTGTCTATTGTTGGCCATTCTCTTCAAATTAGAAGGCGTTCCGGAGAGACCTAAGTTCCAGTCCTGGTTCTATCTGTACCAAAAGCCACTGTGGGCAAGTTATTTTATTTTATTTTTTTTTTGGTTTTTCTCCGGTACCAGGAACCGAACTCACGACCTTGCGCTTGCCAGGCAAGCGCTTTGCTGCTGAGCTAAATCCCCAGCCCTTGTGGGCAAGTTATTTAATGTCACTGCGTTTACACTGCTTCATAGAGAAGAGAACAACAATAATGATAACTAATTCAATATGAGTTTATTTTCATAAACTCATACGGGATAATTATGCATACTGTAAAGCAGAATACAAATATGCATTATTAGTCTATCAAGATCTAAATCTGATAGAAAGTCTCTAATTTTAAAAAAGAATGAGATTGAAATTAAATGCCATTTTATATTATAGAACCTATATAATACAATTAAAGTATAAATATTAGTAATGGCAATAAATTCAAAAGATAAATATTTTTATCTCACATATATATTTCCCAGAATATGTGTTCCATATATATTTTATTTTCTGTAAAGGCATTTTAAAATGTTATATTTTATGTAAAAAGACATATATATATATACATATATATATATAAAAAAAGAGAGAGAGAGAGAGAGAGACTTGTTAGAAAATAATCAATTATATGTTCTAGGTAGAAGTCCTTTGTCTGAGGAACAGTTGGCTAAAATTTTTTCCCAATTCATGGGTTTTCTTTTTATTCTGTTGATTTCTTTTGATAGGCAAAAACTTTTCAATTTTTAAATGTCACAGTTAATGTGTTGTTCTAAACTCCAAATATTGCTTTCTGAAGCTACAGACACAAGTCAATGTAAAATCATTTATAAACAAACTCTAGGGGCTGGGGATTTAGCTCAGCGGCAAAGTGCCTGCCTGCCAAGTGCAAGGTCATGAGTTTGGTTCCCGGTACCGGAGAAAAACCAAAAAAAAAAAAAAAAAAACACCTCTATATGTCTGATGCAATGTACCCTAAGTGATGGTTTATAAATATCTTGTCCTGAGGATAGAGCATCTTGCAAGTATCTATTAAATAAACAAGAATATCTCTGAAATATATAGGGAAGTAAGATAAGCTGCAACTGTTGTAACTGGTCAAAATTAATGCAAATGGATAGACAAATAAAGCCTGAGGAAGCAACAAGTCCGCAGAGAGCCAGCAGATTCACGCCCAGGGGCCCCATGTCGGGTATCACCATTGTTATAATGATTATTCTGCATCTGCTCTTGATCGGACTTCCCAAATACACCTTCCTATTGTGGAAGAATGACTTGATAAATCCAGCAAAGAATAGTTTCTGCACTGTCAGCAAATCATATGCTGTCTTACTATAAAGGCTATTTTAACATAAGTCCACCTTCCACAGACTTGTTAGTTTTATGTCATACAAGTGAATGCACAAAGTAAACTTCTCATGTGGAACTGATGACCACATGCTATTGTATCTTGCACCAAAACGCATTCACGCCACGAGACTAGCTTTCTGGATTTCCTTTTGGACACTACTGTTTGTTAGGCCTTGCACACAGAACATATATAATAGACATCTAATGAGGGAATCAGTAAACAAAAACTAACACTATTTAAAGTCGACGGAACCAGTTTGGATCATCTAGCGGTACTAAGGTATAAACATGTCGCTCTGAGCCCTTTCTGAGAAGCCAAGATAGTCGCTTGAGTTTGCAGACATTTTCACATTCAACCAGTGGTGCGACTTCCGAATGCAGTCTATGCAAACACGGTTTAAAAAGAAAGACCACAGGCCACACAAACCCTGCGACAGCCCCAACACTTCCCTTCTGTATAGTTACTGGCACCTGTGCATGTAATGCCAGCGCTGTCATCGTTCTGATTTGATACACGTAAATTATATTTTTCAACAATAACTGCCACCAATTTCCAAGTAAGAATTTCCGCTCTTCCTTTCTCGTACTTCCTCCTTTCTTTCTATCTCCCTCCCTTTCTCTCTCTGTCTCTCTCTTTCTAAGGCTGGATGGGGTCAAACACTCCTCTTAGGTATCTGTTTAAACTTAAAAGGCTCACTTAACTTTTATCCAAAGTGAATAATTATCTTTTGAATTATAATTGCTTATTTTCTAAATTTGTCAGCTAAAGGTAGAATCTTTTTGAACATAAAATGCAAACAACAGAAATATGACCTCTATCAAAAAAATCATTTCTAAGTAATAGAAAAACTGAGAAAAATTGAAAACACTTTTAAACACACATATTTTAAATAATAATTGCATCAATGCCAGCAGCACATTTTGCTTAGTAAAGGACTGTCAAGTTTGATGACCATCTTACAGAACTTATTCAGAACTTTCCTAATGAAAAAAAAATACCAGTACAACCCCATGTAGCTAGAATAAAGTTAATAAGAAGCTGGGCAACTTTCTTTCAATATATATTTTTTAAAAGATTGAACAAACAAGGATATATTTTCTGTTTCTTTCTGCAACACTGAATGTTCAGTAACAATACACCTATTATGTTTCAAACCTTTCAGATAGAATAATAACTGAGAAATATATTAAGGCAAATGGGGAAGAATTTTTTTTTCAAAAATTCTACTTAATTTACTTGGGGACTAAAAGGACATAACATTAATTCTTGATCAGATATTAGAAAAATAAATTGGTCTAGACAAGTATAAAGCTATTACTGGTGTGAAGACAGTGTAATTTTTGAAAAGGATTCCTATTTCTAAGCATGAGATTAACACCTCCGCAAACAATGCCTGCACACCTCCTTGTTCTGCAGTTGAAGATTTAACCAAGGGAGAATGTCATCATTTTTCTTTCAACCATTTGGCTCCCGTGAAGCTATGTAGAGGGAAAAAACTGGGTGATAAAGTGACTGGAATACTTTCCTGATGATATAACCTAAGTCCTCCCTGGTGCTGGGCTGTAGCCCCTTTATTTGGTTATAAATTAGAGGAAGTAGTGACTGGAGGCTATTTTCTCTATGTCCAAATAACTTTTATGTTTAGCAATTTTGTTTTCTTAGTTGACCTTAGATGCCTTACTATAGTCTGAATTTTGATTCATTACACGAGAAGACACAGTCAGCTTTCTTTTTGACCAATTAAAGTTGCTTCAATTAAGTTTTAGAATGAACTAGACATTTTTTTTAAATGGTCAGTATCTCTTTCTCTAAACTACTGTTATATCTGTGGCTGGACACACATTTGCTATTTCTTAACTGTTTTATGTGTATAATTCTTGACTGAAGACCAAGACTCGATGTGTCCTCTACTTCTTATGTATTTCCACCACACATACAAGGGTATTTAACGATCTGAACTGCTGAAAAATACACAGCATGCTTTTTACATTACAGGTAATTTACTACATGCAGTTTTATTTAATAATACACATGTGCAAATGTAGCACAAACATTTGTCAGGTGCTGTTATGCATCATTTTTACCTGGCAGTGATTTAGACCACTTGACTACTGACAGAAGTTGCCTCTCGCCTAGGTGATTAAGACTCGTCAGCAAAGAACTGGAGGTGTCAGGTTTTGTGTTGTCGTGACCTGCGTAGATCACATCTGGTTCAATACTCGACAGCAGGTTGATCAGTGGGGGCACCAACTGTATTTCTTGACTTGGTGAAAAGGTGATTCTCTGGCTTTCATTCGGAATGCCCACAGACTGCGGGAGAGCAACACTATCTAGCGCTCTCATAACTCTGACTTTATTGAACTTTTTGAACTTTCGACCTAGGGAAAAGAGAAAAGAAAAGTTCACGTAAATTTATAGGAGCTAAAGATTGAAATACATATCCCAGCAGTGTATCATTTTCCTAGGTCTTAAGAATCATAGCATTATAGATTTTAGCATCAGTTTAATAAAATGAAATAGACTCTAACTCTTAGGTCTCAGATTCAGGTTAAATATCTGCCTTCACTGGATGTGTGGTGTGGCTAGTTACACAAGGGGGCTGTGGAGCTCTGCATGAGAATTGATAAGTTGTTTTTAGTAGAGACTAAAAAGAATCATGCATTATAGATTTTAGCATCGGACTAATGAAATGAAAATAAACAATTCTTAGGTCTCAGATTTGGATGAACTAATAACATCAGCATTCACTGGGTTAGCGCAGTGTGGTAATTACACAAGGATCCACCAGGGGCTTCGGAACTATGTACAAAGAAACACAAATTGCTTTGAGTAGCGACTAATCTCAGTATTGATCAATCTTCTGACAGGCCTGCCTTCTAAATGCTAAAGCTTCAGACTACTTTAATTGAAACACTGGTTTAAAGTTTGTATAATGACTGCTGAATTTTCTTTGAGTTTTTAATCGTTTAAAGAATCTGTTGAAAGATATATATGCCAGCCCTGCACAATCTTTTATACAGTATCAGCAGGTTCATAGATCCTGTGAGATCATTCCATGGACTATTATAAGATCTAAGGAACACAGTTAAGAGCATCTGTTTTTAAATTTATAAATATTTCATTGAAGTTAAATAAGAAAGAAAAAACCTACCAGCAGCATAGATAAAGGGAAGAAGATGGGAAAGTCTGTTTCCCTATAAGAAGACACAGTCTCACTCACGGCTGAACATGCCGTTCAGCCAGAGAATAACTTTCACTAGGCTTGCAAAATCGCAAAACAATCAGCTGGCAGCCAAGGATGGCAAGAACTCTACAGCTGGTAGAAGCAGAAAAGGGGTGTGGCCTCTGGGGAAGGACAATTTGCCTGATCCAGCCCCCCCAAATTAAGAAAGAGCATCTTTCTAAAAGGAAGGTAAGACAATCTGCGCCCCATGGGATGTGCTGGTCACACCGCATTTGTCTTTGTAGATAATTTCTTGAATGTCTACCTCAGTGAACTGTGGTGTGTTAGGAAGAAAGAAATGTGCCTGAGATGAGTAGAATTTACCTCGAGAGGACGCACTGAGAGAGACCGGTACACTCCTGCAGCCGGCTTCTGCTTCCCAGATGCCTTGCGGTGGATTAGAGCAAATGTCCTGGTGACCCGAGGGCGGGCTGCATTTCAGCCCCACCTGCCCTGTGCAGGCGGAGCTGCTGGTCAACGCGAAGCGGCTGTGTAGCCGAGAGGGACCTGGTAACTGTTTACCACGGTCTAAGTGGAGGTTGCGATCTGCTGGCTCTAGTACTTGAGCTGGCTCACAGACATTCTTGCGGGGCTGCTATCACTCTGGTCAGAGTTATAAAAACGTCCCTGAGTTAGGCAGGCAGCAGGGACGTGTCAGAGCTGCGCATGTGTTTGTTCAGTGCTGAGCACAGGCTCGGGTACAGCAGGGGTCGGTTTTCACAGCTCTTGCCGCTCTACCCGGGTAACGTGCCTGCCGGGCTCTATGAGCACGCATCTTTGTGATTTCTGAGCCCACGTGTTGTCACAGAGAAAAGGAGTACACTTCTATAAAGCCCCCAAGAGCCGAAGCTAGAACTCAGGCAACGGGGAAACAACCCTGAGGGTCAGTACACAAAGGGATTCGGAGCTGTGTACTGAGAACCAATGAGCTTCCGGGGAGGGAATGAGTCATCAAAGAGAAGGGAAGTAGCAAAGGCCTCACAGAGATCTTGAAAAGTAAGGCATGCTAACTCCACTTTTGGGCCTGGACTAGGAAGGTGAGGGACGATACTACACCCGAGGTCACAGTAGTAAAACTCAGCGTCTGTGGTCACTGAGACCCACGCCCTTTCACCCGCTGACATGGTTGCGGTTTCTGGTCTGGGCTGCGTCTTCACTCCAAAACATTCTTGCGAAAAGGACCGAGCAACAGATTGTGGGAAAGCACGCAAAATTTGAACTCAGTGTTTCGTAAGGTTCCAGTCCTAGAATGCTATGATTAACAAAAAGGACCCCCTCCAATATCCCTGATAAGAACTCCAGGAAGGAAATTATTTTCCTTCCAATTTATTTTTACGTTATATTTTTTGTATTTAAAATAGTTAAAGCAGCTGGGCATGGTAGCACGTGCCTGTAATCCCAGCAATTGCGAGGCTGAGGCAGGAGGATTGTTGCAAGTTCGAGACCAGGATGGGCTACAAAGTGAGCTCAAGGCAGGCCTGAACTTCATAGTGAGACCCTGTCTCAAAAAGACAAAAAAAAAAAAAAGAATTTATACTAGTTAAAGCTTAATATTTAATGCACTAAGTTAAAGAGTAGGAATTCAAAGTAGAACTTAATACAGAATGTTGGCGTTTAAAAAAATAAAAAATAGGGCTGGGGATATAGCTCAGTGGCACAAGCACCTGCCTGGCAAGCACAAGGTCCTGAGTTTGATTCCTGGTACCCAAAAAATTCCCGCTTTGGAATAGGTTGAACCAAGTCATGGGACATATATGAAGAATATGATAAAAAATAGTAATACTTATATTTAAGAACAATTGTTATATACTCTCAAAAAACTAGCCTTTATGTTTTGAAGATTATATAGATTAAATATATAAAATCAAAATTTCTTGGAATTACCTAATCAAGATCATTTTATACTTCATTGGTACAGTAATTCACACTTGAAATATTAAGTGTAATAATACACATAGTTTGAAAATCAAATAGACAAGGGTTTAAAATTGAGAACTAGGGCTGGGGATTTAGCTCAGCGGCACAGCGCCTGCCTGGCAAGCACGAGGTCATGAGTTCAATTCCTGGTACCGGGAAAAACAAAAAAAAAAAAAAAAAAAAACAAAAAACAATAAAATTGAGAATTAAGACTCAGGTGTGGTAGTGCACACCTGTAATCCCAGCACTCGGGAGGCTGAGGCAGGAGGATTGTTGCAAGTTCAAGACCAGCCTGGGCTACAAAGTGAGCTCAAGGCCAGCCTGAACTGCATAGCAAGACCCTGTCTCAAAAAAAAAATGAGAATTACACCCATCCAGTTCTCCCACAACCACCTTCACATTTTACAATGCAACAGCACAACTGACTGTTTTTTGGGGTTTTTTTGTATCGGGAATTGAACTCACAACCTCACGCTCGCTGGGCAGGTGCTGAGGTACATCTTTGTCCCTGAAACAACACAACTGAAAACACACAGCTAAAGAAAGCATTATAAAGTGAACCCCTGGTCAAAAGGCTGAACACAGACAGCGCCTGGAAGGATGTTCCTCAGCCTTGTCTCTTCACACTGATGACAACCACCAGCCTGTCTGCTGTCAGAGTTCCTCCCTTGCTTTTTTCCTCAGCTCACTGTAACCTCCTTTTCTCTTTCATCTTCTCAATTCTGATTTCATCAGGATTTGATCACACTATCGGTTTCTTTGATTCTGCAGTAATTACAATATTATTTGTACTTCTGAAAAATAATAACACCTGGTGTTCTGAGTCACGCACCAGGAGACCAGGTGTTTTGAATCAGTAACCCGCTCATGACCTCTGCGTCTGCTGGCAGAAAATGATGTGTGCGCGCTTTCACAGTCCTGCTGAAGGGAGGGAAGGCTTGGACTCAGGGGCCAGGGATGGGCATGAGGAGGAAGAAAGTGGCCTAAGAGTCTTTTGTCACTCAAGCATATGGATGAGGTCCTGAGGGATGGGATTCAACGCAGACAAATTCATTCTCTGGAGGCTCAGGAAGCCGCCTGGCGTCCTCCCATCGGCATATTCTGACGGATGCTGTGAAAACATAATGCTTCTCCCCGTCTCCACGGCCTCCACCATAATTTGGGCCACCAGCGACACGACAACTGCCAAATGCGGTGGCCATGTCCCTAGATCTCACCCTCTGTGGTTTATTCTTGACAAAATTAAAGGAGGCTTTAGACTTCAATCAGGCTCTGTCACTCTTCGTTCAGGACTCCCCGTGACTTCCAATCCTGCGCAGAATGAACCGCAAGCTCTTATGAAGCTCTGCAAGGCTCACTATAATCTTGCAGAGACTCTTGTATTCTCTCCCTTGTTCCATTTATACGGAAACTGCCAAGTGCTCTGTGTGGCAAAAACAGTTTTATGTTGTGTGTTTATTTTGTCCCTGTTTGTGTCTTTAGCTAAAACATAGGCTTGCTGTTGACAGCACAGCATCTTACGCATGGTAGATACTCGGTAATTTTCGTGAATCAATCAGTAATTACACAGCAACAAAAATACTATTTGCCACAAGGGATCTATCATAAGCTGGACTCCTGCCAAATACTCTGCTCCCTAAAGACTGGGAAGAAATCCAAGGGGAAGTTCCCTTTACTAAAAGACAGTCTAGGCTGTACTTCTTCTGAGACGTGTCTGTCATCTCAGATGCCATCTTTGGATTGAGTCTTTCGATTTGGAAGGTCTGATTTTTGCCAGTTCTTCGTATGTTTTAGGTATTAGTCTTTTGTTGACCCGGCTATTCCCCTTCTGAGTATCTTCCCAGAAGAATTAAAGGCATCATACCGCTGCACCATATGTGCACCTATGCCTAGCACAGCGCAGCTGCTAATAGCTAAATCTTGGAAGAAACCCAAACGCTCATCAATTGGTGAATGCATAAAAAAGATGTGGCTTTTTTCCTACAATGGAGTATTACTCAGCCATAAAGAAAGATAAAATTGAGACATTTATAGCTACATGGATGGGCTTTGAGACCACAATCATAAGTGAAACAAATCAGACACACATGTAAATAATGCATTATCTCTCTGGTGTGAGAAACTGAAAATGTACATAAGAACCAAAATATGGAATAGATATTGTAAAATGGGAAGATATTCTCCAAAAGGAAAAGGCAACTATGGAGGAAGGAGGGAAAAAGGAAGGAAGGAAAAGAAAAAGATGAGAAAAGAGGGGTACAATGAAAACAGCTTTATGAACAGGGAGACGAAGGGCGTTTGAAAGGAGGGGATGGGAACGGGAAGAAAAGAGGATTCAAGGTCTCTCGTGCACAGGTACAAATTCCCTCAGATGAATGAGGTCATTACATGTACCTACTTGTACCAATAAACTTACATAAACTAAAAACATAAAGACAATCTAGGACAGGCAGTTTCGTATATTTCACAACAGACTGTTCTGAGTTTTCACACTCTTCCAAATTTCAGCAGCTGACATCTTTCTACCATAGCTGCACTTTTATCCTCCGTCACTGCCTCCTTCTCTTTTGTATCCAAATACTGGAGGTTTCAAGTCTTGCAGCTCAGCTTATTACAATAAGAGGATAATTAAAATAATCCTTGGGCAAAAGGAAAGGAAATAAAGGAAAACTGCATAGCAATTATTAAGTCAAACAGCAGGTCAAGATAGAATTACCCAGATTTAAATGTGTAATAGGTAGTAAACATAAAACATGAGATTTAAACTGGGTCTGGTGGTGTAAGCCTGTAATACTTCCACTATGGATGGCAGAGACAGGATGATTCCAGCCCAGCCTGGACAATCTAGGAACTTTGTGAGACCCTGTCTCAAAATAAACATTAAGAAAAAGGGCCAGGGATGTAGCTCTG
>NW_004955412.1:4663464-4666349 GCF_000276665.1 Chinchilla lanigera
ACAGAATAAGACAAGATGAGAGAGCTGGAAAAAATAAAGTCATTATAGATTTTAAAATTTTATTACACAAACTAAATGAGGAAAAATGGCTTAGTGTAAAAAAAAAAAAAAACAAAAAAAACAAAACCAGAGACGTAAAGTCCAGACTTGAGAAAACTGACCAAAGGAAAGTATTAAAGTAAACAGAGAAAAGATGATGGATGTGAAGGACAGGCAGCACAGCATCAACACACATGTTTTTATGGGGGACCATGAAAAACATGAGAAAATATAGAACAAAAAATGTTTTCAGACAAATAGAATGTTTTTTTAAATAAGAAGAGTGGAATTTTTAGATGAAAAATGGCTTACTCTATTTCAGGAAAAATCGACAGATTTAGATAGAACTAAATCCTGATGAAGTTACCGCACCTTGAGGATGAAGAAACATTTAACTAGAAGAAGCAGGTCATCACCTAAAGAAAAAAATTCCTCAGGTTTCTGTGTAGTAGCATTCAATGCCTGCAGACAACGCGCAGATCTAAGCAGTAGGGGACGCCTAGACCACACCTTTCTATGTTTTCATACAGCTGTAATAAAAATTTGGACGGTTGAGGAAGTAATACATGCAGTAGGATTCGCACTCCTCTCTGCTTTGCCTCCCTTCTGTCTGTCTGTCTGCCTCACCCTAAGCAAAACAAATTCCCTTTGTCTTTCGGACATCGAATTACCAAGTATTTTTTGCATATGCTCCCAGAGTCACACTGTCTCAAATAGCTTATCAAAGGACTTCTAAAATCAAGTAAGACTTTCTCCTCTAAAATAAAAAAATTTGATAAATATGGTCGCATTACCCATTTAAGAGAATTTTTCCTACCATGAGAAAATTTGCACATTGCCTTTCAGATTATGCGGCTATAGGCAAATGGTTTGAGAATATACATACACATAAATGATGTGTGATAAGAACATGGCCAGTGGCTAAATAAAAAATACTACAGTAAACAACATAAGGCCAGTAATCTCCATGAAAACATCTCTCCTCGCTTCAAACACTATCCCATCATTCTTGCCTCTTTATGAAGCAGGTTAGAGTTTATGCGTACAGCAATGTCTGTCAATTAAAAATATTATAGTGTGTGCTCATGCATCTTGTTCACCAGATCTGACACTGTGACTGCTGCTTCTCCCCCAGAGATTACATGACCAGGAAAAGTAAATATTTTGAATCAAATCAGGACAACTAGGCAGCTATAGCAACACAACTAAGGACACTCATGGAAAAGGGCTTAGAAAGTGGCAAGGATGATGGAACAAGTTTGGTCAAAGCAAGGGGTTATTAAGGGCAATGTTATCTTTTTCTACAATACACTTCTAAAAATTTAAGCACTTCACTGCATATTTTAATCAAACCATATATAACTGCATAATAAAAATATCCAATGATTACTTATATTAAATACATCTACTAGTCTATAAATTAACTTTAGCACAAAGATATACACATTGATTTTTCAATGTTTCCACAAATAAATGATTAAAATGTTTTGAGGATACAAGAATGTACCTTGTGTTAGGGTTAAAGCTTTGCTTTGCCAGTGATAATGATATAAATGGCTTCAAAACACACACAGAAAATTGAAGTTACCATTTAATAAGCCTTTCTGTAAGTCAAACACTATGCTGTATTTTTAGATACATCATTTCTTTCCTCTTCACAATAACTCTCAATATTTAGTCTTAACAGAAAATAGAGATGAAAGGTTGACATGTGTGCTTGAGAGCCCAAAGCTATTAAATGAGGAGTCTGAAATTGAACCCCAAATCTTCGACTCTACATCCTTATGCTTTATTACAATGCATTTACATTTCTGATAGAAGTGTTCTAAAAATCTGCTTCCAACCCATTGATAGAATTTAAATTTTTAGGGTACACCTAATGTGTTTAATTGAACAGAGCATGGCATTCTATAAAAACTTCTACTGGCAGTGCAGAGGATTAGATATCGTCTCTCCAGAATTTCAGTGAATGAATGAAACATAACCAAGGTTCTTTGAAATGCATCACTAAGCCCTTCAAAAAGACAGTGAAATATCCAGGGGTCCAAAATGAACAGCACCTTTGTCTACTGACAAAGGTTCATAGAAAAGAATCATGTCTATTTCAGGATATGGGCAAAAAGTCTTCTCCGATAATTCTTTTGTTTTATTTTGCTTTTTGTCTTTTTGAGACAGGGTCTCGCTATGCAGTTCAGGCTGGGCTTGAGCTCACTTTCTAGCCCAGGCTGGTGTCGAACTCACAACAATCCACCTGCCTCAGCCTCCTGAGTGCTGGGCTCTGATAATTCTTAATCCTAGGCTTCTCTCACCCAGCTGTGCAACTCGGTGTTACTCTGTTTCCAAGGTATGGTAAAACCAGAGGCAAATATAAAAGGTAACAGTTTTGTTATCAGGAAAATCCCTACAGTGTCTGGAATACTGAAATATGAATTCTCTGCAGAGAAATACCCTCAATTATAGCCACACAGGATTTGTAAAAAAAAAAAAAAAAAAAATTAAAATACCAAATGTGAATTCATGATCAAAAATTACAAAAGGTACTGTCTTTGATTGTTTGATCATCTTACATTCTTATGTCTGGTGGACTGAGCAGCTTCATTGAAGATAACAGCATGTAATGTAGCAACCACTGTCAATTCCTATCATTTTGTTTTGAGCTCATGTATCATTTTTGTTGTTTTTATGTTGTCTTGATTTTGTCTTCATTGTCATTTTATTAGTTTTTTAAATTTTTAGATTAAAATAAAAAAGAATAGTAGCAAAAAGCAACAAACAATACACCTGATTTGGCTCATATGGTTTATAACAGCCAAATGTGAAGTATTTAGCTATTTTTTTTTTTTTTT
>NW_004955412.1:4666776-4693478 GCF_000276665.1 Chinchilla lanigera
AAAGAGACAACTTTATGAAGGAAGTAGAATGTCTAATATTAAAAAAGAACACCAAAGTGGAAGAAAAAAATTGAAGAACACAGCTAAAAAACTACATTACACAAATGATACAGATAATGATCCAGAAAACAGTAAAAGGGGCTAACAGAGGAGACAGAAAGAAAGAGCTAGTCCATTATATACTAGTAAGTGTTCCAAGGTAGAAAGGAGGATGCCACAGGAAGCAAAATTTAAGCAATACCAGGATAGTTGTGATCCTTCTCAGACTTAAATATGGGGAATAGACTCAATAAAGAAATGACTGCTAAGCCTGGATCTTGTTCTGAAACGAGTGCTATTTATCTTGCTGTCCCCTCTCCTTTGCTATTTCACTTCATTTCTGGCAAAACACTTTATCCTGAATGAATGATACAAAGGTGAAAGGCTCAATTTGTTGTGCGGCAGGAAAGCAAGAGTATTATGTTGGGTATTAAAATGGAAGTGTGATGGCAGCCAGGAGCTCTGTGTGACAAGGGTAAGGAGACAAAGGATAAGGATCAGCAGGCGATGAACACACACTTCAAATAAACAACAAGAAAAAACGAAAGGATGCTAGATAACAGCAAATATACAGGAAAAGTAACTATTTGCCAAAAAAACCCATACTAGAATTGATTTTTTAAAAAGTATGAATCCATGTCAATCTTTCTAACTTAACTATAAAAGGAGATAGATGGCACTCTCAACCTTCACTTTTTACTGGGCCTAGAAAATAGCAGACACTGGTAGATAGGACTGGAATCCTCTAGCAGGTAGCCCTGAAAACAGTTCAGTGTAAACACAGAAACTGTAAAGAGAAAGAAGAATGCAAATCTAAGTACTTCCCCTGGGCTGGTGTGTGTGAGAAGGTGTTCCAGTGAACACCGAGAGACCAGAAAACATACTGTGCTTGCAGGCTTTAATGCAGTGCTCTGCTAGTGACGTCAGAGGTATTGTCTTTGAAAAGTGCCGGGTCAAAATCCAGGGCTTTGAGAGAAAAGGAGATCCCTGGAAGAGGAAGAAAATGCGAGATCTAAAGAGGCAGGTGGCAGCCATCATCCTTGGCAATTTTCGCCTTAAGAAGATAGCACATAGCTTTAGTTTTCAATGCTAATTAAGGGCACAAAATAGGTATTGTTTCCTAAGTTCAAAATTCTGGAATCCTTCAGAAAAAGTATCGATGTTCTGCTGGCTGTGAAGGGTAGAAAGAGAATACCAGAACAGAAAAACTTTACTATACCCTAGGAAGTTAATTATTCTTGCGAAGAGAAATAAGGTGGAATCAACTTTCTAAAAACAATTTTCTAAAAATTTAAGAAGGCCTTCTAAAAAAAATCCATAGACTACTTTTTGGCTTGAAATATCTTCAAGCAAACCTAACTACTCATTTAATCATTCCTTTATGTGGAAAAGTTATTTAATTTTGAAAGAACTGTTTCCCTTTGTAATAGTTTAGCGTTCTTTATCACAAATGCAAAATACAAAGCTCTATTCATTTTGAAATTTGTGTGTGTGTGTGTGTGTGTGTGCGTGCGTGTGCACACGTGTGAGTCATTAAGCAAAAATCTGTTCTAAAGAAAAGAAGCTACAAGCAGGACACCTAAATTAGAAGATATATTACCATGGCTAAGGGTGTAACTGTCTTTCTATTCAGTATTATACAGCAATGAACTAGATGCAAAAGTTCACTCTGACCTGTAAGGGGAGTGACTCATTGAAAGCAAGAATCATATGCAATGAAATAACCAAATAATTTAAATATAATTCTTACAGCAAGAACACAGCCGCTGAAGTAGATAGTACAAACTGCCCATTAACAAAATCTATGTCATGACATGTCAAAACCATATTTTTTGAGTTTTGATATTCTGCCATGGAATTTTACGAAGTCTTTTTAAAAGTTTCCAGCGTTCTCTCATGCTTCATCTTTATTCGCATGGTTTGTAGGTCAGGAGTGAGAATCCTCAGGAAGGAGTGAGAATCCTCAGGAAGGAGTGAGAATCCTCAGGAAGGAGTGAGAATCCTCAGGAAGGAGTGAGAATCCTCAGGAAGGAGTCACAGACATGAATGAATGAAAGAGGAAAGAGGAGGAAGGGAAAGGGGAAGAAAGAATAGGATGTGAGCTCCATTTTCAGCAGTACACAGGCCATTATTCCAGGATAATCCCCTCCGCATTATGGAAGCCTCAACCCCAGATTATCACTGCAAAGAGGACTCCGACTTTTGTCAGACCACAAGTGTGTTTCTCTTCAACTCCAGACATTTAATGTGGTCCTAGCAATTTGAACCTAATCCAGTGAACTGACTCCCTTTTCTCTGGCTTGCACAAGCTGGATGACCTATTCCCTACGCATCTCCTGCGGACTCTCTCAGGCAGAGCAATGTCAGAACTACAGCGTATCACTGGATGGTGCCCACTTCTTCCTGATAACCCTCCAAGCAAACCCACTTGTGAGGCGGTCAAGTGTGCCATTGTTATATTTCTAGTTTGTGACGCTGACTACAGGAAACCATGAGATTTGAATGAATCTTTGTATAATATAAACTTGAAATACAGAAAGGCTTTTTTAAAATTCCAGAATTCTCCTTCAAAAAACAAAAGATTTTGCATGATATATTTGTCCTCATAAGCCATCTTACATTATGAGACTTTATCTTATCTCGAATGACAATATGCCATACGAGGGAGACAAACTAATTTGAATAATTTTAGTTAGTGCTAATTCAGGATGTTGTTGGGCAAGATGAACTAAGAAAAGGCAAAAAAAAAAAAAAAAAAAAAGACAAGAAAACTCATAGTTAATTGTCCCTGGGGTTAAGAAGTCATGATTGGCTTTACATTTTGGAGACCACTATGTATAAAACTTCAACAATTTTTAAAAGAATGATTCCAATGGCCAAGAAAACTCTACCTTTTGAGAAGGTGTAATTCAGGGAGCCTCATTCTACCAGGTGTCAAAGTGGATGCATTTCAGAGAGAGTGGTCGTGGTGCAGGGTTACACACAGAACAGACTGTCTATGCGGCCATTCTTCCGTGTGCGAGTGAGAATGCCGAAATCAGCCGTCGGGGCAAGCTCCCACCCAAGCTGCTCAAGGCCTTCAGGCTCCACGTACATGAGAACACCGTATTGGCTGGGCCCTACAGCCCCCTGCCCCTGCTCTGATGGGAAAGCTGCGAAGGTTTCATAAAGATGACCACATTTGAACTTATCATGAAGGGTAAGTCAGAGCTCATGGCGCATAAAAGGAGTCTGGGGCAGGCAGAGGTAAAACACTTGCAAGGCCAGGGAGCAGCAACTGACACAGGGCGCAGGGTTTGCAAAGGACCAGCGGCAGGGGAGAATGGCTGAGAGAGAGTAGCTGCGAGGTGATGAGCAGACACGAACGTTATGGCTGCACTGCTGACCCCGGGAACAGTCTAAGGTTCTCCCAGACCTCCGCCATTTCCGTTCCTTGATAAAGTTGGAGGGTCTTTTTTTAAATCCACTTGGGAGGACCTCAAGACTGGAGATCCTGATGGAATCTAGGGGGCGGCATTAGCGAGCCTGCCACTTTCCAAAGCAAGCATGGGCAGAAGACACAGTGACTGCACCAGGGGCCCGGGTACCGCCAGAGCGTTCTCCTACCTCCCAAACTTCACGGAGGATTTGTAAGAAAGCCCTAATTGCTAAAGTTCAGCAGTTACTGAAATTAAACCTGAAATTCAAAGAAGAGGAAGCTGAGGTGTAAATACTTTTAGTCTCTTGAGAGGGGACACATTCATTTGGTAAGTATTTACTGAGCACCTGCTGAAGCCAGGTATGAAGCCAGTGTATCTGTGGATACACTGCAGACTCAGGTGCTTCCCTTAACTGAGAGAAGACAAATCTCCAATCAAGAACTTACAAAATACTGCAAGTGATCTAATTAAGTAAGTTACTATGAAGTGCTCAGCAAGTTGACTAGATGATCAATTTTATCCAAGCATGTTGGCCAAAAATCTTTAGGGAGGAAGTAACATTTAGGTAGGCTTTAAACTTGACAAATACTAGTCTAAATATAACATTTCCCCAAGGAAAAGATGCATAACATTGATGGAAAACAAGCCATTTTCAGATGTGCTCTGAAGTAAAAACATGTTCAGTTTCAACAATTACGGACATATTTTATTATGTTTTTGAAAAGTTGTAACTAGAAATAAGGTCCACGATTCCAGGCAGCCTTGGGCAGGATGCAGCTAAGTAAAAACATCAAGTTAGGAAATAGGATTGTCTTCTACCATCCTGGCTCTTTTGACTTCTCCTGCTGTTTTATTTTCATTTAAGCCATTTATCAAAAATCTGACTTTAATTTTTTCAGCATCTACTATATTTTTAAAAGCTTCAGAGATTCTTTTTTTTGAGACAGGGCCTCGCTATGCAGTTCAGGCTGGCCTTGAGCTCACTTTGTAGCCAAGGCTGGTCTCGAACTCCCAACGATCCTCCTGCCTCAGCCTCCCGAGTGCTGGGATTACAGGCATGCACCACCACGCCTGGCTCAGAGATTCTTGTAATGACACCAATGTGGGAAAAGGAAATCACTAATGCAACTGTGTTTCAGCAGACTCTTACCCCATTGCCATGACCTTACTTTAACAGTTACTTCAAGAACTGGAAAACAATAAACTTGGCAGAATTATACAGTCAATTTTTGAGCTGGAAAGGACTTCAGTGTTTTCATTTTATATGTAGGAAAACTGATGCCCAGAAAACGTTGGTGCCTTATTCACGGTCACACAAGCAGTGAGTGACAGGGGCTAGAACCAACCTACATTAGTTAATGTCCAGTCACTAAGATGACCCATAACATCTACTTGACGAATTTAATTTTTTTACTTCTGGTAACAGGTCTCAATATACTGGAAGTCTATAAAAGTAATAGGATAACATTGGTTGCTTCATTCAGATATTCAAGTGTAAAGTCACTACCAACAATAAAGACAGGAAAAAAACAAGCAAAAAATGAGATGAAAAAGAAAATTAGGCACACCTGTAATCCCAGCACTCAGGAGGCTGAGGCAAGAGGATCGTTGCAAGTTCGAGACCAGCCTGGGCTACAAAGTGAGCTCAAGGCCAGCCTGAACTGCACAGCAAGACCCTGTCTCAAACAGACCAAAAGAAGAAAATAATAAAGACAAGAAAATTAGGATTTTCTGACCCACAGTGATATAGTACAAATATAAGACAATATATTATCAAGGAAAATATTAAAATTACCTCCGAGGACCATGCCAGCCTGACAGCACTTTCTAAGGCGACATGCTGGGCAATTTTTTCTGCGGATTTTATCAACAATGCAGTCGTTTCTTCCAGCACACAGATAGTTATGCTGCCCTAAAAAGTTAAAAAGTAAAAATTATTGACACCATCTAGAGACTGCTTGATACGCAGTGACAACCGAACCGGGAATAGACGCACGTTGGCCAGAGCGGGACTCTCAGCCAGCCTCTTGCCAGGCACCACTGAACGTTATGAGGCTGTAAACTTGCTCAGTGCTTTACCTGTGCCTTAGGTGATAAATATCAAAAAGTTAAACATTTATGAGGTGTGGTCAGAAATACCCCAAGACGCACCGCCACTCATGCACCTCAAAATACTGCCCCTCTCCTTGGACACACTCACCCAGCACTGTCACCACCTTCTGAAGAAGGTCTGGAAGTCCCTGCTTGTGTCTTTAGTTTCTCCTCCTGGCTGCCTTGGGGTCCTGAATCAATTCCCAGCGTTTACCTTTCACGGTCATTTTGACTTTCCGGAAGACCGGGAAGTCTCAGAGTGTCAGACGTAGACAAGAACACGGATGAGGACACCGCACAGCGATTCCACACGCCTGCCTTCCCAACAGACGGCCCTCAGCAGCAGGGTTCACTGTACTTTTTAATCACACCTACCAGAGACCCTTGTGATGGGTCTTCCAAAACTGCTTCAGAAACTGGCAAGTGCGGGCAAAGTAAGAGGAAGTATTTTGAGGGAGATCAACGGCAGTGCGTCTTCTACCGTAATAGTTCTTTAAAACATTTAAACATTCACCTATGTTTCAATCACCTTTCACATTTACACATTTCCACATATATGAATGAGTCAACTTTGTTACCAAGTAGAATGTGATTCTTGTATGTCTTAAAAAGAAAAAGAGCTGAGCAGTCCAACATTTACAGTTTGAGGAGGAGGAAACTGCAGATAACCTTGAGCTATGATTTGAAGTCACTACCTTGAGGGGTTGGCCTACCTCAGGCACCGGGGACAGCTCTTAACAGACCGGAATGTCTGTAAGAACTGTGCGGGTTTAGCCCACTTTAAGTTATGGTCATTTTTCAACTAAGTGTTGGGCCATTAAAGCTGCAAAGTGGACACATCACCCTGCAAGCACAATCTGAGGGCTACAGCTGGAGGTTGATTTTCTATGTGCAATTATTTTGGCCCAAGAAATACTGCAGTAGGCAGTTCCAACAAAGACTGAGCAAGATAATTTTTCAAGGGGCTCTGCCTCTGTATCACAACACCCAGCCAGGACTCAGAGCCACCAAGAAGGCCAGGGACATAGAGAGGACTACTCCTCTCATGCCATCAGTACCTGGCTCGATGTTTACTCATCTGCCTGGTGAAGACAGCTCAGGTACAAGCGCACACGCTGGAATATTAAACTGTTAAACTTTGGGGTTAAAAATGCAGTGCGATCAATTGTTACTGCTTTTCTTCAGGTAACAGATCTGTTTTTACACTGATTTTGAAAAAGAAATCCACATCCAGGTGCACTTGCTCACTCCTGATCATTATGTCCCAAGCGGTGCTCTGTTGCTTCTTCTCAGTCTAATGTAACATCATCGGGACACAACCCCACCATCCCTCTGGTAAACCAGGCAGAGTGTTCCGCCTCCCAACATCCTCGCCATCTGCCCACCTCTTCACTCCCGGAAGTTGTAAGACACCCAGGAACACTGATAAACTACAAGCTACTCCAAATAGGAATCATAATGATAAATAAGGGAAGAGTTCACTAAAATAGAAGACTCCGTCTAGCTCTTGACTACAGCATTTGTATCATCTCCACCATGGAAACCCGAGGAACTATCCCTTGCACTCTGTCACAGGCACCATGTTTCTCTCCTTGAGGAGCTTATTACCTCTTTTAGGGTGGGACAGGAAGGAGGTGAGTACTATTATGTCTACTCCTTTTAATTGTGTGCTCTCTTGTATGTTCTTTGTACTTCACTAGCATTCTTGGATTGCTCCCAGTTTTTTCATGCCTCTATGACTGTCCTCTTCTGTCAATCTATCTGCTTTTCAAAATTTTACTCATCTTTCAAGTTTTGGCTGAGTTGCCCCCATTTGGTCTAACCTGACCACTCCCAAAAAGGCTCAGGCATTTTTGTCTGTGTACCAACTGCGTATTCGATATATCCCTATTATAAATACTGTGTGTCTATCTCTGCTAATTTCTGTGAGGATAGAAATTAGGTCTTTTGATTCTTTAACTTTTGCATTTGAGAGCTTGATAAATATTTGTTCGATAAATGTATACATAATTAAATTTATTTCATTTATAGTTATACTCAACAATATAAGACCTCTATAGTATTTCACTTGTTGTCATGACTTGCTCCAGATTTTTTATCCCCTTTGAAAATTTTACAATTATAGAATATCTTTTCTTTACCAAATTTCTTGCATTTTTATAGTAATAGGTTACATACAGAATATAACAAGTTTCTATTTGACACACTGTTTGCAGAGAGGTTTTCATTATTTATATTTAATGAACAAGAAAATGGGACTATTGAGTAATTTTATCTATCTATCTCTATCTCTCTATCTCTCTATCTGTCTATCTATCATTTCTACTTGCTCTCCATATTTAGCTTCAAAATGTTGCCATGGTTAAAAAGATTATATCATGTAGCCTGGTGTGGTGGTGCACACTTGTAATTCCAGAACTCAGAAAGCTGCAGCAGGAGGGTTGCCAAAAGTTCAAAATCAGCCTGGGCTACATAGCAAGTTCAAGGTGAGCCTGAACGACACAGAGAAAACAAACAAAATAAAACATCTTATACCATGAAAACAAAAGCAAGATTAAAATGTGATTTGATAAATTAACTGCCTAATGCCAAATGACATAAAATTTTAGACACATGACAAAAATCCATTTTAATTGAAATGAAAGTGTTTTATTATAAACTAGAAAGAGTCTTACCTAAAAAACAAAAACCCCATATCCCACTCACTCTTAAGAAGAGCATAAATGAGCACATTTCACTGGAAAAGTGCTTATTTGAGAACGGTCACAATTTAAGAAACACTGCAATTTTTCACGGCTTTTTGAAAGGAAGGTGGAACTATGTAGGAAAATGCCAGGAGAAATGAATCTGAAGGTTCCACAGGCAGAAGGATAAAATGCAGAGTCAGCACAGTACGGCTCCTCGCAGGCTCAGACAGCACGAGCTGGTGCTATGTACAGTGCTGTGGAAAATAAGTACATACAGAAAACCTCCATCTAATCCCATTAATACAAAGTTCCCAAAAAATCAAAACCAACTGATGATGTTCAAAGCTGGGCTAGTGCTTACTTTCAAGAAACATTTGGAAGGGGCAAAATGGAACTGACCAAATCCTAACGATTTAAAGTTTTCTGATCTGGTGTGAACAGTATGGTTTCATTTACTTAGTGATAAACTCTATAGGTTTGAGTGTTTTCTGAATATATTTGTCAATAAAAAGTTTCTTTTACTTTTAAATCATTCAACTGAAAGGGTAACCCCTGGAGAGCACTGTGATTCTACAAAATCTGAACAGGGCCAATCATTAAGGGGTACGAACAGACATGGCCAAAGATTAGAGGCATCTCCTGCACTACAAGGTTAGAGTTGGAGCTTCCCAGAGAAATCCCCTCATAAATCCCTTCACAATACCCCACTGAAGGAAGCATAGCTATAGTCATCCCCGAACAGAAGTCCAGTGAGGAGCACATCCACCTGCTGCGTACACCTGAACCCCACCCTCCTCCCCACACCTGGCCCTGGAAGGGTCACAGAGAGCTGCCAGTGGCCGGAATAAACCAAGAAGCTGATCTTGCACATTCTTCTCCTGGTCTCAAGCCCTGTGCAGGCTGTGCTGAACTGGGGCAAAGGATAGATTTGAAATTTGATGAAAATTTGGAATTTTGGTATAATACTGGCCCAAGTATTCTGCTTACTGACAAGAAAGTGGTCTTTTGATTAAACATTATGGGGCTATCCTAGGATTTCAAGCCTAGGAAGTTGGAACTAGCCTACAGCTTTACTTGTACAAGTTGTTCTGGTGTGAATATTTAGAAAAAATAACATATATATGGAAAAACAGTTATGTAATTAGTTTAATCTTATTAGAAATATAAATATAAGCTGGAAATCACCAACGGGAGGCAACCTTGTGCCCCTCCCCACCACCTTTCAGAACCTTCGCAGTACCTGGGAGGGGGAAAGGTACCGAGGAGAAGCCGGGAATGACACCAACCGTCCTGCAGTGCGTGGGGCAGCTCCGACAGCCAAGAATTACCCGGCCCGGCGTGTCCACCGTGTGACACTGACAAGTCTTACTGTAAGTTCGTGATTCGCTCACTTTAAAACAACGTGCTTGCTGTGTACTAAAAGTGTCTAGAAGCAAAGACGATGTGGCAGCCACAGCCACTGTCTCACATTATCATCCCAAATTCACCACTGCTGCTTGCAGGAATGGCTGACCAAGGACGAGGCAGCAGCTGTGAAATTTGAAGCTAAGGTCTGCTGTAACAGACAATCTGATTTCACTGAGAGCTAACAGCATTGTGTCAGAGCCACACTGATTCCACGGTGTGAATATGGTACGTGGCCTGCATAACTCGTGCTGAAACGTAATGCTCACTGTGACACAGTACGAGGCCGGTAAGGTGGGGCCTACAGCAGGGGAAGAGGTCTGCGCCTTCAAGAGTGAAGTCATCTCTCCGCGTGACTGGTACATGAGCAGCCCGGTGGTGAATGGGCTAACTCAGGAGTCGGTCTGCTATGAAAGCCTGGCTTCCGAGGCCTCCCTTGCGCTCCTCATCTCACCATGTGAGGCCCTGTGCTGCCTCAGGACTCCGGCACCAAGGCCGTCACTCAGCGCAGCCTCTCCAGCACCGACTAGAAAGCTGACCCAAAGCAGACCTCCTTCCTGGGGAGTTTACTCAGCCAGTGTCAGCGTGTTGTTAGCATCAGAAAATGAGCTAATCCACTGAGCAGAGATAAGACAATCTGAACGAAGAATTAGCTCAAGTGATTAACACACGCTGAATATATAAAAAGTCATGGGGACACAATGATACGGAAGAAAGACAAGGAGAAAGAAAACAAACTCCACTTACTGTAAACCCCTGGAAGTTGTTAAGGTATGAATTTGTTACTTTGGAAACTGGTAATTAAAGATAAGCAACTGAACACTTTTAAGCCTTCCATTATCAGTTGTATTTTAAGATGACCAAATCACCTTATGGAAGGAAGAAAAACTATAAAAAACTATGCAGAGACAATAAAATCAGAAGGGATAATAAACGTAGATAAGCATCCTTCTGTCATGCCTAATAAATGACCACCACTTGTGAAGTCCGAACAATTAAAATACTCTACTTTACAGCTGCCTGTCCGTGTGAGGTCACATTTTCTTCATCTAATTTAACCAAAACAACAGATTGAACGTAGATGCAGATATGAGAATCCAGATGTATTCTGTTAAGCAGACAATAAAATGACTTATAAAATTATAAAGCAAGGCCCTTCTTGTCACTAAGGGTTTTCGTTTGGAAAGTTAATATTTAATGGCTCTGCTATTTTTTCAAATGAAGAAATCAAAGTTTCAAAAAATTACCAGTTTTAGTTTCTAACACAGTAAATACTGGCAGACATAATCCACATATACAAAAGGTCTTTGGGTTCTCAATATTTTTTTCAGGAAATGGGTTATGGGCCCAAAGTGTTCAATTATTATCAAAATGTTTAATTTAGTCATGTGTCAGACAAATTTAGATTGTAGGAGTTTCTACAAAGAGCTGATACGGACTCCTCAAAAATGTCAAAATTCTAGGAGACAGAGAGAGAGAGGGGGAGAGAGAAAGAGTTTTTTAGATTGAAATAAACAAAGCAGAATTGAGAATTATTTACCAAGAGAAATACATAGGCCTTAACTGGATCTTGAATGAAAATTTAAATCTACACAGGGTATTTGAAGAAATTTTAATACTGGCTGAATATTAGAAAAATTATTGCATCAATATTAAATTTGGGTGTCTGATAATATTGTAGCTGTGACAGAGACTGTTCTTGTCTATGGAATATAAATTTTGAAGTTTTAAGGGGTGAAATGTCAGGATGTCTACAACTTAGTTGCAAATAATTGAATACAGATCATTACATTGACCTTTCAAAATTTCTGTGTTTTCCAGAAGCCAAAGTATTCTAGATTTGTGTTGCTGCTGGTATTTTTGCGAAAGGGTCTTGATACGTAGTTCGGGTTGGCCCTGAAATCACTATGTTTTGTTGCTCAGGCTGGCCTCGAACTCTCAGCAATTCTCCTGCCTCTGCCTCCCAAGTGCACCACCACACCTGGGCAGAACCCAAAGTGTTATTAAGATGCACACAGATTGAGACAAAAGTTGAAACCAGTTTTCCACTTGAATCAATCAAGGGCTGGTCATGTAAAACCAGAGTGAGGTGGAGATGAAAGAGTATCTGGCAGAGGTTTTTTTTTTTTTTTTTTTTTTTTTTGGTACCAGGACTCGAACTCAGGACCTTGTGCTTGACAGGCAGGGGCTTGTGTCACTGGGCCATATCCATGGCTCTGGCAGAGTTCAAAGAGAGCTAGGTAATAATGAGCCAGTTAGGTTTAACTGTCCCTCATACAGGAGTAAGGAGGTTTTTTTTTTGTTTTTGTTTTTGGGCTTTTTTTCAATCAAGGTGAAGGACAAAAACATGTAAGGGGAGGGGAATGGGGAAGGGAAACAAAATTGTATTGAGCACATACTAAGAAATCAACTGGAGAATTTATGTAACCCTGTAATAAAACACATAATACAAAGGCAATTTGATTTTCCCAAAGAGAACTGGGTAGTAAGCTGCTTAGAACTATCTGAGGATAGAGCAGGGCTAATAAGTCTTGGGCTAGGAACTCATATGGCAGAGAATATGCCAACCGGAGATTAGGGACGCAGGCACTCGGCACCAGGTAGGACCACAGGGCACCTAGCAGGGGTGCTGGGGAGAGGCGCACGGCGCTGGCAGGCTGCAGGGACGAGAACAGCAGCTCCTGTTTCTCATACGAAAAAGCCGCCACACTCCAAACATAAACTACCCCACAAGCACAACTCTGAATCAGAAGCAAGGACTGCCGTACAGGTTTGCCACAGCCCCAAGCTCCTGCACAGATAAGAGTATATAGTGTCCTCACCCAAGAACAGCAACACGACTTAATGGAATTCCCACCCATCTCAGCTTTCACGGGACATCTAAGGACAGCTCAGTGTTTTATGTCTTGGAGATGAACCAGGTTTCTTTGGTCCCACTTCAACTCAAGTGGGTTAACTTCTTTTTAAGGAAGATTCTTAAAAATTTCCAATAAATTCAAAGATTAACTTTTTAATTATTCTTTTTGATGTATGAAGTAAATGTTTTATTTAACTTTTATCTAAGTCTATCATCTATTAGTTCTCTAACCCTGAATGCAATGTTTAACCTCCTGGTGCACCATTTATAAAATAGTTCAATTGTTGTTTTCAGGATTAATTACAGTACTGCACATAAAACCTGTAGCACCATTACAGACAGAACAAATGATTAATGGGTAGTAATTATTACAGCTCAATAAGCAAATATTTATTGACCATCTACCATGCACCAACATTGTTCTAGGATTTGATGCATGGGGCAATGTAAATTCAATCCCAGGGGCTTATCTCCTATGACAGGTGAATACACCTGCTGGATTGATTTTTCAGTTTCTTTTTCAGAAACACTCACTTTTATGGGTTAGATAGCTCTACTGTATTCATCATATTTGTTATCAAACTCCAAAATGATGACATCATGTGGTTTAAAAAACGTTCACACAAATTCAGTTCCATCAGTATCTGCACCATGAGAAAATTATCTAACCAGACTCTTTCCCCTCCTATACTATAGAGATGAAGATAGACATTATATAAGGCTGCCACGTTGATTGTAGGAGCTAAATTAAATAGTGTCGCAACTGGCACGTAATAAACAGTATAAATCAGAGTTTGTGATTTTCATCAGTTTGCCATCTCCCCTTCACTTTAAAGTAACCCCTCAAATATGAACTGTGCAGATCTGGTTTTGTTTTCTGCTCTCTATGGATTCCAGTACAGATTTTAACTCCATTACTGCAGTTTGGATCTTACTGCCATACTTTTTAATCTCATCCAGCCGATACGTTCTTCTCATCTATTTCTTTCCTTCTGACATTCATTCCTGCTTCTCAGACCTGGTTTTTTAAAAATAATACCTCAAAGCAGGTTTACTTATCCATGCATTTCTTCTACTTCTTTCAGCAAGTAAGTTTTAAGAACGCTTTTCCTAGAGCAAATGTGCTTCTCACAGACAGGAGTGTTAAAGCGGACAACGCGACAGTGCTCAAGGGGGGAAGTAAGACTGCTCAGGAGAGACGCTATCACCAAAGAGTAGTGTGCTTTGGGACACATGAGCTAAGTAAGCGGAGGAATGCCAGGAAAAGAAATTAGAGAGGAAAGAAAGATACCCGTCACCAAGATACTGAGCCACGGCTTGGACTGTCTGAGCATGTCAGTGAGGATAGAACTGACCGAGCCAGGAACAGTAGAACGTTAGGTCTCAGTGCGACAGCTTCAGGTTGTGGTAAGCCTTGGCCAGCACTGCGGGAGCTTTGATTTCTCTGGCAAAGTCCAGTGCTGTTGGACAGTGCAGAGAAGAGGAGTGAATGAGTTGATGTATTTTCATAGAATCCCTTTGGCATCTAGGAAGAGAACAGAATCTAGGAAACAAGGGCAGAAATGAGAGGATCAAGAGGCTGTCGTGGTAAATTCAGAGGGGGGCAGTGGTAGCTTGAACCAAGGTGCTCAGTGGAAGTGGTGACGAGGATCAGACTCTGATCTATCCGGAAGGGACAGCCAGCTGGTTTATAGAATTCCACTTGAAGACACACTCAAACATTTCATCTTTATTAGGAATAAGCCCTCCTGTTGCCAGGCAAAATTCTTTGTTCTTTCTTCTCTTCATTTCCCTTAAAGTTCTGTCCCACAGTGGGTCAGCTTCTCACTCATCCTTCCTGAAAGTAGCTCTCACATTCTCTTTTGAAACAGAACAATCCCTCTGCCTCTCTGCTAAACTCTCTGCAAATTAGTCACCTACCCTTTTACTCGTAGAACACCAAACTGTATGCAGTGCTTAACTAGACAAACTGGACAACTACAACTATTCAGCAGGCCAGCAGGCATTCAGAAAATGTAAAAGGCCACATACTATGCACATACAAATACTTAAAAAACCTCACTCACACCAATAAAGAAGGTATATAAAATATGGAAAATTTATAAAACTACGTGTCAACAAGGTGGTTAAAACCATTATACTACTCTGATAAAAGACTGTAACATTTTATACACATGTAGTTGATTTTCCCTCATATTCAGGCAGTCCGTTTTCTTTAGTATAGAAATGTTGACATCCTCAATGTTCTACTTCATTGTTTTTTCAAGACTGCTTAGGTGTCTTGAGCTTCTGTTACCGTTCTACAAAGTCTCCCAGCCTCACATGGAACTGGCTTTAAAATCGTAGAAATATATGGATAAATAATTAATAGTTTCTCGACTGTTATTTAGGTGTAGGACTATATATGCATAATAGCAGACCTTTAAGTCTTTTCTGATAAAGCTGTTAACCAATTATTACATCCATGTCTTAACTTCAAACAAGTGCCAAATGGTACGCTACAGTGAGAGCGTTTTAGTTTCTGAAGTTGGGCAGAACTGGGATTGATCACTAGCTTCACTTCTAATGATTTTAGGACTACCACCTTTCCTCTGATTCTGCTCTTAACCTGAACAAAGGGGATAGTAGTAGCTTCTAAAACAACTCTTTACGGAGAATTCGAGAAGATAATGAACACAGTACAAAAGGTCTGCCTACAGTTCCTGGTACATAATAAGGACACAAAAATGTTAGTTATCATCCTCCCTCCATGTCCTTCCTAATTATTTTTAGAATTCTTCTTGGAGGATGGAGCACCACTGGCAGGGGATAGTCCACCGGCCCTCCACACTAACTGTAGTGCAATAAGGACTGGAAAGTTACTTTTTCTCAGCAAAGGACTGAAGGTCCCTTCCCTCTTGATCCAGATCACAGAGTATTTTAAACAATCTTAGATGTGGCCTCCCTATCACAACCTTCCATCTACCTTCCCCATGGTTTCTAGAATTAACTTTCTTTTTTTTGTGTGTGTGTTTTTGAGACAGGGTCTCACTATGCAGTTCAGGCTGGCCTTGGGCTTACTTTGTAGCCCAGGCTGGTCTTGAACTTGCAATGATCCTCCTGCCTCAGCCTCCCGAGTGCTAGGATTACAGGTGTGCACCACGACACCTGCCTAGAATTAACTTGCTTAAAAGCAAAGTTTCCATGTCACCTTCCAGCTCAAAGATTCTGGTTCCCAATTTGTGAAACCCTTTAAGAGTCAGCTGTAGATTTCTCTGAGTCCTTCTGTAAATATTTTAATTTGGAGTGTCTGGCATGATGTTCAACAATCTTCATCTCAAACAGGAGCACTATGAGGGATTCTGAAGCAAAGAGTTTGAAGAACAAAGAAAGAACCCTGGTTCACCAGGAAAACTTCCAAGTAGATCAGAAGCTCATTTTTGGATTTATCCATCTGAGATGCTCAGTGGTCATACTATGAAGGTACCAGGTAGACAGCTGGATACAAATCTGGAGATCATGGGGGAGTCTGAGCAGGAGATAGAAAGTAGGGAGTGATCAGTATATGCGTGATCTATCTAAAATCACAAGACTGAATCAGCTCATAAAGAAGCAGGTAAATAGACAGAGGGAATGGGTCCAAATACTGAGCTCTGGCCCTCAGATGTTGAAATCTAGAGAAAAAGAATCTGAAAGGGAGCCAGTGAGGAAATTAAAGAGTATGGTATCCTGAGAGCCAAATGAGAGAAGTACTTTCAGGAAGATGGAGTGATCAACTGTCAGATAAATATACTAATAGGGCCGGGACATAGCATTGGGAAGCACTCATTAAATTTAGCAGTGAAGGAATCCTGACAAAGGAGGTTGTGTGGAATGACAGAGGCACCAAGCTGATTGGATTAGACATAAGAGAAAATGGGGAAAGAAAGAAGCATTTTGCTGCAAAAAGGGGCAGAAAAATTGTTGGCAGCTAACGTGTGAGTAAAATCAACAGGCATATTTTGGTCGTCTTTTAAGATGGAAAATGTTTGCATGGTGATAGGGTGATCCAGTAGAGAGGGCAAATGACCTAAGGGGGTCAGGGGAGTATTTCTGGTGCCCACCCTCGAGTGGGCAGGAAGACCCTGGGACCGTACTCCGGGGAGGGTTGGTGTCCGGTAGAGAGGGAACAGCGGATTCTGGGTCAGATGGCGCATGAGTACCAGGATACAACCTAAAGCTTCAGGAAGTTTCCTCAGAAAATGAGGAAGCAAGGCCATCAGCTGACAGGGAAGGAGATTACGGGAAGGCTGAGGGACAAGAGAAGGAACATAGTAGCCACCCAGACCTCACAGGGACAAGCAGAGTGTTTTCAGGGCAGGTAGTCCTGGCATTCACTTTTTATTCCACCGCCCAATTCTGCAGTTTCTTTCCCCTGGGAATTCAGCTAGCAAATTTCTACCCTTCATGGTATCAGTCAGATTTTAAAACAAATAATTGGGACAAAGGGACGCTAGATAATAGATGAGGTTTAATGTATTGGTGCGTTAAGACAAGGTTCTCTAGGCTTCAATCTCAGGCCTGCCCTTTATTTACCTGTGCAATTAATTTAATCTTTCTGTGCTTCATCTAATACATTTAACCGTGTTCCTGGGATGTAATAAGCGTTCAATAAATGCCACAATTATTATTAAATATTTGTAGAACCTAACTACTGAAACTTTTGGAGACATCACTTAGCAAGTTAGGAAATCCTATTTTCAAGTGTTTATGTATGCAGCTCTGAAATTTTTGACTGGGAAGGTGGGTACTGGACGTTGAAGTCAACCTTTTCACTGTGGTAGATCCTCAGTCCTTTTATTTTGTCTTACTTTTAAAATTTGAGATGGGGGTCTCACTAAGTCACTAAATTGCCTAGGCTGGACTTTCTCCTGACTCAGCCTCCTAGAGTTCTGGGATTGCAGGAAGGCACCACCATGCCCAACTATACTTTTGATCTTTTATAGTACTTTCATATCCCATCAAATAACAACAGAATCATTCTAAATGCTGCTTGTCAAAATTCTCTCTACATAACAAGATGTTTTTCAAAAGGGAATTACTTCCTTTTTCTCCTGTCAAAAATACTGTCTTTAGCTTGAAGGAACAGATTACATGTCCCATCTGTTATGTATCTTCTAAACAGTCTACTGAAACATTTATCATCACAGACAAGGTCACCAGTTTAGAATATTTATTCTCCTATAAAGGAAAATATGTTGGTCACCTTTAAATTTAAAGACTTTTTTAAAAAGAGTGCTGTGTACTGGGGTCAGGGACATAGCTCAGTGGCACAGCACCTGCCAGGCAAGCGCAAGTTCCTGAGTGCAAGTTCCGGTACCCCATCCCACAAAATATTTTAAAATAAGTACTATGCAGCAAAACACACTACTGTGCGGTAAAAGAGATTCCAAGGCCATACTTCACTATGTTGCAGTATGTTGCTAAGATTCTATTGTATTTCCTGGATCTCGTGTTAAAAATTAACCACAGTGTTCAAAATGTGGTATTTATGTGTATTAATTTTCCAAGATGAATGTAATTATAAGGCATCACAAACACATACTAAGAACAATAAAGAAGCTTAAAGCCACTGTAATGACATTTTACAGGTTCATTTAGGCTTCAGACTGTCCGCTGCAACATGTAACTTGCCTCGGAAGGAAGCAGTGAAGGGGTTTGATAGCATATGTGATGTTGCCTATAATCTCTACTTGACATCTTTTTTAACATCACAGCAACAATCCTACCAGTATTTTGTAGTTTTCCATAAAACATTCTTCATAGTACAGAAAGCGGTTAATAATAAACTATGCCTTTTCTATACATCTTGGTTGACTCACCAAAACAGCTGTATTTCATTGTTCAATCAGAACCTACCCACAGTAAAACTCTTATGATAAAACATCTTATGATAATGTTAACTCAGGTCTTAGAATTCTCAAACAGCTCCTGCCCTTCAGCTAGCTTTTATCCTCCAAAGTAGAAAGAGGAGTGAGGCTGACCAGAGAAAAGGCAGGAAGCTCTGAGTAGTCTTACCGCTGCCAATGTCCCCAGGTAAACTGGCAAAACTGGTGTCAACTACGCAGATTTCCTAGATGCTGTGGCCAGGGCATCCAGAATGTTTTCTGGGGATACCCAGACACGGTACAAAACAACAGCTGCCACCAGACGGATTCAGATTGCATCACAGACGCCCAAGCCCCAGGCCACCACGCTGTACAAACTTGCCCTGATCAAGCGCTGTAACGTGGCCTCACATTTTGGTGAATTTTCAGTTTTTCACTGAAGGCCTTATGGCAGTAATTCATTATAGCATAAACGGAGAGAAATGGAAGTATTATTTGATCTGCTTAGTAAACCTTCTACACTATAATTTTTCCTATTTTTTTTTTTCATTAAATCTTCAGCAATGATTTGGTGAATGCATTTTTTGGCAAATGCATTTAGCTAGCCACCAACTTGCTTTGCATGGACCATTCCAATCATGTGTACTGTGGTAGGACGAGCAAGATCCTATTTATGTGGATTTTTGCTTGTTATTATTAGCTGAGGAGTCCTCAAAGCAAGCTACATTTTTCATTAGATTAAGTGAAATTTGTGAATGCCTAACCTGTCTATCACATGACCTTACCCCTTACAAAAAACAAAACTGCAGCTGTTTGCCTTCGGATTCTGAGGACTAAGTTGTCTTAGTCCATTAGAGCTGCTATAACTAAATGAAATAAACTAGGTGGCTTGTAAACAATGGAAATGTATATTTTTCACTGTTCTAGAGGGAAGTCCAAAAACAAGCCACTGGCAGATCTGGTGTTTGAGAAGGCCTGTCTCATGGTTCACAGTTAGCACCTCCTTGTTGGGTCCTCTCTTTCCTTCCTTCTTTCTTCCTTCCTTCCTTTCCTTCTTTCAACAGTAGCACTAATCTCATTTGGGAGGGTGCAGTTCTCAGGACTTAATCACCTCCCTTCTTTTGGCTGTGTGTGTTTAAAAATTAAGGACTGTTTGTACTTTAGAATGATGATATAAAGCAACATCTATAAACAATAAAACACAATTTAAGCAGCAAAATAAATGAGTATTCATACAGATGATAAAACATCCTCATGTAAGCTAGGTATGGTGGACAAGTGAGAACATAACCTATGTCTGGAGAGCTTTTTGGATACTGTGATGGTGAGAGGAATTACAGACCTATCTCTGCCTTTGTCTTTGCCTGGTCAGGCTGGATGCCTTACTCCTAATCACGGTGACCTCAAGTTTTTCCTCAGTTGTCCATCACAGGTTTCATTCTTCATTGCTGTCTTTCAGTGTTCTAGGTTATGTGAGGGCCAGGTGGCAGAGGTGGCTATTATGTAGCCCTAGGGGGCTGGGACCCGGCAGAGCCAGGGTGGAGGAGTCAGGTGCCAGGTCAGGTGCAATCGGCACCTCAGGAACCACTGTCCTTCGGTATCTGTGGAGCATGGGTTCCAGAGCCACCTTCAGACACCACACTGAGGATGCTCAAGTCCCTTATATAAGATGATGCAGTATACTACACCATATACTCTAACACATCTTCCTGAATACTCTAAATTATGTCCAAATTACTTATGGTGCAAACAACTATATAAATACATTCAAACAACTATGTAAATAGTTGTCATGACATCCTATTTAGGAAATAGTGATGAGAAGAAAACATGTCTTCTATGGCTTTGGCATAACTCATCAAAATATTCTCATGTCGCGAGCTATAAAACAGACTTATTTCTGGTTTAATTTGATTCCTTCTTCTCAGTTTTATGTTTGTCAAAGGCAGGGCTTACATACATATTCATTTTTGTAGCACCAGTACAAGAAATTTTTAAATGTGGTAAGTATAAATGCACATGCGTGAAGTGGATAATTTAATGAATCAAATCACACTGGCAGCAGGGAGGAAGATAACTATCCAGTTCATTTAGAGCTGTATTAAAATACTTAAATATAATCTAGAAAGAAGTAAAGGATATACACCAAGGAGACAAGTGCAAAAAATGCTTACTAGGGTAATGGTATAACTAGTAATACCTAGAGAAGAGTTTTTTCAATTTGTAAAGTATAGTTAGAACTATACACATGTCAGTACACAAGTCACTGTATGTAAAAGGTCTGACATGTGACACCTATGATGTTATACTATGTACTAACATAACCTAAACAATATATTACATACACACACACACACACACACGCACTCACACAAAGGTAAAAGATCTTAAAAATTTTATGGGAGGGAAAAAAGATTAGTGATATTGAATAGAAAGGCATTAAGCTTTATTGGTAATGTTTCAATTTTTGAAGGAGAATATACTGGTCCGGGGCTCAATGGCCAAAGCAAAAACACAGCTATTAACACTAGAATGGATGTCAGGTCCTCCTGTTTTCCCGATGGCTTCTGAAGAGCTGTTAGTACACAGACTCTAAAGGAGCATTAATAACTTGAGAATGCTCCATAACCAAATACTGGGTAAATACCAAACACCCTCTTTGTAACTACTTCTTTTTTAGTATAGTGGAGGATTACTTCAATGGGATGTAATGTAAATTTGTTCTTGAAACCAGTTTATTATTCATGTTAAATATTAAACTAGAAAACCTGAAGGTTGAAAAGAAATTGGCTAAAGTTTTGAAATGAAGTCTAGTGAATCACTACATACTTATTTTTAGAGTAATGGGAGCACTACCAAAGGGTAGACTCTATTGGAAAGTTAACTACATAAGACTATTGGTGAAATATCTTCTTAAGAGTCCAACTACTAATCAAATATATTATAGTAGAATGGGATAATTTTGTGTATCTTTTTGTGTATTTTTCTATCTTTCTACCAAAGATAGCAAAAGAATTACAGCAATCTAAATGCAGGAAAAGAAACATACAAAGAAATTGTTAACAAAGAAATCTTATGTTTAATTTTGCTTTTTCAGAATCCATATCAAGAACTATGCTACTGAATCAGTTTTCCCTGTTAGCTTACGATACCAACTATATAGTCAGTTCCTGAAAGAGCAACTTAGTCATGAAAATAGTTCATTTCTGTTCAGTTTCCTCTGAGGCCTATTTATAATAATAGCTCTAATTCTGAGTTACTACACTATATCCAGCTTCTGACTGGGGTGGAGGTAAGGTGTCAATTCTCTAGTTGTCAGTCTCTTGCACAGTCTAATAACTTAAGCATATCTTCAATTAGTTATGTGCTTATAAGTTGGTAAAATGTCCCTCATCCCCCTGTACTATAAACTCCACCATAGCTGTAGCCAGCCAGGTCTGTTGTATTTTATTGTATTTTCCCCAGGTTCTAATATAGTACATGGACATTAATACCCAAACTAATTTACTTAATTACTTCATACAAATTAATACAAGAATAAGAGTAAAGATAATACAACACAATTAAAAAACCATCAGTACCTACACAGCTTCATGTCTTCTGAATAGAACATTTTCACTATATTTGTGTAACCAGATGACCTCGAATGTACTTTTATAAATATGGTCAGAGTGCAGCAACCAAAGAATAGGAGTGTGGTGTGGCATTATCAGTTATGCCTGGTTCATGTAGAAAATAGTTGTTTATGAATGTCTAACGTTTTCCTAGCACTGATCTGGTCACAGTGCATGCAGAGACAAGGCAGTGAAAACGGTTCTTGCCTTCCCAGTGCCGGCTCGCTGGCCTGCCTTTGCAGGAAGGGCAGGTCGCTTCATCTGGAAAGGCATTAAGCAGCTCTTGACCACTTTCTGGTTCACTCCAAACCTACAAGTCTTGGTAAGGGAATTCAATGGATTATTCAACCATCTTTTCAGTTAACATGTTTTAAACAGTTCAGTTAGCTGAAGAAAAATCCCTTCTCTATTTCCTTAGTGGTACCTTTTTTCTCTACCTCTGTCTCTTGCTCTTCTGTGCCATATATACTAAGTGAAACCTCGTTTTGGGGTGATTTTCTAGGTTCCATCATTTTCCACTCCTGACTTGCAAGAGAGGTGGGAAAACTGGCTCTCAGCCTTGACTGTGTCTTCTCACTGCCCTACATGTGGAGTTAATGTGAGCCATCTGTTGAAATCACATATTTTCATTCTCCTTTAGGGCTCCCTTTACCTTGCTAGATGCGTCATCACGAGGAAACATATTTGACCACATTTTTTATCAGGAGAAAGGAATTGCGGCAGTTGATAGCAGACACCAGACCACCTGAGTCTGAATCTTGACTCTATCACTTCCTGTGATTAAAGCAACTTAATTCCCAGTTAGTCAAGTGGGAGAAAGAATAACAGTTATGTTATAAGGGTTAAACGAACTGAGATTATAAACCACTAGGTCACTGGCACATAGAAACCACTTCATAATGCCACTACTACCACTGTTGTCTCTGGAACCATTAAGATCCCAATTGCTGCCTACTGGTTGTCTGCTGGGGGCCATCCTGACAGCTGCACAGAGCTCTGCCTTGCACCAGCTCATCACACAGCAATGCTTGGCTCTGAGGTTTCAAACTTGGTATTTCTCTCTAACTATGCAAGTCCTCCTACTTATTTCTCTTATTCCTGAAACTTTTTCTCATTGCTACAAACTTCTCTCTATTCTCCTAGTTTAAATCACTGATCCTCCCCCAATTCATCCAAACATTAGCAATCTAACCTTCAAACCTTTAACTTTCACAATTTTCTAATATGAATATTGGAGTCTTATTCAGTCTAATCTGAATTTATGCAACTTCCTTGAATGTGCAGACTTAAAGCCCTCCTCAATGCTTGGAAATCTTATTTGTTCTTAGATAACCACAGAAGGTTCACATCTTCCACAAAGCTGTAGAACATGTGAATTCCAACCACAACCACCTCCCCTCTGCACAAACACATAAACACACAAATCACTTATACATCACTTATGTGGCCCTTTAATGGGAATATTTCAATATTTGATGTGCATACAAGTTACTTCCCCAACTGTATCATAAGCTCCTGGAAGGTAAAAGGGACATCACTGGAATCTAACAATATGGGAGGCATTCTTTTAACTACCGTATATATGTTTACTCATTTAATCTTCATATGAACTCTAAAAAGTATGAACTGTTATTATCATCACTGTATGTAATCCAGGTGGAGATGAATTTAGGGAAACAGTATCTTCAGTACAAAGGCAAATATAAGAGGTATATGAACAACGCTGAATGAATAATTTGCTCAGGGTTACAACCTTGCTCTAGCTTCAGGGATGATTTTTCAATACCTATCTAAAGTACTTCTTTGTAAATACTGCTGGGTAAAGGTGCTTCATCTGTCCTACTGAAGAACTCAAATAGGACCAGGCCAACAATAAAAATTCCACAAATACTTTCTAAGGGTAAACTGGCAAATATGTTTTACAATTTGGGATGCTATTCTAATGATGATATGAAAACATTTATATTTTATAGTTGAAATGCTCTTTTTTCTATATATCCACTTTATGAAGGAACTTCTGAGAAGTAAGTGGTGCATATCTGCACATAACACTTCCAATTGATAAGCACCATAACTTCAAAATATCTAGCCTGTGTTTACTATGAATCACTGACTAAGCAGTTGTGTGATGTCTAGGAATCAGATTTATGTCCTTGAGATTTGCTTATCTGTAAAAAGGAGCTAAGCTCTAATAAACTGATCTTTTGCAGATTCTAAAGGGATTACCCACTTGTAAGATTATATTATTTTAAGGTGATGGTATGAATGGAGGAATTCATAATGCAGAAGGGAATGGCACAGAAGTCAAAGTGAGAAGAAGTGGCACCTCTAATCCCCGTAGAACCAACTTTCCCACGCGAAGACCTTGCACCTTTACTCGGCTGCATTCTGCACACGGGAGAGCCCAGCCACCTCCCTGCCCACGTCCTCAAGTGTCCTCTTTTAACAGTGCCTCCATTAGGTCAAACGCAATTAGCCCTCTTGAAGATGAACACAGTTCATATCAATTAAATATGCTGATAAATTCTAAAACTATACAAAGCACATTTTTTTACTCTGAAAATTCCCCACTTCCTCCCTTGCTGCTTATAAGCCAAAGGCTCTTGAAATCAGAAAACTTCAGAAATAGTGAATTAGAAAGCTGACATTAGAGACTAAGTCCAGGTGTGGTATCAGCACTTCATTTCAGCCTTTTATAAAACACATTCACGATAATACGCAGATGTAAAACGGTCTATAAATGGTTTTTAATCTTCACATGCAAATGTGTTTGGCTGCTTAGTAACTCGCATTAATTAAGTCAACCCAAAATCATTCGATAAATATGAAATTTAAAGGATTTGTAAAATGTGCACATTTTACTTAAAGCAAAATACTTCAGAAATTACATTACTATGATGTCCACATTTTTCATTTGTTCTAAATATTTTGCTCCTACATTTTACTCCTCTTCTTATGTACTTAAAAATGTACTAAACAAAGAGGGAATTCAAGATTTTTGTTTGGAATTACCATTGCACAAATAAATACTCATGTAGGGAAAACATGAAATCATGTACAAAATTTGTAATTGCACCATATAATGTTTTGTGTATATATACGTACATGTATGTATATGTGTTACATATTTAACTATATCATACATATGTGCTATATATGCATATGTATATATAACCCATATACATATATTATTACAACTTATAGCACTTTTATTCAAAATTTAAAATTATTTTACATATATGGTCAATGCATATTTCAAATATCATCAAAACAAGCTGTTTTTGGAAGTCTACTAGTTACTGCATGATAGCAGCACTGTCCTCATTATTATTATGACTTGTGTTGGCTCCTGAAGGAGTACGAAGTTATGATACACAACCGCACTCACTGCTGAGTATTACAGTAAATATTACTGTTGTGTCACCATACACCTTAACTTACAGGGAAATACCGGCATTTCTCAGAAGCAACAAAGGATAATTAATATTAGGTGATCTCCAGTGACAAACCAGTAACAGGGAATCAGTTAAAAAGAAGCCTACCTTCCATCGCCCTCTTAAAGAAGACCTTACAGCTCCCACAGGTAAGGACACCATAGTGACAGCCTGACGCTTCATCTCCACAGATAAGACAAATCTTCTGAGGCAGCGACTCGAAGCTGTACTGCGGGCTCTGGCTGGCTTCTGAATCCGGCCTTGAAACACAAAACACAGCGCTGCGTTTGTAGCCTTCCTAAGCCGGCACTCACAAGGTGACAGGGGATGTTTAAACAGCACTGTATTACATACACACACTCTTGGAACGTGATAGATACGCCCTGAGCTTCGCTTAACACACCCCCTGCCATTCGGCTCACTAGCCTGGCAAGGTATCAGCCTCCACCAGTAGAACCAGCACACAAGAACAGCGATTATTGTAGCGCTGTACATTCACGAAAGCTAACATCTGTCTGTCCGTGCAACAAATCTTTCCTCAGAAGTCCTAATATAGGAGCAATTCAGACTGACCAATGGGATGATATGCCTGCCCTTCCTGCGCGCCAGGTAACAGCACGGTTTGGCGTTAAGCGTTCAATCAGCAGTGCCTGCTCTGAGTTTTGCAAACAGTCCTGTAACGACTGTTCAGGTCCATGTGCTGTGTGACTGTGCGGTTCTACGCACTGTTTTGCCGGTTCACAGCAGTAAAGGCCACCAGCTGAACATTCTTTTCTCTTACATTCCATTACTCCGGCATGTAACTAAAACGCTCTTGAAACTATGCATGACAAAAGTTGTGGGGAATGCAAAACATCAGACTACAGCGCACTGCAGTGACGATGTTTAAGCCTTTGGTAAATAGACCACGTTGAGAATTAATTTGAATCCTGAGATTCTCATGAAACCCAGCGGTTAAAGCGTCCAAACCCCAATCTGCTTTGCGCGCCGCCCCGCACCCCTGGAGTCCCACCCTCGCGGGCAGGGCGCCCGACACCCGTGCCGTGCAGGGATCCGCTCCGAGGAAGGGTCACCTCGCGCAGCCCCGACTGGGCGCTCGCACTGCGGGGCCACGGCGGCCCTAGGTCGGAGCCCGCGGCGGGGGAGGCCGGCCCGGAGAGCGCAAACGCGCCCCGCTCCGCCGCTCACCTCAGGTAGTTGAGATAGGGCGGGTAGACCTGCGGCAGCCCGTCCTTGAGCACCGCCGCGGGGTAGCCGAGCTGCGGGAGCCCGTTGAGGCCGAGCGGCGGGTAGAGCGGCGCGGCGGCGGGC
>NW_004955412.1:4694873-4735452 GCF_000276665.1 Chinchilla lanigera
GGCCTCGGCGGGGGAGGGCGCGCCGCCCGCCGGCTGCAGAGCGCGGGGAGCCTTTGCGTTCGGCGCGGTCATGCCGACCTGAACCCGCGTTTTCTCCTCCCCGTCTGGAGGGAGGAGGGCAGGAGGGCGGAGGGGGTGTCGGTAATATAGGGGCAGAGGGCGGAGAGACCCGCGCTGGATTTGGCGTGCGGCGATCTCCACCTCCGGCGGGGCGGTGCCGGGCGGCGCCCGCCTGTGCGCTCCGCCGCGGCCGGTCGGGCCAGGGGCGGCGGAGGGCCGGGAGAGGTGTTCGCGGGACTCGTCCTGTCGGAGTTCTCGGCTTCCGTCCGTGGGCGGGAAACGCAGGGTACTCACAGGTCCGGCCCTGGCGTAGCTGCTGCTGCGGCTGCTGAAGCAGGTGGCTCGCGGCTCGGCCCCCCACTGAACCCGGGGCTGCAGACCCGGGCGTGCGGGGCGGGTCCGGCCCCTGAGCTCGTCCGGGGGTTCGCTCTGCTTTGCTCACGAAACCCAGGGACGAGAGTGACCTCGCAGGGCAGTCCGTTCTCGGGCGCACCTCTGCCGGCTCCGCGCAGCGCTCCGAGCTCCCTGCAGCTCGCAGTTGGGTGGCGGAGGACGAGCCGCCTCTGGCCGCACAGCCCGTTCAGATGCCACGGGAAGCTGGTTTTCGCTGAGAATGCCATCCGCGCAGCCGCATCCTCGCTCGGTACTACGAGGCTAAACCTGAGTAGTAACAGCGCTAGTCGGGCTCCTCCGCTTTCTAGCAACGCGTCCTCCCGCGAGGGAGGCGCCCGAAGCCCCTCCCACCCACTTACGACCAGAGCCGAAGCTGGGGAGTGGGTATTCCAGTCCGCTAGTTTGAATTCCACTGTGAACAGAGCAGGTGCGTCCTTAGATGGAAGCTCATAAGCATGTCACATTTTGTACCATCAACTGAGAAGCCAATCAAAGGGGGAAATGAATAGATTACATGGAAAACGATTTTTGTGGCTATTTCAGGACTCCAGTTTTATAAAGATTTAATATAAAAGATTTAGCTACATTATGTTTTACTTTATTTTTATTTATTTTGGGTACCGGAAATCGCACTCAGGACCTTGTGCTTGCCGGGCAGGCGCTGTGTCACTGAGTTATATTCCCGGTCCCACATTCTATTTTACAATATATGTATCAAGAGTGATCGTAAATATTTTAAGAAAAAGTTTCCCTACGAATTCCATAACAGTGAATGCTGCGCTTGGACTTGGGGTCACCTTGCTTCAGCCTCCCGTAGTGCTTTGATTGCAGGCGTGCGCCGCCACTGTGGCACTCCTCCTGAACAGTGCCCACCGTGACTTGGCAGTTTGGGAGTAGCAGATAATTGGTAACACTTCTCTACCTGTGTGGGGACTTTCGCTGTTATATGGCACACTTTGATTAGTTCTCACAAGTACACTCTAATTCCTAGTAAATACCCATTTAAGGCAAGTTTCCTTTAGCTCTCGTGTAGTTCGTGTCCTATACTATGGTGATAAGATCTGCAGTAGAGAGAATGGACGGTATTCTCTCCTCCCTATAGTCTTATTACAAAAGTAATTATCTTATCTCTAAATTCACGCACACTGGAGAGAGGGAGAATATGATACATAGTTCAGATACAGAGTCATAAACCAAAATGTCTGGAATAAACCCACCGTCTCTGGTATCCTGACATCGTCTTAAGTATGCTCAAAATCGTGAATTAATCCTTTACTCATTAGTGATGTCGTCCATTGGAAAGCTCCTTTTAGGGGGTCAAATGTGCGCTAATGCCTCACAGGTCCTCTCACCCAGATGTGGAGGATGCAAAGGAAGACGCCAAGGTTTCATCCTGCGCGGAGCCCCTAGAGCCAAGGAACCCGGCTCCCTGAATCGCCTCGGGAGGGCCCATATGAGTGAGAAGGAAGCATGGTAGACCACCGGGTTCTGGAGTAGGTTGTCCCAGCAATTAATTAATTGAGTAGTTTTAGATATGTAAGAATTAGGTAGCTACGAAAGGGTTGAAGAGCCTTCCAGAAAACAGGCATAGTACGTTAACAAGGCGTCTGATAAGAAACCAGCACGGGAACTAGGAGACGCACATCAGGGATGGAGCATGGAGCTAGTGTGGGAAGAAAGTAGAAAAGGTTAGAAAGGCGAACCGATTTGTGATTATCGTTATCATTATTATTATTTCAGACTTTCCTCTTTGCAGTCCATCTTAAAAACACTTGACATGCCTCACTGAGTGATAATTCTGGTATTGTTCAGTTCTCTCCCGTAGAGCATGCAGTTCAGTGGGTTTTTGTTTGTTTGTTTTTAGCATATTTACAGTTGGGTGAACATCGCTATTACCAATTGTAGAACATTTACAGAACTCTAAAAAGATCATACCCCATTATCAATAATTCCCCATTTCCCCACATTTCCCCCAACAGCCATGAATCTACTTTTCGTCTCTGTGGATTGGGGTATATTGCACATTAATATCAACGGGATCATACCATCTGTGGTCTTTTTGACTGACTTCTCTCACTTAGCATATTTTCAAGATTCATCCATGTTGTACATGTACAATTATTTCGCTGCTTTTATTGCCAGTGTTTCACTGTGTACATGTGCCGCATTTATTTGTGTACGAGTTGTTGAACTTTTTATTTTTCCTACTCTGTGGCTACTATGAAAAGTGCTGTCATGAATATTCACGTACAAGCTTTTGGGCAAACGTGTGTACTCATTTCTTCTCGGTAAATACCCGGGACTGCAGTTACTGGGTCGTGTGGTAATTCGAGGCTCTTAACTGTTGGAGGAATTGGCAGACTCTTTTCAAAGTAGCAGTACATTTTATATTCTCATCGATAGTGCATAAATGTTAGAGTTTCTCCATGTGTTTGGCATTTGTCCTTTTTATATACCTCCCAGTGAAGTGCTACTTCTCTGTGATTTTTGTTTTTATTTCCCTGATGGCTACTGCCATAGAATCTGTGGAATTTGGAGAATCTCGATAGCCCTGGGAAGCAGTCCTCTAAACCCTTTACTTGTGTTCACAGTCCTATGAAAGAGGCACTATTATCCCCATTTTGTTGTTGGGAAAACTGAGGCAAAAGATGACTCAATACAGTATTATAACGATGGAAATAAAAGAGCCAGATCTGAACCCAAGCAACCAAATGCTAGGGCTCGGGATATAGCTCAGTGGCATTAGCACCTGCCTGGCAAGCACAAGGTCCTGAGTTCCATTCCCTGTACCAAAAACAAAAACAAATGCTAGCCTTCTTATGATTTTTAAATGTTAGATGGTTTTGAATTTGGTTCTAGCTTGCTACTATAAAATTAAGACTTGACCTAATTTTTAATGTTAAAGACTCTATTTGGCTTAATTATCATTGGTTACAAAAATTCTCTCAAGACGTAGTGTCTGACTCTGTTGTTTTCACAAGACTAAAAAAGTCTTTAATGGGAAAAAATAATAAAGATGCCTGACATTTTCTAATACATCATTACACCATGAAACTTGGTGCTGGGTGATTCACATTGTTGGCACACATACTGTATGAATCTCTGAATGAGGCAAAATACACTGATTAAATTCAAGTGTGATGGGGTAACAACATATATTCCTGACAACTTTTTTTTTTTTGGTACCAGGAATCAAACTCACAACCTCATGCTTGCCAGGCAGGCGCTGTGCCACTGAGCTACATCCCCAGAGCCCTGACAACTATTTTTGAAGGAGAAAAGTTAAACCTGGAAGTTTTTTCCCTATATTTTGAAAAAAGGGAGCTTTATTAAGTTACAATTGCCATACAAGAAGGAACATGTATTTAAACTGTACAGCTTGTTAATAAGATGTATATTTTAAGCTGTACAATTTATTAAATTACACATATGTATGTATGCCAAACATATGTATGTCCTCACCACAACCAAGATGACAAACATAACCCTTGCCTCCAAAATTGTGCTTATATTAAAAAAAAAAGGCCTTATGCTACTTTTTATCTTTCCTAGCCCCTCTCCCCACTACCACTACTGATATCCCTGAAACCACTAATTTGCTTTTTGTCACTATATATATTAGGGTTTAAAGATTTGTACCTGGTTTGATAAACATCATCATAAGTACCACACACAATTATGTCTTTTAGATCAGATGTTTTCTGTACATTTTTAATAGGCTTCATTGTAGACTATTTTAGATTTATGGCAGAGTTAAGCAGATAACAGGGAATGAACGTGTGGCCTTTCTACAAAGTCCCCCCTATTAAAGCATCTTGTATTAATAAAGTACATTTGTTACAGTTAGTGAGCTGCTACTGATACACTGCTATTAACAGGTACACACAGTTTACTCAGAATGCCTTAGTTTTTACTTGATATTCATTTTTCTTTCCAGGATCCCATGCAGAGCACCACATTTCATGGTTGTCATGTGTCCTTGAGCTCCTTGCAGACTTTCCTTGTATTTCAAGACCTGGACAGCCCTAGGAGGTATTGTAGGATACCACTCTATGAGTGGGCTGGGATCTTGAGTTCTGAGGAGGAAAATCAAAAAGGTCAAATTATGCAATATCTGTACATACTGTCAGCTTAACTTAGGACAGCTGATCCTGACCTTGATCACCAGACTGAAGTGAGGTTTGTCAGGTTTTCTACTCCACTTATTCTTTTTCCCTCTTTACATGTTGTACCTTCTGAAGGGAAGCCACTGTGAGTCACTTAGGGTTATGGGGAGTAGGGAGTTATGCTCTTTCTCCTTTAAGATAGAATATCTACATAATTTATATGGAATTCTGCCTGGAAGATCTACCTCTTCTTCCCTTTTCTACTTCATTCAGTCTTTCGCGTGAGTCATTACGGACTCAGTATGTTGATGAAATTGTTGTTCCAGCTTTTAGTGTTAGAAGCTCTTTTGGACTACCCTGTGCCTCTTGATATATTTCTGAGAGAGAGAGAGAGAGAGAGAGAGAGAGAGAGAGAGAGAGGCTTTCATGCTTCCTGACATTATAAAATACTCCAAAATCATCCTGAATTTTACTAGCTCCAGTAGTAGAATCAACCATTACTCCAGAGAAGTTTGATTTTTTCAAAAATTGGTAGATAAGTTTTTCCTGACACGTTTTCGCTATGTCCCCCAGCCTGACCTGGAACTTGTGGGCTCTTCCCTCAGCTCCTCCAAGTAGCTGGGACTACAAGCATGTGCAGCTGCAACCCAGAGACTTTTTAAAGTGGCATTGCAGTGTGCTGTACGCTAGGTTTTATTCCTTAAAATTTTATGTAATAAAGTATATGCTTTTATCTAGTTTTATTCCGTCACCAAAATTATTTTGAGTTTCAGTGGTATTGTAATATGTTCGAATAGTTCACTCTTTCCATTGCTGAGTAGAAACTCATTTTATAAATATAACATGGTCTGTTTACCTGTTGACAAGCATTGCTGATATTATAAATAAAGCTACTATGTAAATGTGCCCACAGCTATTTGTTTAGATGTAGGTTTTAACTTCTCCTGATAAAACTTAGAAATGAAATGGCTGGATAAACTAAAGCATACTAGGGGTTGATAGTTATGTCCCTCCCTCCATTTATGGGTAGAAACCTAATCACCAATATGATGATCTTAGGAGATGCAGTTGTGGAGAGCTGCCTTACCCTTTCCACTAGGAGCACACAGTGGGAAGACACCGTGTATTAACTGGAAAGGAAGCCCTCACCAGGAACTAAATCTGGCACACTGACAGGGTATTTTTTAGCCTCATGAATTGCAGAGAAAAATAAATCTCTGTTGTATCTAAATACCCTGTTCATGGTATTTTGGGATAGAAGCTTAAATAGATTGACCTATGTTCACTTAACTGTCAAACAATTTTCCAAAGTGTTTCTATCATTTTATATTCATACTACAATATTAGAGTCTAATTTTCCTATATCCTGGAAAACACTCGGTATGGCCAGGATTTTAATTTTGGTTTTAATCTGCATTTCTCTAATTACTAATAATGATCATCTTTTCATCAATTTATTTGCCACATGAATATTTCTCTTTCTGTATATTATGTTTGTGCAAATTTTTGTTTGCCTTTTTAAAATTTTAGAAATTTGGTGCTAGGAGTGGGACTTTTGCTATGACTGTACATGACCATGTGGTTCAGGAGCCTTTGGAGCTGGCTTGTGGAAGAGTTAGGAAAGGTTTGGAGATTCCAGATGAAAAACTGGAGCTGGACTGTTTTAGGCTCTACTTGGTGGGAGATTCTGTTCAGAGCTCAGAAGACCAGAATGCTGATAGAAAAGTTGCCAGTAAAGAACAGCTATGCAGGCATTTGCTGTGAAGAAGGACTCCATTGGCTATTGGACTCTAGATGTGTGTCATGGCTTGGCAGAAGGTTTGTCTGCGATTTGCTCACATTCAAAGACTTTGCCTGATACTGAGATTAAGGATGTCAGACTAATTAATCTGGCAGAAGAAATTTCAAGGGAGTCTAATGTTGAGGCTGTGTCATGGCCACTGTTAGGGGTTTTTAGCCACATTTATGTTGAAAATCAAGATCAAGGAGCCCAACAGAATGATTTAAAATGCTTTGATTTTGGCCAGAAAGGAAATTCCAGTAAAGAATGGCAGCAGCCTAGGGAAGTTGTTCCTTGGGATTGATTTATAGGATGTTGGAATGTTGGTAAGTCTACAACCAAGAGAGAAGGAAGCCTGGCTTCCTTCTCAAATAAAAAATGTTTCCTTGTGCCTTCCAATTGGCAGCATACCTTGGCATCATCCACACGGTGCTGATTTTAGGCACATGCAGAATCCAAGAGTTGTGGGGTCAGGAAGGCTTCCGCGCAGAATTCAGAAGGAGGTCTCAGAGCCGGGGCAGTGTGTCCCTGAGAGGGCAGTGTGTGAAGCAGAAGGTGCAGTGGAGACTCCAGAAGGTTGGAGAAACCAGGAGCATGGATCATCTGAAGAAAGCTACAAGGCATGAGCAAAACTGGCCAAAGAGAGAGGCTATGGAAGCTGCAATCACATATGGTGCTAGAGGGGTGGAGCCACCCGTGATCTTTGGTGTTCACACCTTGCACAGATTGCCTCAGGTGCTGGACATGCCTTGGATACTGCATGTGGAACTACAGGACTTAATGTTTGCCCTGCTGGATTTTGGACTTGCTTTGGTTCCATTCCTTTGTATACTACTTGGGTCTTTTGGAATGGTAATGTTTACTTGTGCCATTGCATGTTGAAACTGTTTAACTTCCTGTTCATTTGTATAGGTACTCCCAGCTAAGAGTTTGCCTTAAATCTCTGAGAAGACTTTGGACTTGGACTTTTCAGCAGTGCTGACACTGTTAGGATGTTGTCAACTCTTAGAGATGGACTAAATGCCTTTTTCATAAAGAGATGTACATGAGTGTTTTGGTACCAGGGGTGGAATGTTATGGCTCTTAGCTGTATGTCCTCCCAAAGCCTCCTGCTCTCATAGATAGGGCTTTCCAGGGATGACTGAATCTAGGGTGTGTGATGCTAGGTTAAGTGTGTAATAATGGGATCAAGGATGTGTGATAACTAAATTAGTTCATTGATTGTCTTGTTACAGTTGTGGGTAGGATTAACAGTGCCCCACTCTGAGTGGGTAGCCTAGACAAAATAAAAAGGACAGAGAGGGAGCTAGTTTGGTCACTTGTGGCTTGCAGTCTGCTGCCTTGCTCCCTTCTGCCTACCATGAACTCTTTCTGCTCTGTGATAGCCCTCTGCCATGCCACTCTGTCTTGAAGCCAATGTGAGCCAAATAAATCTTTCGTCATTTAACTTTAGGTGTTGGGTATTTTGTCTCAGCCATGAGAAAAACAACTAAGACAGATGACGTTATGAATGGGACCTGTATTAGTTTTGCACTCCTATGTAATAAAGTACTATAGATTTAATGGCTTAAACATATCTAGTTATTATCTCACAGTTTCCACTGGTGAGTTTGGGAATCACTGAGATGCATTGCTCAGGGCTCAGTGGTTGCCATCAATGAATCATCCAACACTGCATTCCCATCTGAGGAATGATTGGTCAGGTCATTGGCAGCATCCCTTGCAGCCATAGAACTCATGTGGTTTCTATCTTTTTATTTTTTTTTAAACTTGTACTTTTTAAGGGCTTCTGTTAATTCAGACCTGCCCCCACTTAGATGATCTCCACTTTATTTCAAAATAAACTGATTTGGGATCTTCATAAAATCTTCAAATTTCCCATTACCATAAAAGAAAATAATCACAGGACTGAAATATATTGACTGTCTTTTTACTCAATAGAGGACAATTATGTAGATTGTGTATAACAGGGAGTGGGACTTCTGAAGATCGTTTTAATTATACCTAATTTCTGGTCTATACTGTATATTTTCAGTGTTTATAACAATTGACTCTTTAGTTGAACAGATGAGAGTGGGCATTCCTGCCAGTTTCCACGTTTCAGAGGGAAGCAGTCAGCCTTTCGCTGTTCAATGTCTTGTTTATATTAGAGTTTCATAGAGACCCCCTTCTCAGGTTGAGGAAGTTCTCCTCTATTTCCAATTTGGCAAGAGGATTTGTAGAAATAAGTGTAGGTAGTTATCATATGATATTTCTACTTCGGTTGAGATAATATTTTTTTCTTTTTTTGGAAAATGATTTTTTGTTAATATTGTATATTACAATAGCTGAGTTTTGAACATTAAACCAAACTTATATTTCTGGGCTGAACCCCATTTTGTCATGATGTAACAGTTTTATGTATTGCGTTTGATTTGTGAAAGGCTGTTTTGGAATTTTAAATTTTTTTCATGAAGAATACTAGTCTACTGGCCTCTTTTATTTTAATGATTTAGTTTTGTCTTCATGAATTCAAAGTTACATAAATGGTGTATTTTCATATTACTAGAACACAATAAAAACTGTAGTGATACAGTCTCACCAATATGTGTCTTTTGACACAAGCTTTTCTTTGATGTTGGCGTCTACTGTGACAGCAGCCATAGTGCTCCAAGAAAGCCTGGTGCTTCCTTAAGCTCAAAACGATGACAGTCACTTTTGTTATGTGTGGTTTTTGGCTTTTTAAATAAACTCCCGAATCATTTATTCATTTCAGAAAATCACCCTACATGTGTCACCAAATAGCTTGCTTGTATGTTATTTTTGTACAACATTTTCTGCACTATCACATATAATGTTCATAGATTTTCATTATATAAATATTATGTACAGATGAGGATGTTGCAGTTTGAAGTTTTACAGTTAGTCACTGGTTGAGCCAGAACCCAGTCCTAGGGTTTCTGATATCAAATCTAGTGTACTGTCATTTCCCCCATGTACTTCTGTCTTTTGCACATGAAATAGTGTAGAAAAAGTTATATGAGCTAACGACTCACCGTGTGAACACGTGCAGACAGGCGGTTGGGCCACCAAGACCTGTGATTTGGTTAGTTAGAATCTTTTCATGATTTGTCAACTTTAAGAAATAGGATCTGCTACTTGCGATTCTAGCTTGAGTAACTGTTACATAATTGCAAGGGTAATTGTAAATGAAAGTCAGCACTTGGTGACTGCTATGACGGAAGTAATACACAAAGGTCACTTCTCTGACCTTCCTGACACTGCCTTTGGTTCTGAATTCAGTGCCCCATTTGACCTATAGGTTATTCAGGCCCTTCTGCAAATATAGTGACTGAAAGTATACTTGTATTTTATACCCCTACCAAGTAGGATATATTTTGTCTCCATGTCGTAGAGTTCTCAGCAAAATTCAGCTCGTAGAATAGGTGCTGATTATCTGACAGGACAAGAGGTCTAGAGGAAAGTAGCTCTAGGACTGGTTGGCCAGTGGTTTAGTAATGTTCTCAGGGTCCCAGACTCCCCATCTTTCTAGTTGGCAGGCTTCGGAGCCTGGCGTTTTGTTTTTGTCTTGTCTTGTGCCAAATGTAATTGCTAAAGCTGCAGGTGTTAGAACCTCACATAACTGCTCCCAAAAATTACTGAACATGAAAGTTTCTCTTAGCAGTCTCGCTTCCTCTCTCCTTCCCCAGCTCTATCTGGGAAGAAATTCTTATGCAAAAGTGCACTTCATCGATATGCTATCAAGACTTACTGCCTAGAACTGAGTCATCTGCTCAGCACTAAACCAGTTACTCGAAGAAGAATTTGATTAGACTAGTCATGACTCATCTCCTGCAGCTGAGTCAACTCTGCTGAGTACTTAGCTACCAGTGTGTGAATAAGACTGGGGTTCACTTAGACAGGAACATACTTCTATAGTTTGGGGATATGGAAGCTTAGAGTACAATGAATAGGTTCTCTCATTATACCAAAGCCTCATTTCCCTCAGATTCCTAACTAACACTTAATCTAAGCTGAGAATTTTACATGAATATCTCACTTATTTTTGTAAATGTATAATGTGTTCATACATTTATATTAACAATGACTTTTTAAAAATATATTTGTCCTGGACAATCTATGATAACACTTACAATGACTATCACCTTAAAGTATATCCTTATGTATATCCTTAAAGTATATCCTTATGTACTTTGTACACTTACAATGACTATCACCTTAAAGTATATTCTTATGTACTTTGAATTCTTCAACTTTGTGCACTAATTAGAGGTAAGTATTGTTCTCATTTCTTTGGGTTTGCAGTTTAGCACATAGGCCTTCAGTTAAACATAGATACATTTGTTTCACCCTGGTGTCCTTGGTCTGCACATACTTAGATTTAACTTTTGCTTCTGTTTTAAAGATATCTAGAATATATGAAGAACTTGAAAAAATGAAACCCCTCCCAAAATAAGAGACCCAATCAAGCAGTCAGTGAAATGAACAGACACTTCATAGAAGAAGTGCAAATGGCCAGTATATCCAGGAAGAAGTGTGCACATCACTGGCCGTTAGAGAAATTCAAATTACAACAACACTTGTATTCTATCTCACCCAGAAAGAATGGCCATCATCAAGAAATCAAATAATAATAAATGCTGAAGTGGCTGTGATGAAAAGGGAATTCTTCTACATTGCTGGTGGGAATGTAAATTAGTACAGTCACTTTGAAAATCAATATGGAGATTCCTCAAAAACTGAAATTAGAGATTGCGTTTGACTCAGCTATCCCCTTCAGGTATTTTCCCAAAAGAGTTAAAAACATCCTATTATAGTGATGCATGTATACCCATATTTTTAGCAGCACAATTCATAACAGGTAATACCCTATATGTCCACCAACAGATGAATAGATAAAGAAAATGTGATATTTACACACAATGGAGTACTACTCTGCCATAAAGAATGACAAACTTGTGTTATTTGCAGGAAAATGGGTGTGCTTTGAGACCATAATGTTAAGTGAAATAAATCAGATACAGGAATTTAAATATCGCATGGTTTCTCTTATATGAAAAACCCAAAGAATAAATGAAGAACAAAATAGAAGTTAGATAAGAGGAAGTAAGGAGATGGATCTTTCTCAAAGGGGAAGGGGATTGAAATAGAAGAAGGAGGAGGAAGGAAGGGGAAGGGGTTGAAAAACTGAATCAAGATGTATTTTGCACATGCACTAATTCCCCACAAGGAACATGGACATTGTGTGCCACAAACATGTACTAACAGAAAATCAAAATTAGAAAATATTTCCGTTTTGATTTTATAGTATAGTTTTTCTCCCTACAGTTCTTTCTTTCTTTCTTTCTTTCTTTCTTTCTTGCTTTCTTGCTTTCTTTCTTTCTTGATTTCTTGCTTTCTTGCTTTCTTTCTTTTTCTTTCTTCTTTCTTTCTTTCTTTTTTGAGACAGGGTCTTGCTATATAGTTCAGGCTGGTCCTGAAATCACTATGTAGCCCACGCTGGCCTTGAACTTATGGCAGTCTTCCTGCCTCAACTTCCCGAATGCTGGGGTTACATGTGTGTACCTATAGTTTTTAGGGAATTTTCTAAAGTACTGTTAAAAGCCTATGTGTAGGCCAATCTTTTGGAGCAGAGTCATAAATATAGCTATTTATCTTAAATTTTTTATTGATATAAAATTTAAATTTAGGAAGGGGAAAAGGCGTACAATAATATTATAGGTAACTTTGATAAAATTAGTAAGCACAACTGCCATGTAAAATATCACATCTTTCCTAGGTTAAACACTGAAAATATTTTTCTCATGGAGATTTATAAGAAGGTCACAAATAATTGTACAATTGAGTTTAAGTACAGAAAAGTATGTAAAGTATGAAAAATTGTAATTTAAAACTTCTATATATGACTCAGTTTTCTCAGTTGCATATAGTTTATTATATATAATATTATATAAAAGTATTACTAACAGCACAAAAACATTGCACTCTTAAAGGTAAAGAAAGGGTATATCCACACAGGTAACAAATCACATCATACAGTAAATACAATTTCAAAATACATGATCAAGTGCAACAACAGACATTTCTACTTAATGCAAACCATCTCTGAGGCTGCAGGTAGTTTTTAGATGTGAGCCAAACTCATTTCTCACAAAACAAACTTCATTTTTTCATTATTCTGATTCTCTCTTTTTGTAACTACCTACTTCATTGAAGACCAGGAAACTTGCGATTAGCAGAAAATGTATGTTTACAACACCAATTATTGTGAAAGCATAGTATAAATAGCATAGCTGGGTTTTGTTGGTAATGTCCCTAATCATAACCAGCTACCTATAAAGAACAATGCCAACACACAGGAGTAAAGGGGAAGAAAAGGTTTCAACTGGGAGGAGCCATCCATGCTTTATTGCCCTGGGAAATCCTCTCTCTCTCTCTCTCTCTTTCTCTCTCCCTCTCTCTCTCTTTCTTCTGCTTTCTTTTTTCCTGTTACTGCTTCTTAACTTGGAATGTGCAATTTTGTTGCTGTTGTTGTGGTTGTTCCACATTAAGGTGGTCTTCAACTCCATTTTTCCTAAATAAAATGTGTGATCAAAAGCTACAATCAACGTTTACATTAAAAATTATCATAGTAAAAGACACATTACCATTAATCTCCCTCAGAATACTCCCGATTGCTTCAAACACGTCTACCCCATAGTTCTTATCACTTTCCGAAACAGTTCTGGAAGTCCTCTTTGTGAATATCTTTCCCTGCACGGTGCTGGGGCATTGCAGAGGAGAAACAGCTCGTGGCACGATGGTGGGAGGCAGAGGAGAGAGAGACTGGGGAGGAGTGATGAAGTCTGACCCTTCCAGGCCTCGCCCGCAGTGATTCTCCTCTTCTGACCAGACGTCGCGTCTCAACATCACAATTGTTGTAAACTCATCACTGGACTAATCCACTGCTGGGTTTCATACCCCCATGATCAAACCACTCCTCCCAAGCTCCACCTAGGGTAGCATAAGGCCTTGGGAAGATTTCTAAATATAAACCATAGCAAAGAGTAAATATTTTTAATTGAATCAGGACATTAAATGAGCCATATCAGCACAACTAAAGACAATGATGAAATAAATAGAAGTTCCAGAACTGCTTCGGAAAGTGGTAACAGTGATGGGAGAAGGAAGGGAAGTATTTTGAGGGGAAGGAAGGGAGTATTTTGAGGGGTATTCGTAGCAATATGTCCTTTACTGTGATAAGATTTTTGATTTATACCTTCACTGTATTGTTTGACCCCATATCATAGTTATCTTCAATTGACTAAGCCTCTGCCTATTTTCACTCTGTCACTCACTCTTCCCGATGTCTTGATCATTATCCTTGAAGGAAGGAGAAAAACAGTTTCTTTGTAAAGACTGTAATTATAAAAAATGTTTGACATTATGTATGGTTGGAAGTAACTTTTTGTAATAAAAATACTGATGAATAACTTAACCATGGAAAGAATGGAAAAGAACAAAATTGTTCCCTTTAAGTCTAACCAATAGTATATTTGAGGTGATAGTGATGAAAGCTGCGTATATAGAAAATTAATTTTAATTTTGTAAATCTACTCACAATAGCTAAGAAGTGGAAACAACCTCAGTGCCCATCAGCTAATGAGAAGGTAAAGACTATGTTGTACATATATCCAGTTTGGGGTTTTTCAGCATAAGAAAATAGAGCAGTCCTGTCGGTGGTGGCATGATGGAACTGGAGATACATTATGTTAGAGAAGTAAGCTCAGTACGGGAAGACAAATTCTTCATGATCTCATTCATAGGCAGAATCTGAAAGAAAATGGCTTCATAAAGTGGAGAATAGAATGGTGGCTGCCAGAGGCTGGGCAAGCTGTGGTAGGGAGGGGTGGAAAAAGGCTGATCAATGGGTACCAGGTTAGAGTTAGAGATAAGGCATTCTGGCATACTACTGCATAGTAAGGGGATGACAGAAAATGGCAATGTTCTATACACTTTAAAAAACTATAAGAAAGCATGTTGAAAGATTTTGCTATAGCTGGGATGGGAAGTCCATCTATTATGGTTTGTATCTGGATGTCTCCCCAAAGCCTCATGCAGTCATGGGGCCAGCTTCTAGAGTTTATGATTGATTCATTGTCAAATGTTGAGATTATGGGCGTGAGTGCTACACTCACCCTGGGGTGGGTAGTTTGCATACGATGGAGGGAAAGAGGCTGCTTGCTGCCACTTCTTCTTTTTGCTCTTGCTGCTTTTGCTGTTTTCCACCACCATAAACTGTTGGCCTCTGCCATGTGCCACTCTGCCTTGGAGCCAGCTGAGTATGGACTGAAACTTCCACAAACTATGAGCTAAATAAAACTTTACTTCCTTAATTTTGGGTGTCAGATATTTTGTCTCAGCAACACGAAAAAAATAGCCAAGACAAAATTTGGTGTCGGGAGTGGGGCCATTGCTGTGACTGTTCCTGACCACGTGATTCAAGAGGCTTTTGAAATGGTTTGTGGGAAGTGTTTAGAAAGGTTCAGAGATTTTACCTGAAAGAGAAGTGCTAGAAAGCCTTTGGCTGTTCTGTGTGGGAGATTCTGGTCAGAGCTCAGAAGACCGGGTTTGGGAGGTTTCTGCTGGGAAAAAGGACTGCATTGGTTGTTGGACTCCAGACAATGTGTGTTATGGCTTAGCAAAAAGTTTGTCTGCATTTTGTTTATGTCCAGAGACTTTTTTGAGAATGAAATTAAGGGCAGTGTACTGATCAATCTGGCAAAAAAAATTTCAAAGCAGTCAAATGTTGAGGCAGTGGCATGGCTATCGTTGGGGGCTTTTACCCAGATTTATGTTGAGAATCAAAAGCAAAAAAACCAACAGGGTGATTTAAAACATTGTGAGTTTTACCAGAAAAAAAAGCTCCAGTAAAGCTGTGGACTGCAAAGATAGAGCTGGGGAGATCTTGATTGCTGAAAGGGAACAGAAAAGTATAAAAGATGGCCTGAGGTCATAACAAGAAACAGCAAGTCTCCACCCTTTTTAGCCTCAAACCTGCAGAGATAACGGACTTTGAGGAGAAAGCTGCAGAGTGCCATGTTCCAGAATGGTGGCGGCAGCTGCACTAGGTTCCAGAATGGTCACAGTGTGTGAAATTTGTTGGTCAAAATTGAATTCAGAGTGGCACTCAACCCCTATGGCCAAGAGAAAAAAAAGCTTGGCTACTGCTCCAGCTGGCAGCAGACCTTGGCATCATCCACATGGCACTGATTTTAGGTGCATAGAGAATGCAAGAGTTTTGAGGTTAAGAAAGTTTCCACCTAGATTTCAGAAGGCTTGGGAGGCCAGGCAGTGTGTCTCTGAAAGGGCAGTGTGTGAAGCTGTGGGTGAAGAACCTAAAGTACAATAGAGACCCAAAAGTTTAAAAAAACTAAAAACATGGATTGTCTGAGGAAAGCTGCAAGGAGGGAACAAAGTGGGCCCAAGAGAGAAGCCCTAGGAGCTACAGCCACCAGAAGTGCCATAGAGACAGAGTCACACAAGCCATTTGTAGCTCACAGTTTACCACAGATTGCTACAGATGTTCCACATGAAACTACAGGACTTAAAGTTTGCCCTGCTAGATGTTGGGCTTGCTTTGGTCCCAATGCTTCGTATCCCCCATTTGTACCTTTTGAAATGATAATGTTTATCATATGCCATTAAATGTTTAAAGTGTTTAACTTTTATTTGTACAGGGGCTCACAGCTAAAAGTTTGCCTTAAATCTCAGAGGAGACTTGGGACTTGGACTTTTCAGCAATGCTGAAACTGCCAGGACTTTGGCAACTCTTAGAGATAGACTAAAATGCCTTTTACATAAAAAAAAAAATGTACATGAGTCTTTGAGGGGGCGGGGGCAGAATGTTAGGCTTTGTATATGGATGTCCCCCCAAAGCTTCATGCAGTCATGGGGTGGATTTCTAAAGTTTATGATTGATCCATAGTCCAATGCTGGGGTTATGGATGTGAGTGCTACACCCGCCTTGGGGTGGGTAGTTTGCATATGCAAGGGAGAAAAAGAGGCTGCTTGCCGCCACTCCTTCCTTTTGCTCTTGCTGCTTTTTCTATCTTCCACCGGCATGAACTCTTGCCCTCGGCCATGTGCCACTCTGCCTTGGAGCCAGCCGAGTATGGGCTGAAACTTCCACAAACTGTCAGCTAAATAAACCTTTCCTTCCTTAATTCTGGGCATTGGGTATTTTGTCTCAGCAACAGAAAAAAAAGTTACCAACACACCATCCCAGGTAGCACATGTTTTGGGCTAAATGCAAAAGTGTACTATAACAATTTACTCCACTTTGACAGGTGAAGCTTCAAGTACCATGAAATATGGATGTTGCATCTGCAGTTTATTACACTCTTAAAATGCCATCTCATTTTTTACTGAATGCACCCTTTGCAACATTTGGAATGTTTTGCAAAAAATTCTTTGCCAAATATTATCACTAATATGATTGTTAGTATTTTCTTTGCTCACATCAGTCCATTAGTGTCATAGTGTATCTTGGGCCATAATAAATTATGATAACAGTTCATAGTTCTTTTGAATTATATTTGATGTCAAGCTAAGGTTCCCTATGTGTGGCCAAGTGCAGCAGCATCGCTAGCCCATGGCTGCATACTCAGGAACTGTGTGCAGCCCTCAGTACACTTCCTGTGTAGGCAGGCGCATGGCTAGAGACGCTCTGCCTTCAGTTGCACTGTTGACTGATGAGGCGTTCTGGAGTACAGACAGCCCTCGTGCACTGGTTCCCGTTCCTGTAAACACATTTCTCTAGTGGAGTAATATATTAAACTATGTATTTAATATGATAAATAAATCTATGCAGAAATTATCTTAATTTTTCTAAATAGGTCATTTTAATTTTTTTTAAGTCACATTGCAGATTTTTAACTTAATAAATAAATACTTGTAAAAGTTAAATACATTTTCCACTATACATCGATTTAATTTTCTGTTTAAGTAGTACAACATGTTCAGATGTGTTGCAGGGGGGCAAACTGAAGGACTGCCCTGAGCAGCATGAGGTCTGTATTTATACCACTGAAATAATTGGAGATAGATGAGCATGAAGAGATAGATATGTTTAACCTGCTTAGAACATTACACAGTTATACGTGTATTGAAATATCACATGGTACCCAATTAATTTGTATAATTTTTGTATTTTTATGCATTTATTAAGATAAACATAATTAATAAAAAAGAAGTAAAGTAACACATTGATTCACATTGCCATTTTTCCTTCCACAGTTAAATTTTAATTCTGTTACCTTTTATAATGTATCCCGTTATGTGCTTTAATATAGTTTTATATTTACTTGGTTTTCAGCTTTATTGTATAATCTTCTCTCCTGCTTAAACAAATTGGCAAGTCATAGGGCATTTTCACCTTTTCTTTCCACTTATAAATGTAATATTCTGTGTTATAATCCTTATCCTGATGTTGACGTTTTGGATTTTCATTGGTTGGAAATCCTTAGTGCCCACTACTAAATATTTTACAGCCATACTTCAGACTTCAGTAGCTCCCAGTACTCACTATGTTCTTATGTGGTCAGAGTCATTGGTCTTCTGTCTTTATACTTGAAGAACGTGGCTGTGTATGAAATACTGGATACTTTGTTTTGTTGTGTATCTTATATGTGTTGCTTTCCTATTTACTGAATTTGGAGAAGTCTGACGTGACTGTGTTTTTCCATTTTCTTTAGTTTTTGTCTGGCTGCTGATAGGAGTAGTGAAATAAATTTTTGTAGTGTAATATATTTTCTTAGGTGAACATCATAGTTGTCTAGTCTACATCAGATGTCATGATATATTGTGTACTGTTTCAGATGTAGATTCTGTTCTTTTATTCTTGATAAACTTTTTTTAAATTACAGTTTACAATACTCAACCTGTTCCATTATTATTTTCTTTTCTGGAGACTCCATTTATTGAATCAGTCCTTTATTTATTTCTATTTCTTTTTATATTTAGCTTCTACAAACCCATGTGATATTTTTCATGGTATATTAATTTTCTAGAGTTTGCATAACAAATTTCCACACGTGTAGTAGCTTAAAACAAAAGAAGTGCATTCTCTCATAGTTCTGCAGACTAGAAGTCCAAAATGGGGGCATCGGCTGGGTCGTGCTCTATCTGAAGGTTGCAGGGAAGACTCGTTTTGTCTTTGTCAGAGCTTCTTGTGACTATTCACGTGCTTGGCACTGCTTTGTATGAGCGTGTCTCTGACCTCTGCCTTCATCTTTACCTGGCCTTTTTTTCTGTCCATCTCTTTGTGTCTTTTCTTCTCATATGAACACCAGTCATTAGACTTAGTGCTCACCCTATTCCAGTATGATTTTATCTCAAGATCCTTATGACATTTGCAAACATCCTCTTTTTAAATAAAATCAAAGCCACAGGTAAAGGGGTTTAGGAAGTGACTATCTCTTTGGAGAGTGACACAATTCAACCTAGTGCACATGGTATATGTGTTTTCCTTCAAGTTTTAAAAAATCATTTCTTTATAGGTAATTTCAAACTTGCAGAAAAATTTCAAGAAGAGTACAGAATCTCCCACATCCTTTTTACTCATATTTTTCAACACTTTATACTGTTTGCTTTATTGTATGTTCAATCTAATCTAATTTTACCTAATCTGTGATAATGTACATATCCATCTATGACTATAAATAAATATAAATTCTGTTGTGAACCATTCAAGAGTAAGTTGCACAAATCATAGTTTTACCCCAAAGCATTACAGTGTTCATTTCCTAAGAAAAAGTATGTTCTCTTACATTAACCTAGCATGGTTATCACCTTCAGGAAACTTAACATTGGTATAGTATTCGTAATATTTCTAATTTTGTCAATAGTATTCCTTATAGTGTTTTGCTTGTAGATCAAGATCATGTATTAAATTTAGTTTACTATGTCCTTTTAGTCTCCCGTACTTTGGAATAGCTCCTTTATCATAGTATTGTATGACTTTGACATTGTGAAATATACAGGCCCTTATAAAAATAAAATAATCCTCATATTTATTTAGTTTGATATTTTCTTAAGATTAGATTTAAGCATCCCTGGTTACAGCATCCTATTAGTGATCCTACATTCTGAGACTATCACTTTTGGAGGCACACAGCCCATCTGCCCTTCACTGCTGACATTGATTTACTCCATAGTTGCTACTTTTTCCTTCTAGTTTTTACTATTACGGTTAAATAATTTTGACTTCCTTACTCCAATTAATCTTCCATCTTTATCAGCGCACTCCTATAAGGAAAAGCTCTATCTTTTCCTCCCTTGCTGCCTTTCCTCTCTCTCCCCCTCCCTCTTTCCCTCTCTATTCGTTATCGAAATTGACGCATACATACTTATTCTTCCAAATTTTGTTTTTATTTTTCAGTACTGTCCTTAATGTAGTGCTTAAATTGTTCTAGATTTGGCCAGCGGGAGCCCCTTCACATTGTCTTCTTTGTCCTTTTAATATGCCCAAATCAGTTTTAAAAAAACTTTGTTTATGATAACTATATGAACTAGAATAATTTGCATTTCCTTTCCTAGTTGTTGAATCATCGGTTTTCCCACCTCAGGAAATTTGGTTGAATTTAATGGAAAATGCAATTACGAAACAAAACTGAGGCACTCATGTTCATTGCCACTGGGGTATCATCCTTGCTTGCAGGCCTTTTCAGCAGATGGCATTCAGAAATGTGTGTGTGTTCAATTATATATATAAGATTGATATGATACACATGTATAATGTTGCATAGAATCTAATTAACTATGAATGTATTGGACAGCAAAATTCCTTATGATATACTAAGTGCAGTCAGTCACAGAGAGATTTCTTTGCCTTCCCCAGTTCAAGTTATGCTCCTTCCTGCTGGGGTGAAATTGCTGGTTTCCAACTCTAAAGCCTTTACTCCATTATCCCTGAAATAATTTGAGACCTGTGATTTGGTTTAGACCTAAAATGTGCCCCCATCGTCTCATGTGTGCAGAGCAGGGCTTCTGGCGGGTGATTGGGTTGTGGGCTCTCTCCTCATGGGTGCATCCACTGAGACTCCAGAGCTGAATGTGCTGTTACGAGGTGGGGACTGGACCAAAGAGGCGGGTCCCTGGGAGTAACCTGGAAGGCGGCCTCTCCCTTCTCAGCTCCTCCCTCAGCTCTGCTTCCTAACCTCAGAAGTTGAGCACTGTCCCTCTTTCAGGCCCTTCAACCTTCCTATTTCTGCCTCAGAGACAGACAACCACAGCCTGAAACCATGAGTCAAAATAAACCTCTCCTCTTAAACTGAGTGCTGATTGTGTCCAAGAGCTGGTCAAATGACCAAGACAGACTGTCTCAACCATACATAATAAAATGCCTACAGAGATTTCAGATTATGTTTGCTTTTCCTTTCTCTGCCTTTTCCCTAGCCTGGAAAGAGAATTAAATGCTGTGCTTATAAATTATTTCAGATTTGATTTTCATTTTCTCTCCAGTATGATTGTGTTATTCCTTTGAAATACGGTTGTGAACATATGTTCTCAGTTGCCTTTGTCTTGCTCCATTTGAGTATGTTGCCCAACATCTTGTAAAGTTTGATTCATAGGATATTTAGAACATTAACATAGCAGCTGTGATTGTAAGGTGCATGTTAGTATCCTTTAACCATTTTGTTTTTCTTTCATTTTCAAAAGCTTTCTTCTGCATTAAACATGCTATTAATTTTGACACATTGTATGGATATTTCTCTGCTAGATTTTTATTTATATTCCAAATTTCCTAATGACATTTCTTATCATGAAAATTAGTTCTTAAAAATTTGTGGGATAGAGGTACAGCTCAGGGATGAATTGCTTGCTCAGACGTGTGAAGTGCTGAATTCTAGCCATCTTCTCCCCCCAAATTATTGCGTAGTTCAAACTTACCAATTTTTAAAATTACTTTTATAATTTAAGATATAATTACAAAAGCCTTTTCTATACTAAAATTATAAAGAAATTACCTCTGATTTTGCTAGCACTCATATTTTTTTTTAGAAATTGATCTATAATTCATTTGGAGCTTGTCATTTATTCTATGAGGAATAGATCTAAGTTTATCTTTCCCAGTTGCTAATTGTCTCAACATTATTAATTGTAAAATCCACCCTTACTTCCAGTGACTGCATACCACCTCTACTGTGTACTACACTTCTGAATGTAGTTTGTTTGTTTTGCACTTCTATTCCTTCTGTCTCTCTATTCAGATTTTAGCCCCACCCTGTTTTAATCATAGACACTTTGTAATATGATTAAATACCTTGTGGAACCCAAACCTCCACACAACTCTCCCCTTGCAGGGTTTTACTGTCTTTACATCCTTTTTAAAAAAAAATTATGAATTTACCTAGCTCTATAAAAAACATTGCTGGTATTTTATTGAAATTACAATCAATTATAAATGTGTACTTTGAAAGTTAATTTAGGAAGAAATCTTCATTTTTCAAATCTTTAACCAAGACAAAGGCATGTCTTTCCATCTATAGTTTTCTTTATATAATTTTTAATATTTCAAATTTTTTTCTAATGTTTATTATTTAAAAACAATATTGTTTGAATACATAGGTTTTCCATGTATACTATCAAATAATGTGTTGAAAAGATCATTTTCTTCTTTTCTAATTCATATGCCTTTGTTTTATCTTGTCTAAAGGCATTGATTTGTACCTCTAATATCATGCAAAGTAGTAGAGATAGCGGGAATTCTAACCTTATTTCTGAAGTTAGTTGAAATCCCTGCAGAGTTTTGCCACTGGCTGGAATGCTGCTCTGAGGTTATGAGATCTATATCTATACCTAGTTTGTATCCAATTATATCCAATTTAACTGGGTATTCATAAACTTCTTATTTCCAGAGTTTTTAGTTGACTATGAATATAAATGTTATCATTTTATTCAACTTTCTCTGTTCCTTTTCTGTTTCTCATAATTGACCAATTGTTGCTTTTAATATACCTAAAACGTGATGTTTCAACTGACTTGCTTATATTACGTATATGGTTGGGACATCTATTTCCTTGATTTGTTTTTATGATTGTGAAAATTTCTGTATCTGAATTAGTAATTAGAAAATTTATATTTCTGTTTAGATTTATGTCTATCATTATAGTATCTAATTTCTGATTGTTACCTCTTCACTTTTGTTCCTGTTTTCATTTTCTGCTTTTTAAACTATAAAAACACTAAAGCTTCCCAATTTTATTAATTTAGCATGCTTTAAACTATACCTCATTATATACAAAATCCACATCTTTTTTATCCATTCCTCAGTTGATAGGCATTTGGATTGTTTCCAAGATTTAGCTATTACAAATTGTGCTGCTATAAACATGGGTGACCATATATCACTGTAGTATGATGTCTTTCATTCTTCTGGGAAAATACCAAGAAGGGAAATAGCTGGATTGAATGGGACCTCCAATCCTATTTTTTTGAGTTATCTCCACACTGATTTCACAGTGGTTGCAACAGTCTACACTCCCAACAGTGGAGAAGGGTTCCCTTTTCCCCACAGCCCCTCCAGCATTCGTTATTGGTTGATTTCCTGATGATAGCCGTTCTTTCTTGGGTGAGGTGGAATCCCTGCTAGAAGAAAGACTCCATTAGAGAACTTCCTCCTTTCCATACTTAACAAAGGCCAACTATACAGTAGACATTTAACATCCACTGCACAAGCAAAGAGAGATTGACAGATTATGCTGAGAGTTTGTGGGAGAGGAGAAGACAGCAACAACCGCAAGACCAAGGAAAAGTTTTGTTTCCCTTTTCCTACACAGAAACACTTGAAAATGTGTGTAGCATAAAGGAAAGGAGCCCATGGAAATGAGAAAGCCTGGGAACACTTGAGGGAAAAGGAGTAAGGTTCTGAAGGGTAAGAAGGTGGAGTTATAGACACACAGGCACGGGCTTTGATCTAGAGTGTGGACTCTAAGGAAATCATCGCTCAAAGCTCAGTTCACGCACTGGCTGAACACAAAATGTGCTCAGGACATTGCAAGATGCCGGAGTAGGTGGGAGAGCCAAAAAGGAACTAGAAAATACAAAACATTCTTTTCAATAATTATAGGTTGTGAAGTACAGGTAGGTTTTAGCTTATTGTCTCAGGAGAAAGAAAGAAAGGCAGTCTTGAAAGCATAAATGGTCGTGGAGAGGGCACAATGGTATTCAGTCTGTGTCCCTGTTTTGTGAGACTTTTATGTGCTGCTGAAACTTTTCTTTTGCCCGTTTGCTTTGGATACTTTCCAGATGGGACCTTCACTCCTCAGCTTGCTGCAGTCCCAGCACTCTGCTCCACACCCAGGCTCTATCCCAGGCATCTCTGTTTTCTGTGTGGCCTCTTAAGGCGTCACTCAGCTGGACCAGAGAATCGATTTGACCTTTTCTAGCTTTGAATAGCATGATTCTCAGGCAGATTCCTTGGAGATATCTGTTAGCAGAAAACTCTGTTACAGGTCACTGGAAACAAAGTAAATTTAGAAGAGGAACCAAAGGAGTGTTTCCTTTCCTGCTGAACTCTACAACTAGTAGAGCTCCTAAGCATCACATATTAAATTCTTTTGTTTCCCTGTACAAAGTACAATCTCACTAGACATCTGTTTTCCTCGAGTATCAAATTTTGAAATAAAAGTGAATCACTGCCAAAACAAAGCAAGAATTATTTTGCACTAATCTTATCCCAGCTAAACTGTGTGTGTTTCTTAACTCTATGTGTAAAGCTTCTCATTCACAGACAGATATTTTCACCCTTGAGTAGTAGAAATTATGTATGAAAGTAACAGAAAATATTGATATGATTAAGAACTTGTTAATATCTAGAAAAAGCCAACCGTTTAATTTTTTTAGAATAATTGTAACATATACTCACTGCTTCTCATCCTCTTTGAATGGACTATGGAGGCTACTGAAACTAAGCTTTAATAGAAAATTATTAGCATAACTTAGGTCCCAGAAAATGTTTTTAACATCCAGGGAGACCACCCTTTCCATGGCAAGAGGAGGGGGGCTCTTCCTGCCTAGTCAGAGCAGCTCAGTCGGGGTCCTTCTCACAGATGGTTGTTCCTTTATCATCCCCTCCACATACCTACGTTCATACAACTGGATGACAAACACAGTAGATTTAACATATAATACTAAATACTATCTACTATGCTCTTATACTAAACACTATGCTATCATTCTTCTACTTTTAAAAAATATATCAGGATTTTAAAAATGTTTACAGTTTTAAAAATAGTATATCCTGTCTTTCATAGCATATTTCCAAAATAATTCATAGCCCTTGCTGTGGTAGGCTTTTAAGTATTTCCATTTTAAATTTGATTTATAAAAGAAAACATGGTCCTTGCAAGCGCTTTTAATCACTATCTCATAGACCTACAGGGAGAGAGTTCAGAGAGAATTCAAGTTACATTGAGAACTGTTTCTGAATTCGTTAAAGATTTTCATCTCAAAAGTTATTTTTTCGTGACCCAATAATGTTACTCTTCTTTAATAGTTGCAATACCTAGTAATTAACTTTTTTTGCCTTATTCTTTCATTCCATCTATTTCTTCCTTAACTGGTGCTCATCTTCACCAACGAGGCTCAATATTTCGGGATGGCCAGTGGGAAGTATTTGGGTAGATGATAGCTCAAATGAAGTTTCAGAGTGAAGCTGCACAGTGAAACTATCAGTTGGAGGTGCCCGACTGAGGGAGTAGAGAGACAGACGGCTTCAGTGCGCAACAAAGCTCAACAATAAGTGGACTTTCCTGGGCTCCAGAGTAGTGAAGCCACAAGGGCTCTTTCTCTTCTGATTCTCATTTCCGTGGTAGGGATTGGCATAGGTGGATAGCTACTTATAGTGAGGAATTTTGCGATGTTTCCTGTTTGTAAAAGTTTGCTACTTTGGTGAAATTATGCTTTCAACAATAGTTGGTATGGTGAGGACTCCATTGCAACTCAGACACTGCCATTTTTTTTTTTAAAGAACTAGTTTATAAAAAATAAAATGATAAATGGAAAATATCTTTGTAAGTAATGGGGTTGACAGTGGATTTGAAATATTTTGCAATTAATTTTATTTGCAGGTATGATAATGTATTTCTGTACTAATTAATGTCATACTTTGCTATAGACATGGATATATTCTTTGCTTCTCAATAGTAATACTATGCCTATTTACATTTATATGCATGGAAAATCAGAAAAGATAAGCTTTATAGAAAATTCTATACAATCTAGACAAATCCAATAAATATACTGGATTCAAATATATTTTAAAGTGTTCATGTCTCAGAATTAACTAAAACATCTATCGCTATTCCTTGGTACATTTTCTTTGAGAATTCATTTTTTTGATTCTCCATTTTCACACTTTTTCATTTATCTTGATAAAATGCAACTTTGAAAATAAACTAGGCCAAATTGACTGCTATTGCCTCTATTTAATATGTTTCATTAGCAATCTTTAATAATTTTATCCTTTTTTATTGATTCATTTTATTTAAAGACTCATTGCTTTAAGTAGACTAACTTAAATTGGACTCATTATTATTTTAGAGGTATTGTTTTGTCTTTCCTGATGGGATCTTATTCTTTTATGTTATCCTCCTTTATTTGTAAGATTCCATGTAGAAAAGAATCTCTTAAATGTATTATGACCTTCAAATGATCAAAAAAGTGCTGCCAAATCCCAGTGGCGTTCCACAGGCAAGTTCATTTCTAACTCGCTGGAAGTCCAGTCACGGTGTGTCTGGTGTGGACAGCATTCATTGTTCTTTCAGGTACAAGGCACCCTATAACTTGTGCTCACAACTATCCTCTCGGGTCCCTGAATCCTCTGTAGTTTGCCGGCAGATGAAGAAAGGAAGTGGAGGATTTCACATGGAGGGTTTTGTGAGTGACTTGTAAATAATGCTTACGATCTGTGTTCACATTCTGTTGATTAGAGCATGGTCACCTGATCATACCTAACTTCAGCGCTGTCTGGAAAATGAGGTCTAATTAAGTGCCGAGGAAGAAGAGACTGTGTGGTGAATAGCTTGTAGATTTCTGCTACATCATGCCTTCTTCTGCTTAAGAGAAGTTCTCTATTTCTTTGGTTTAATTTAATAATGCATGCATTTGACAGTTGCTCACTGAATGCATAATTTTTCCTGGGCACATGCCATTGTCTTAGGACTTGAGATACTCAGTGAGCATTTCTTATCTGAAGTATGTCTGTTATTTTCATAGTTAAATTCAGGTTTTTGACCAGCGGCCACACCTGGTTTCCTCATGCATGTTGTTTATATGTATTGTATCTGTTACGGTTTGTGTGTGGATGTCCCCCAAAGCCTCACACAGTCATGGGGTGGGCTTCTAGACTTTGTGACTGATCCACGGTCCATTGCTGGGATTATAGGTGTGAGTGCCACACCTGCCCTGGGGCAGGAAGCTTTCATACAATACAAGGGAGAGAAAGAGTCTTGCTCTTCCAGCTGCCACTCCTCCCTTTTGCTTTTCCTCGCTTTTGCTGCCATGAACTGCTGCCCTCTGCCATGTGCCACCTCTGCCTTGGAGCCAGCTGAGTATGGACTGAAACCTCCACAAACTGTGAGCTCACTGAAGTTAAAGATTGTCTTATTTATATATTTTTAGTAATTATCATAGTACTAAAGACTATAGCAAATATTTATTATGCATTGCTGTGTATCATGTGATGTTTAAGCACTTTACACATACAATTCTTTTGTTGCTTGTCTTTGTTTTTTTGAGATAGGGTCTTGTTATGTAGTTCAGGCTGGTGTTGAACTCAGTATGTAGCCTAGTGGCCTGGAACTCACAGTGATCTTCCTACTTTAGCTTCTTGAGTCATGTGATTGCAGGCTTGTACCAGTATAGCAGGCTTACAACTTTTTAACGTAGACACTATATTTATCCCTATTTATTGTAAGGTAGAGACTAACACCCTCTGTGTCACATGCTTAACAAATGGCAGAGCTAACATTCAAACTCAGGCAGTCTGATTTCCTAGCCCAAGCTACACTACAGTAGACCCTCTAAGTGTTTGCTGAACAGATAGATAAAGAAATAAATGAAGAAATTGAGAGAATCACCACAGGAGCTTTGGAATGCTTTCTGGATCAGGATTATGTGATTCTGTGATATGACCATCTGTAACATTTTGATTTTTATTCCAATTGATGAAAATGACTTATTGTATGATACCAAGCATCTTTTACTCATTAGCTATATGTTAAAAGGAACATGTTATTATTTTATAATTATTTAGTCACTATCTATTGATCAGATTAGGTATTAAGTCTCTACTATGATTCAGGCCTTGTGATTAAAACATTTCAAACAACACAACAAACAACAAAAAAACCCAAACACATATAGAGTTTCCAGTCTTGTGGGTAGAGTTGAAACTAACATAAACAAATGACTACCCAAGTAGTAATCATAATGACTATCCATGTGTCCTTGGGAAAATACAGTACAAGAATTTTTTTGGAACTTAGGGTTCGACCTACTTTGGATAGTCATAAGATCCTTCCCTGAAGATATTTCAGCAGATAAGTAGAGAGGGAGGAGAGAAAAAAGTGTTCTAGGCAGAGGGAAATTCTGTAGTCTCAAAGGCTGGATAGATTGTGGGGCATGGATTCTTTCATTCAACAGGTGTTTATTAAATTCCCATTGTTCACCAGGAAAGATGAGAAGTGAAAACAGGCCATTGGATTCAGAAACCTGGAAGTCATGGTTAGTGGGAGAAGAGAGAAATGGGTAATAAGAAAGGAAGCAGTGACAGTACAGTTTTGTTACTGGTTATGGTCCTTGTTCATACTTGTGAGGTTTATAGTTCTGTTCCTCCCTCTGTCTCCTCAGGCCTTGCTCTAACTTCTCCCCAAGAAATGGACTTACCTCAGTGCTTGCAGTATTCCAACACACTCCTGTAATTCTGCTCCATAGCACAGCGTGGAAGAGCTTAGTCTTCCATCAAAGTGGCATGGCTGAAATGTGGTTCAGTTATGGGAGCCGATGTAATGACTTTTTGACATTCTGCATCTTATCATTATTTCGGGTTATAACTGTGAAGGTCACCTGGTTTTCTTTTGTGAGACTGTGGCATTTGAATCTTCACCAAATCAAGTCGAGTTTATTCTGCTGCCAGTCAAACCTAAATTCTGACATCTTTGTCTTCCTCACAGTATTGGCATCCTTAGTGATGAAACTGTTTAAAAAAAGTCCTTTCCTTGAACACATATTTATAGTTTATAGTAGCTACATTAACAAAAAGCACAGAATTTTATATAAAATTAATTTTAATTAAATCAATGTTTTGTTTAATTTATCAAAATCACCATCTCATTGTGAAATTAATAGAAAATAGTAACATGATATTTTACTTTCCCTTGGAGGTCTGGTGTGTATTTCATACTTCGCATTTCAATTCAGACCAGAGCTGCTGCAATGTAGTTCATATTCCACAGGCCCCCTAGGCAGCTGCTACTGTATTGAACAGTGGCTTGTAGAGCTGGGTGGGAACAGCTGTCCATTGAGATCTTAGAAAGCAGAAATCGTCTCTGATGCACTGAATTTCACCTAACAGGAAATCCACATCCTTACATATCTCTCTCTTTACACTATTTTCAACTTTAATAATTATATTCCTAGTACAATAATTCTGTTACAATGCATATTTGTTGTGTGCAGTAAAATAACATCATTTGCCAAATACTTATTGGGACTATTCTATATTCTGTGCACTGTTCTAGCTTCTTGGGATATATAGTAATAAAATAGAGAAAAATTTTGTCCCAGTGGAGTTTTCATCACAGAAGAATACAATAACCCATAATAACAAATGGGTGTATGACATGAATATTGGGAAGTGATAGTGCAAGGTAAAAATTAGAGTAACCTAAGGAAGTTGACTATGTTCTGGATTATAGCTTATATAGGAAAGTGAAGATAGGCCTCTGAGAAGGTAATAATATAAGTAATGAAGTATAAGAGGTAAATTGGAGTCAAGAACATGATCCTATGGTAGGTATATCCTGAGTTATAAAGATGAGTTATACATGGCCTCATACTTAAGGAATTTACTGAGGGAATTAAAACGAATATACAGGTTCTTTTTTTTTTCTTTTAATGTTTTTTTATTTTAAAGAGTAAAAGAAGGATAACATAATAATGGGGGGCTTACCAAATTACAGACAAAGTGGTAGGAAATTATCAATGGTTATTGTTTTACATATTGTTATCTACAAGATAGTTTCTCAGGAAAATAAATAGACAAATAATAGTGAGTTATAGACAAAAGAGGTAGGAGGTTATGAATAGTTGTTGTACTATACTTTAGTATCTTCAAAGTGGCTTCTAAACAAAATAAATAGAGCTATACATGAGTGACCTATTGAATAATCATTAACTATTCTCAATGGTTGTTGTAGGAAACACATAATAATAAACATACATCCATTTATGAAATAGCATAGGAACAATACAAACATTACAGAGTTATGGATAGATTAGAAGGAAAATATCAATGACTGCTGTAATACATGGTGGTATCTTCGAAGTGGTTTCTCAGGAAGACAGAGATACACAAGAAGGATCTAACAAGTAGTTACAGCCTAAGGGTTGTCAAAAATCAAGTGAGCCATCTGGGGCCAAAGCCATTTTTTGTAGCATTTTCTCTCCAGCCTCCCATCACATTGGGACCCCACAACCAGTTAGTGTCCTCTCCCCAACCGTCAGCACAGGCAGCAGGAATCCCGCTGCAGACTTCTCCGGAGCTCCACCACAGCCTGTACTGTCAGGGGAAGAATGGCTTCCAGGGAGTCTCTGCAGGTATTGTGCAAAGCCCTCCTGGTTTACAGCTTCCGAGCGGCTCTCATGACCCCAGTTCACAGGACCTCTGACTCCTTGGGCTTAGTCTGCATTCTCATGTTCTCTGAATCCTTGTTCAGCAGCTGCTCCTCCGCTGGCTCTGGACCTTTCTGGTTCTCAATGGCAGGAGCAAGAGTGGCCTGTTGCATAGCATGTATTCCCAGGGGTTTTTCCATGTTTGAATGATTCACATACGTCCTTAGGTGGGCATCTGCAGCCGGTGCATGGTGGGCCAATTGTGTAATTGTTTCTCTGTGTCATGGTAGTTCTCAATTGAGCAGTGGCGGCCAGCCTGAGGGCCGCCGCACAACAGAGCTCGCCACCGCGTGGCTCCCCTTGTGCCGGGGGCCCTCCCTCCGGGGGCCTAATATACAGGTTCTTATGGTACAGTGCTAAAGGTAAACATTGTCATGAATGAACTTTCAAAAGATATAGAAATTAAAAGCAGAATTCTTAAAAGCAAAGGCAGTAGAAAGTACATGGCTTTGATGTTAAAACCTGGGTCACCAGCTACCAATAAGGTGAATAATACTCCCCCAGGTCTGTCCAGTTTTAATTTTAAAAGTTCTGTACTTGAGAAACTACTTAGTCTCAATATTAGCACTGAAAGTTCACACCACAATACCTTGCAAACTAAGATGGTAGGTCAGTGTATAGTTGTAAGACTCTGAACTTATACTTCTTTAAATTGGAAATGCATCTAATATTATAAGGTTGGTCTAGGGGTTACATATAAAATACATAAACACTTGGTATACTGACAGTAATGAATGTATGGCACCTAAGTTCTTCAATGAAAGACTTCATGAGGTGATGGAGTTGAGATAGACTTTGAGCCATAACTAAAATATCAGTTAATATGGAACAAAATTTGCTTAAATAAAAAAGATGAATTGAGAAAGACAAGAGGTGTCTTAGGTACTGCTCATTGCTGAGACAAAATACCCAACGCCCAATGTTAAAGGGGGAAAGGTTTATTTAGCTCACAGTTTATAAATGTTTCAGTCCATAATTAGCTGGCTCCAAGGCAGGGTGGTGTGGCAGATGGGCAACCATTCATTGTGGCAAAAGATACCAAAAGCAATAGGGAGGAGTGAGGACAAGCCTCTTTCTATCCTTTATATTGTATGCAGAGTTCCTGCCCTAATCCTAGGGTGAACGTAGCACGCATACCTCAAATTCCAGCATTAGAAAATGAACCAATCTCAAACTCTAGATTCAACCATCTCTGAAAAGCCCACCCCCTATGACTGCATGAGGTTGTGGGAGGATCCTCAGACACAAACCATGACATTCTGCCCCTGGACCACAAAGGCTTGTGTACATCATTTTATGCAAAAGGCATTTAGTCCTTCTCTAAGAGTTGCCAAAGTCCTCACAGTTTCAGCATTGCTGAAAAGTCCAAGTTCCAAGTCTCCTCTGAGACATAAGGCAAAATCTTAGCTGTGAGCCTTTCTACAAATGAAAAGAAAGTTAAACACTTCCAACATTTAATGGAATAAGATAAACATTTCCATTCCAAAAGTTACAAACAGGGAGATACAACTGAATGGGGGCAAAGCAAGTCCCAAATGCAGCAGGGCAAACACTAAGTTCTGTAGTTTCATGTGCAGCATCCAAGGAAGTCTGTGGCAAGTTGTGAGCCCCAAAGGGCTTCACTGGCTCTGCTCCTATGGCACTTCTGGTGGTTGTAGTCTCATGGCTTTTCTTTTGGACTGGCTTTGCTCCCTCCTTGCAGCATTTCTTAGAAATTCTGTTTCTGGCTTTTCCAAACTTCTGAGATCTTCACTGCACCTTCAACTTCATACTCAAAGTTTCACTCATTGCCCTTTCAGGGACACACTGCCTGGCCTCTGAGATCTTCTTCTGAAATCTGGGTGGAAGACTTCCTGACCCCACAACTCTTACATTTTTTCATTTTCCAAAAATCAACTCCACGTGGATGATGCCAAGTTGCAGTAGCTAGTCTTCTTTCTCTCTTGTTCATAGGGATCAAGTTCTTGGATTGCTGAGCACTCTGAATATAATTCCAGGGAACAAATTCTCTCTGCCACCAACATTCTGGGATATGGTGTTCCATGGCTTTCTTCTCAAAGTAAAGTCTTTCACTTTTGTAATTTCGAGGCTTCAAAGGACAGAGACTTGCTGCTTCTTTTGATGCCCTCAGGCCATCTTTTCTATTTTCCTGTTCCTTCTCAACAATCAAGATCTCCCCTGCTCTGTTTTTACAGTCCACAGCTTTAATGGACTTTCCTTCTGGTCAAACTCACAATGATTTAAATAATAATGCTGGGCTCTTTGCTCTTGATTTTCAACATAAATCTACGTAAAAACCCCCAATTGTAGCCATGCCACCACCTCAACATTAGGCTGCCTTGAAATTTATTTTGCCAGATTAATTAGTCTGCTGCCTTTAATCTCAGTCACAGACAAAGAGAAAATGCAGACAAACTTTCTGCCAAGCCATAGCACACATCATCTGGAGTCCAATGAACAATGCAGTCCTTCTTCCCGGAAGAACCCTCCTGAGCCTGGTCTATACCTGCTGGATTTCTATCAGCCTTCTGGTCTTCGGGACTCTGACTAGACTCTCCCATACAGAACAGCCTCAAATATTTTTGCTGTAGTTTTTCATCTGGCATCTCCAAACCTTTCCTAACTCTTCCCACAAGTTCCTAAACCACATGGTCAGGTACAGTCACAGCAAAAGTCCCAGTCCCAGTACCAACTTCTGTTTTGGTTACTTTTCTCATTGCTGAGATAATATACCCAATACCCAATACTAAAGGGGGAAAGGTTTATTTAGCTCACCTTTGTAGATGTTTTAGTCCATAATCAGCTGGCTCCAAGGCTGGGGAAAAGGCAGCAGGGCAACCTTCATGGTGGCAGAAGATACCAAAAGCAGCAGAAGAGGAGTGAGAGCAAGCATCTTTCCACCACTTATATTGTATTCAGGCACCCTGCCCTACTAGGGCATGTTTAGCCCTCCCACCCTCAACCCTAGCAATAAACCAATCATAATGAAGCAGTGAACCAATCACAAACTCTAGGCTCAGCCACTTCTGAAAAGCTCACTCGCCATGACTTCATGAGGCTTTGGGGAGACAGCCAGACACAAACTATAACAACAGGGTAAAGGAAACCAGGCAACTAAGACACAAGAAAGTTTGATATTGTGGGTGACATTCAGAGGATGGAGGAGTATAGTTCACATTAGGTTAAGTATGGCATACAATGAATGAGGACCAAGGTTTCAAAACGTCGATGGTGGGCATCTTCCTATGGAGCTTAACTGCCATCAAGAGAAAATTTTTAAATCAAATTGCTAATAGTATTTACTTTGCCAAGTTTCATTTTTATTAGTATATTTAATAAATGCTATGTTGTTTAACCCAGATAAGTAAAGCTCAGAAATGTATTTACTATTTTTTTGGAGTATTGCAGAGAGACTTTGTTCATGATTTACAGGGAAATTATGCTGAGCTGTGTTTACTTTTAGTTTGGTAAGAGTGTTGTCACATAAAATTGATCTTTTCTCATTCGTTTTTGATATATCTAATATTTCTCATTACTTCTAAATGATCAATTACATTAAAATCCATATCTGCATGGTAAAGAAGAGTCCAATGATTTGTAAGTTTGAATTTTCAAAAAATTGAGGTTCAGTGTCACCCTCTTTCACTAAGTGGCATAACTGTCTTGTGCTTTAATTTTCTTTTATGCCTAAGTACTAGAAAAGCCCAGCACCTTGTACAGAAAGAGTAAGAGAGGCTCAGAATGAAAACTTTTGGGTTAGACTGAGTGTCCTGTGTGATGATCCCTTTATGTGAACTTTCACTGAATGTGTATCAGGGAAGCACCGGCTTTAGTTGCTGGTCATGTAGTTTGCAGGGACAATAGGCTGTCAGTCCCTCTGGATTTACAGAGCTTCAGAGAGCACCTTTGCCCACATTCACATCCTTATGCCCAACTGTGATGGTCCATGGCTATTTGCTGATTAAGGCAGAGATATGAATTGCCCAATGCAGGACAGTATGGATGGCCTATTTGTGCTCCTATGCTTCCTGTGACATTTGTTGTTGAACTCATATTACATATGAACTTCTGCCCCAGCTCACTCTTGATCACTTCTTCTGTTTCTCTTACTGTACCCAAGGATACCCCCAATGAACTTTGTGCATAAGATATTCTGTATCAGGGTCTGATCCTCAGAGGACTTGGTCAGCCACAGCTGGTGCCTACAATGATGTGAGAAAGCAAGTAACAAGATGGACTTTTGGGGTGAGATCACTTGCTACCTGGATGGTGATGTCAACCCCACTGCTAATGGTAGGTGGAGCCCAGATAGTCCTAGGCATACAGTAGTGGTCCAGTTGTTTAAACTTTTACCTGTACTAAGTTGGGTTGATAAACTGGTAAAAGAAACTGCAGTTGTTGGATCTATGTACATGAAACATTTGGGGAAAAAGAGGAAAAATAATTATAGGTGCAGTGAAATTATATGACAATATTGAGCTCATACACACTCAAGTAACAGGCAACAAAAGACTAAGACTGACTTACAGTTAGTGGACAGGCAGTGTGCAAGCTAATAGCCCTCCTTTTTAATCATGAAAAGGTTCCCTTCTGCAGGGGGAGGTCGGAGAAAGGTAGATCAGGCATAGGGTGTAACTGTCAGAGTAGCTGAGGGAAAACAAGGTTAAACGCTCAGTCAAAGCAAATCTGTTATGAAAGAATAGCATTCTGACACATGCAGTAGGAACTTCTGGCTTATTGCTCAAGAAGTCTCAGCTTCCTATATTTCCCTTAGAGTCTCAGAGTGTACAGAACTGGCCAGCTCTCACTATTAAGAGCAACTACTCAACCGCTTTGCTTAAAGATAGTACTGAGGCATCTTCTTTACAGGCAGCATGTGACCCCTCAAAATCTGTTCTCATACCCATCAAAACTGCTGCAGAATGGAATAAACCAGTCAGGAAACACTGAGCTTGAAAAGGAAAGAAAGAGAGAGGAGCCAGAGAGGTATCAGTGGACTGATTCCGAGGGTGCTTGATCAAAGGAACAGGAACATAAAAATGGACAGAAAAAAGTTTAATTATCTTGAGACAACTCTCTCAAGACATGGTATTTGTACCCCCAAGCAGGACCTCAAAGGATGGTAGGGAATTTTTTACTAGAGTAAGTTCTAGTTCTAGCATGGGAAAAATAACAGATATGCTAAGTGAAGTTGAAATGCCAGAGGTGCTGTGGCAAATATTAGAAGAGATTTATAAATTCAGAAAACTGGGCATGCAGAGTGGATATTTATGCAAGGCTGGAAAAGCTATTTATAAGTCCACAAGGAATGTACCCATGGGAGGAGTGCCAGCACCACTGGAAAGAGCAGTGGAGACCCTTCTTGCTAGGACAAGGCTGATGGTAAGAGAGAACACTTTGGAACTGAGCTCACTGATAAGAATGGCAATGATAGGAATCAAAATAATTGCCAATAGTGGGAGCATGTGACTTGCAGAAACCAGATGAATTCAACTGTCCTAAAGATCACCAGGGTCAGAATAACAGTGGGGGGCATGGGTATGACCTGCAGAATATTATGAGGGTGCTAAATAGAGCACAGTATTGCTATGTACATGTCTTGGTTACTTTGTTGTTGTTGATGCTGAAACAAGATACCCAACACCCAAAGTAAAAAGGAGGAAAGGATTATTTAGCTCAGTTTGTAGAGGTTTCAGTTCATAGTTGGCTGGCTCCAAGGCAGGAAGGCACATGGCAGAAGGGCATCACCAAGGAGAAATGGTCCATGGAAAAGCAGATCAGGCCAAAGACAGCAATCAGCAAGCGACAAGCAACACTAGCTTTCTTTCTGTCCTTTATATTTTATCCAGGGTACTTGTCCTTAGGGCCTGCAACACTCATACCCAGGGTGGAGCAACCTTAATCTGACCCACACCTACGCCAAACCAATCAGTGGACTAATTTAGTAATCACACACCCTTGCTCCCAGCATCCCACACTCATTACCCAGCCGCCTCTGAAAAGCCACATCAATGATCACATGAGGCTTTGGGGGACATCTAGACACAACCCACAGCATTACAAAATAAGACAGTAATCAACAAGGATTGGCTCATTTTGAACCATCAGGATAAATGAAGGATGGGTGATTCATGATGATGGAGTGCAGTTTCTTCAAGAAAATGTCCTTCATAATCACCAGCAAACGTTTGGATCGCAGCTACTGTTTGAACCAGCAGCCCAACGACTAAAGAAAAGTCTGGGTGCCCTGTTACAATGTGTGCACAGTGCTCCTGAAATGCTCCACGCTGTTGCTGCATCGCCTCAGGCTGCTGCTGCCACACTCACCACACCCAGAGCTATTGATTCCAGCTTGAAAAAGCTATGCAGAGGTCACACTACTGTACTCAACCGGAACTAAAGCCAACATAGCTTAGTAAGCCAACACGCCTAGACACATCTTCAGGAGAAAGCCTTTTACCACAAAAGCCACCCTATAAAACTGATAGAAACAACAAATCCACAGGTGCACGAATATCAAAATAGCTACACAAGAGGCGTGAAAAAGCAAAGTGAGATGATGCTCCAAAGGCATCAATAACTGTCTAGAAGAAGGTACCACAGAGCAAAAAATTACTGAGACACCTGAAAAAGAATGCAAAATAACAAGGTCCCACAGAACAATAAATTACTGAGACACCTGAAAAAGAATGCAAAATAACAAGGTCCCACAGAACAATAAATTACTGAGACACCTGTAAAAGAATGCAAAATAACACCTCGAAGGAAATCCAAAGAGATACACTAAAATTTGGACAATTCAAGGAAATTGGTAATATAATTCATGATGTGAATGAAAAATTCAGCAAAGAGCAGAGACAAAAAAAAAGAACCAAACATAAATTTTAAGTCAAACAACTCATTAAGTTCAGGATAACTTATGGCTGAGAGCCTTAACAACTGAGTAGATCAAGCAGAAGAAATAATTCCAGAACTTAAAGATGCTCTTTTGAAATAACCCAGTCAGACAAAACGAAAAAGAAAGAAGAGGCCTTCGAGACTTATGGGACATGTTAACAAGCAAACAAATATTTTGTGTAGAACATGAGAAAAAAGGCATAGAAAAATTATGTGATGAAATTTATGAAAGCCTTTCAAATCTTGGGAAGATATATACCTCTCACACAGAAGGCTCAAAGGACCCCAGAGTTGACAAAGAAAAGTCCTCTCTGTGGCCTATTATAGTTAAACTGTCAGAAGTCCAAGAGAGAACTGTCAAAACAACAAAACTACTAAGCCACTCTTAAAGGAAACCTCAATAAACTAAGAGCAGCAGACTTCTCAGAGAAACCTTGCAGACAGAGAATGGGATGACATAGTAAAAGTTAAAAAAAAAAAAAAAAGAATAATCTAAACACAGCAAAGCTAGCCTTCAGAAATAAAGGAGAAGAAAAGTCTTTCTTGTTTTTTGAAGCTATATCAGTGTTTAATTTCTTTAAATGATTGACATGTGTGTGCATGCTTTGTCGGTTAAAAACAGGTCAGTTTACCTTTTTTTGAATTTTAATCTACATTTAAATTTTATATTGACAAGTTAGTCATATTCCCAGTTCTTTTGGATTGACATAAATCTGTATGAACTATGGTATTTTATCCTCTGAGATTTATTTTTTATATTAGTTTTAGTTCTTTCATTGCCAACATGAGTAGTGATTATATTTTTTTTAAATTACATCCTTTCTACTTCATGTGTCAGCAATCTTTTCACATAATGAAGGTATGAATATTTTTCCATAGAAAGAGAGGCCATAACCTTAATAAACTTTTCCAAAAATTAAGTCCTGAAATCTTTTTTTATATTTTTAATTTTTGTCAGTATATATTTGTGATACATACCAATTAAATTAATCAAGGGCTATTTTATATATATATATCTCACAATAGTGTGTTCATCACTATAAGACTGTCCTTGAAATTCTCAAGGAAGCAAAGTGATACATCTGATACATCTACAAGAAAAAGGATAGTAGCTACCACCATAAAACACTAAAATATACAAAGTAGGGGCATTGACCAGAAGCACATGTGAGATGGATATACAGAGATAAGGAGCTTTTGGAGCCACACACTCCAAACCTCCTGGAATGCCTGGTCAAAGATTAAGAGATACCTACAGGGCCACAAGTCACACTAGAATCAAAACACATTGCCTCAAGGAATGAATACTCTGGTCCTGGGCTCTCCACACTCTGATTTAGCACTTACTTTGACCCTGGACTCAACCGTGTAACAGACCTCCCTGAGCTTCTCTTATCTTTCCTCCTTCCTGTACATGAGTTCCTGCAGAAGTCCTTCTTTTGTCTTTTATCTTTGGTTCCTGGTTCTATCAATAAAAAAGCCACAGAAGCTTCAGTTGAATGATGTCCTTATGAGACTACCATGCTGAGGGGTCTCGGTTAAAGGGAGACCCTCTGGGCCTTCTTGGAGTTTGAATTGGACATTGACTCTGAGTAATCGCTCATCCTTTATGCCCTGCCACACTTCTGAACTGTGACAATACAACCCACCAGAAGAAAAAAGAATCAAAATTTTTTAATGCAGAACACACACCAAGGCACAAAGATAAATGAAAGAAAAAGGAAAGAGCAAACTATTTACAAAAGAAACAGAAATATTAATAAAATGATGGGTGTAAGTCCTTATATGTCAATCACAATGTTGAATATAACCACATTAAATTTCTCAAACAGTTTATATTAATTCAATGAATGATACTAGACTGCTATCTTTCACCATACACAAAAGTCAATTCAAAATGGACCAAAGTCCTAAAAGTAAGATCTGAAACAACTAAAGAAAATATAGGGTTTAAGATACAAACACAAGCAAAGATTTTTTGGATAAGTCCCCAAAAGTGTAAGTAACAAAACCAAGAATAAAAAGTATGATTGTATGCAACAAAAAAAGCTTCCACAAAAGAAACAACAAACAAAATAGCAAGACAATCACAGAATAGGAGAAAATTTTACAAATTACATTTTAGATTATGGATTAATATCCAGAATATATAAGAAACAAAAGCTACAGCAATAATAACAAAACAAATGATCTAATAAAATAAGTAAAATAATCCAATTAGACATTTCTCAAAAGAGGACATAAAAATGACCAGGAGGTATATGAAGACCTGCTGGTCAGGAAACATCAGAAAATGCAAATCATAATCACCATGAGTTCTCACTCTGCTTAGAATAGCTATTTCCAAAAAAAGCAAAAAATAACAAATTTGTGGCTGAACTTCCAGATAAATGCCAAATCTCTATTTGTTTTTCAAAACGTGTTATTGGATTAAATGAGAAACTTGGCTTGACTTAATCTCATAAATGTCGTTGTCATTTATGACATTTGGCCATGGAAGAATATTGTCATTTATGGGACATGTTTATGCTTTTTATTCCCATTTCCTCTGCTATTAATCTAGGGAACTCAGATTATTTTGATGCAATAAATATCCCTGCATCTGTAATGTTATCACCATTTTCTGATAATTTCTTAACATTTCAGTTAATGTGATTTCATCTTAGTTAACAGTATAAAGCCTTTTATACTCTTGCAATATCTTCAGATATAAGGTTTATTGCTTTTCCATCCTTCTTAGTACGTTTTTCCTAGGGCTGAGATCTCTGAAGCACTTCATGATAATTTCAACATCCCATGATTTTGCTATGACTTCTTTATGAAGGAGTGTCTCTCAAGAGCTCAGATAACCTCACAGGAGCCCTATGTGGGTGCACTTCTGGAATGTGCTACTTCCATCCTACCCATTTCTCTAGACATTCCCTGGGTGGGATGAGGCAATGCACCACTCATGTAGCGATTCTGTTCCCCAGCTGCCTGTATCTCAGCTTTGGTGTCCCTGACTCTATTCTTCCTGCATCTACTGTGTTCTCTATAAAAATGCCATGACAGTGTCTTCACACACGTGTAGATGTTTCTTAGTCTACAGCTGTCTCATGGTCATCTTAGTTCATGGTTTATTGTCACCCAATACAACGGGTTCCAACCCATTCCACTTTTCTCTTAGTTTCTGAATTTCCTCCCACTTTACAAACTCTTAGTCATTGCAGTATCTTCCTTGTTGTGTCACCTTAATTATATTTAGTCATAGCTAAAGGAGAGTTACCTTTCTGAAAATATTTGTGACTCTAAAGTTAGCAAGGGTTGGGGCCAGGGATATTGTTTAGTGGCATAAGTGCCAGTCTGGCAAGCATGAGGTCATGAGTTTGATTCCTGGTTCAAAAAAAAAAAAAAAAAAAAAAAAAAA